>NW_005871080.1:1798902-1920461 GCF_000147115.1 Myotis lucifugus
ACTAGACACAACTTACACCATACACAAGAATAAACTCAGAATGGATAAAGGACTTAAATGTACGACAGGAAACCATAAAGATTCTAGAAGAATACAAAGGCAACAAAATCTCAGACATATGCCAAAACAATTTCTTCACTGATACAGCTCCTAGGGCAGTTGAAACTAAAGAGAAACTGAACAAATGGGACTACATCAGAATAAAAAGCTTCTGCACAGCAAAAGAACCATCAACAAAACAACAAGAAAGCCCACTACATGGGAGAACATATTTGCCAACAGTATATCTGATAAGGGCCTAATCTCCAACATTTATAGGGAACTCTTACAACTTAACAAAAGGAAGATAAACAATCCAATCAAAAAATGGGCAAAGGACCTAAATAGACACCTTTCAAAAGAGGACATTCAGAAAGCCAAGAGACATATGAAAACATGCTCAAAGTCGCTAATCATCCGAGAGATGCAAATCAAAACAACAATGAGATACCATCTCACACCTGTCAGAATGGCCATCATCAACAAATCAACAAACGACAAGTGCTGGAGAGGATGTGGAGAAAAAGGAACACTCGTGCACTGCTGGTGGGAATGCAGACTGGTGCAGCCACTATGGAAGACAGTATGGAGTTTCCTCAAAAAACTGGAAATGGAACTCCCATTTGACCCTGTGATCCCACTTCTAGGAATATATCCCAAGAAACCAGAAACACCAATCAGAAAGGATATATGCACCCCTATGTTCATAGCAGCACAATTCACCATAGCTAAGATCTGGAAACAGCCTAAGTGTCCATCAGTAGATGAATGGATTAGAAAACTGTGGTACATCTACACGATGGAATACTATGCTGCTGTAAAAAAGAAGGAACTCTTACCATTTGCAACAGCATGGATGGAACTGGAGAGCATTATGCTAAGTGAAATAAGCCAGTCAATGAAGGAAAAAGGCCACATGATCTCACTCATTCATGGATAATAGAGACCATTATAAACTCTTGAACAATAATAGATACAGAGGCAGAGTTGCCTCAAACAGACTGTTAAACTACAGCAGGAAGGCTGGGGAGGGTGGGGGGCTGGAGGGGGGGGGGTAAGAAATCAACCAAAGGACTTGTATGCATGCATATAAGCATAACCAATGGACATAAGACACTGGGGGGTAGGGGAAGCCGGGGGATTGTCAAGGGCGGGGAAAAAAAAAGGAGACATATGTAATACTCTTTGTAATAATTTAAGCAATAAAAATAAATAAATAAATAAATAAATAAAAAAAATAAAAAAAAATAAAAAGGTGAAATACAACTAGTACATAAATTCAAGCAGTGGTGTATCGAATACATATTTTCAATATAATAAGAGTATTTTGATGCAATTTTTTATTTTTATTTTTGCCAGATTTGTTGAAGTAGCTCACAATGATTACCCAGTTAATGCTTCGGGAACTGAGTTGTGAATCATTTTGCCACCAAATGGGTCCCTGGTTTAAAAAGAAATCAAACAAACAATTCATGAAAAGCAGCTACTTTATAGAAAGAACTTGAATCAATTCTTGGGATTGATACCATCAGAATAGCCAGACTTCAAATACTTGTCCAAGATTTATCACAATTTTAACCAAGGAAGTACCAGATTATGAGAGAAAGAGAACGTGATTGCATTTAGATTTGGACATTTCAAGATTAATGTGAAACCAGCAATTGTACGGGGGGGTGGGGAATGAAGATCTTGGACATTTAATTGAGTGAGGTGTTTTCCATCCAGCCAATTATAGCTGGATATGTAAATATGCATACATATACCCTGTGCAGAGACTCACCTTTAATAATACAATAAGGCATGGAATGTGTATGAGACACTTCTGCGGTCTGTCATAGCAGTCTGTCAGTTTTCACCAGCCTTGCTCAGTAAGGAAGGAAGGGAGGAAGGGAGGAAAAGGAAGAAGAGAGGGAGGGAGGGAGGGAGGGAGGCTTCCTTTATAGTTAATGTAAGATATGACCTATCACTGGCAAATGAGGTGTAGAGAGATGTTGTAACACAGTGACTTTGTTTCAGTGGTGAGAATTGTGAGACACATATACATACAGAGAAACACTTCATCACTTTGCCGCACTGAATTTGTTAGCATTAGTCACTAAGACCAGTCCATTTTCAAGGAAAGGAGAAATAGACTCTACTTTTAATAGTAGAGGACTTTCCCAAATTCATAGACATGTTTACAACCATCAAAATAGCACATTGCAAATTCTTAATAAACATTCATGGCTCCTTTCTTTCCCTTCAAATGTTCTCACCGGCTTTAGCTTAAGATTAGTCACCAAGAAACTCAGCAGGAAGGTTAATTATTATTGCATTTATCACTGCTGCTATTTCAGTAGCATTGCTTAATAATTGTTTTCATTTTACCTTTCTTATTGATATACTAGAGGGCAGATGAACGAAAATTGTGCAGAGTAGGCCTTCCTTCCCCCGGCTGCCAGCACTGGCTGCCCTCGCAGCCCTGGCTTCATCTGCAAGGATGTCCGGTCTAATTAGCATATTACATTTTTATTATTATAGATAAACATTTAAAATAAAATATAAAATATATGTATCTATAGGTGTGCACATGTGTGTTCAAATATGTTTATAGTAAAAATAGCAAGAGCACTGGATTTGTAAACCAAAGCTTCAAATTCATGTCCTGCCTCTGCCACTTATTAGCTATATGACTTTATCTCTGAATTTTCTCATTTGTTAAACAAAGCTAAACTGTGATGTAAAGTATGTGAAAGCCCTTTGTAAACTGTAATATATATATATATATATATATATATATATATATATATATAGTTTAAACATAAAAATAATTTGCATTTATGTCATAATGTCAAACAGGACTTTATCTAGAGTGCCCATAAGACACAGCCTAGAATTCTATTTACAGAAGAAATCTGAGGCTGAGTCTTAGTGTAAAAAATATCAGAATTGTTTGGCAATGTTTGAAGTGGTGTGGAAGGAAGCAATACCACATGTTTTCTAGTCTTCATTTGTAAGTTGGTGTGTTCTGATTTTTTTCTTCTTTTGATTCCCACCAACTAAAACATAAGAAATCTAGAGTGCTTAATAGATTCCTCTTAGCTGGGTATGAAGATACACATCTCACATGTTAAAGTTCCATTCTACTGGACCATTTGAGGCTGGCAAGATGATGATAATAAAAGTAGCACTTTAAGGCAAAAGTCTAAGAAATTGTACAAGACTGAGATGATCAATGTTTGGCCATGAACTGCTCTTCTCCTGTGCATTATGTATACAAGATGTTGGAAAAGATGCTAAAAATTAAGCCCATGTTTCCTCTCATCTGTGAACTAGTGATTAGTTAATGAACTTTGGCCTGTGAAATAGCCTTAAAAATGTTCACATTGAGTGACTGTATTTTGACCAGAATTTAATTTCAATTTTGTTGCTAAGATCATTAAAACTACCATTGTAAATGCAATGACATCTAATCTCAACTGAACCCCACTTCCCCGTCCCCTGCCCTCCCCACCCCTCTTCTTCAAGTTTGGAACACTGATATGTTAGCTCTGTACTTGGGTTGTACTAAATTTTCTATTGGATGACTTCTGCTCAGGCTTCTTATATTATGTGTCATTTGCCATTACCCTTACATTCATGGAGGCTCTTGCTGATTATTTTTTAGACTATGACCCCTCTATGCTGTTTTAGAAAACAGTATGTAGACCTAGATCTGTATTGGGGTCTGAATTTGTACTATTTTTTCCTGCTATCATTTTATTGATTTTCCTGAATTTCTAAGTGGATGATAACCACTGTGCAGGGTGCCTTCTTTGATGGGCTTTCCACATTTCTTTTTATCTGGTTCAATTTCATTCCAGGCTTCCCCTTTTATGTTTTCAAACTCCTTTACTATAAACCATGGCATGAGAAGCCATGAGATGCCAATATAAGTTATTTTTATAGGCAGTCTTTTTGATTTTTTTGTATGTAAATCCCATTCAAACTTTATAACTTTTGAATCACAGCTATTAAGTCAAAGATTGTAATGATTTTACTAATGTGGTCTGTTTTTATTGTTTAAAGGAGCTTTCCATATATATTAACTCAATATTTTGCCATGAGTCAAAAATTTTAAAGTCATTTAACAAAATTTAAGTAATCATCACACAGTTTAAGACTGGTTTAATATGTATAGTTAAGTTATTGCAAGGCAAGGTAGAACAACTGCTTTATAAAATTGATGGCTTAATTTGAACCTCAGTCAATTAACTGAAATATATTGAACATCTATCTAGCCTTTTAGGCATTGAGTGGAAATAAATTTTTCACAGATGAATCCATAATTAGTGGCTTACATTTTAAAACGTATAATTGATCATGTTGATGAACTAAATATGTGTCTTCCTTTCCATTCAATTTCATTAAATGACTGAAAAATATATCTATAGGCCTGTAAGATAATTTATCTATCTATGTATCTATTTATTTTAAATTATAATGGAAAACAAGAAAAGTATAATAGTTTGATTAGAGACTTTGAGGAATTTTCTGGAAGATAGAAAGCAGATGAAGTCAGATTGATAAAGAAGAGTTGTGAAAATACATCTCAAAATAGGCATAAGAGGAAACTACAGAA
This sequence comes from Myotis lucifugus, assembly GCF_000147115.1. Lineage (NCBI taxonomy): Eukaryota > Metazoa > Chordata > Mammalia > Chiroptera > Vespertilionidae > Myotis > Myotis lucifugus. Next base: position 1,803,542 of record NW_005871080.1, read on the forward strand.
ATAAGAGTGATTCCAGTGATGCTAAAAGGTCAGAGCTAATAAATTAAAAGGTGATTGGGTTGTAAGCAGGGCTGCTATTTTAGCTGTACACAGGTACAGTTATACCAGTTTTTAAATAATGAAAATGAATTATACAAGTTGATAAACAGCTTCTGCCATGAGCCCCAAGAAACCAGGACCCTGGCTCAGAACCCTCTGGACCTCCCCATGACTCAGCATTCAAAGGGTTAACCCTTGCCACGTAGGTGGCCTTCTGGACTCTGCTCCTGTCCTGGTGATTACTAGTAGATCCCTGCATTAAATATTTTAAATATCACAAGGGAGAATGTCCAGGGACATTACAGTTGGCATTTGGAATAGCTGGTCTCCATTTCCGGCCCCCTCTCTGACCCACATGTTCAGGCTACATCTTGGACACTCTTTTTTTAGAAACTGAAAAAAAGCCAGTGGCGGACCACCAGCTTGGATACTGAGTCTGAGAAGGCAGCAGAGGAGAACCTGAATTAGCTTCAGAGCCTTCTCAACAGATATGGAGAAAAGTAGAAGAAAAAGAAGGTTTTTTAAGAGGACATCATAGTTAGCACTCTGTTTACTGTGTTTCGGGCACTCTTTTTTTATAATTTACATGTACGAACATGTGATTCCTCCCAAACTTACAAGGGAGATCTCTGTTGTCAACCTCCCATTTTATGGATGAGAAAACGAAGGCTCACACAGGTACAGTGATTTGCCCAGTGTCACAGAACTAGTCCCTGGCAAAGCTGGGGTGTGCACTTTGGCTCTCTAGCCTCACTCTTATCTGCTGCCCAATCTTGTCTCTCAAGTACATCGAACTGTTCCACTCTCTGGTGGAAGACATCTACATTCCAATTAGGGGTACTTGCTCACTTGCTTTCTCATAGCCACTGATAACTATTTAATAAATTCCTCCATGATGAAGTTAGAAAAAATTAATTTCTGTTGACTTTTACCTTTAGTTGCATTTACTGTATAATAAGGAAAAATTTGAAAATAAATGAACTAAGATTTCAAAGCAAAATTTAGTAAAAAATGAAACTAAATAAAGCATAATAAAAAAATTAATTAGGCAGACATTAGTGATATAACATTTATTAATAATTTATCAGTAATTATTTGACAGGATTTAATGAAACAAAAGCACAAAATAATAGACATGATCAACAAAAACAAAATATGTTGCTCAGTGGTTAGAATATCGGCCCATGCACCAAAGAGTCTTGGGTACAATTCCCAGTCAAGGGCACATACCTGGGTGTGGTTTTCCTCCTCATCCCTGATCAGAATGAGTGCAGGAGCAAGCAGTCCATGTGTCTCTCTCACATTAATGTTTCTCTCTCCCACTCCCACTCTCTCTGAAAATCAATGGAAAAAAATACCCTCTGATGAGAATTAAATAAATAAATATGTAAATAGCAAAATATGGTTTTTGAGTAGACCATATAAAAGAAACATAGGGTCTAATTAAGTAGCTACCCATATATTGGGCAGTAGAAGTAAAAACAATCACACAAATAACATAGTTATTGCTATAGAAAATATTTTTAAAATGTAAAAGAAAAGTACCTTGAATGACTTATATAACAAATTTATTTTGCAATCTATGTATATTAATTTTTTATGGAATATACAGATAATCAAAACTGACTCAAGAAGAGATAAATAAGTGTATAAATAAACATAGAAAATTTTGAAAAAATTGAAAAGATAGTTAATAATCTATACTTAAAACAGTATTAGGCAAAAATAGTGGTTTTGACAAAGCTATCAAAGAAAAATAATCTTTAAGTAATATTGTTTGAGTATTAAGAAAGGCAAGAAGCATCTCAAATCATTCTATAAATCTACCATATCTTTATTAATTAGTCAAGATAATAACAAAGAAAGCCATAGACTTATTTTACTTATAAATACATTTTTTAAAACATCAAATAAAATATAACCCAAAGAAATTCAGCAATTTCTTAAAGAAATATTATAAAGTTGGTTTATCCCATAAAAGCAAGAATGGATCAATGTTAGAAAATCAATGCATATAATTTATTAAATTAAACAAATGCCATACTGAGAAGCAGCCAGAAATTTGGTAAAATTTAATAGTCCTTTGTAACCAAAACCCTTAACAAAATAGAAAATAAAGGAAATCTTTATAATTAATAAAGGAATATGTCCAGTGACATTGCTGCTGTCTATCAGTCAGGGCTCTATCTGATACAAAAAGTATTCTAGGTATGTCAAGGAGGAATTTAATACAAGAAATTGATTACTTTCAAAACTGAAGTATGCACCTTTTGGTGTCTTATCCCCACAAATATTTTAGAAACATTTGTTGGCAGGACAAGAGAAGTGAAGGCTATGGAAAGCTCACCATCAGATTTCGGGTTTGCCAGTAGCTTTCAGGAAATTAGGAAATTGCTTCTAACATTCTGGTTGGGAACTGCAGGAAACCACTGCTGCTGGTAACAGCTGGCTGCTGCACTGGGCTGGTTGACTCCACAGGGAATGCCAGAGGTTGCTGCAAAACTTCATATCTGCCAAAGCTCTAGTGTTTGCCTGTGGCTGCTGGAGGAGAAATCACGGCTTTGTCTTCCTGCCTTCCAGATCTGCACAAGTGCTCCCCAGTAGTGGAATCTAAACCAGAAACTTGTGGGCAAAGAATTTTAGAAAGTGTTTTCAGGCTTCAACCTTATCATATGGAGAGAACTTCAAAGGGAGCTAGAATTATATAAGTAAGAACAGAAAAATCTGTCACAATGAGGATCTGCAAACTCTAGAGCAGTGGTTCTCAACCTTCCTAATGCCACGACCCTTTGATACAGTTCCTCATGTTGTGGTGACCCCCAATTTCATTGTTACAAATTGAACATAATTAAAGCATGGTGATTAATCACAAAACAATATTTAATTATATATGTGTTATGTGTTTTCTGATGGTCTTAGGCGACCCCTGTGAAAGGGTTGTTCGACCCCCAAAGGGGTCGCGACCCACAGGTTGAGAACCGCTGCTCTAGAGCAATCATTATAACCAATGATGAAATATTAAAAGTACACCCATCACCTTTAGCAATGAAGGAATATGTTCAATGACATAGCTGCCTTTCAAAATTAAATTCCTATGAAATGAAATGAGGCAAGAAAAAATATTAGAGGTGTTAATATTAGGAAAGGAGAATTAATGGTCACACCTTTCAGGCAATGGAAGAGTCCATATGAAAACTCTAGGAATTAGTAGTCAAAATAGTTCAAGAATTTCTACTAATCAGTAAGAAAAAGACCCAAACCCAGATAAGAAAATTAATATAATATATAAATGAATAATTTATAGAACAAACAAAATAAATGAATAAAATTATTAGTTATCAGGGAGCAAAATTTTTAAACAAAAACTATGGTACCAATCTTTGTCTTTAAGATGACAAATATTAAACATGTTGATGATATCCAGGATTTATTATGTGTGAGGAACCACATATGCATTATGACAGCATTAGAAGCATGGTCTTTACTGAAAGAAATTTGACTATCTATGAAAACATATGTATGTGGTCAGCAATTCTACCAGGTATATAGCCTATAGGAAATTCATACTCATATAAAAATATGCATATAAAGAGTGATAATTGAAGCAGTATTTTTAAAAATATAGTTTTATTTGATTTAAAGAGGAAGGGAGAGGGAGAGAGAGATGGAACATCAGTGATGAAAGAGAACCACTCATCAGCTGCCTTCTGCATGCTCTGCACTAGGGATTGTGCCCGCAATGTGAGCATGTGCCCTGACCAGGGAATTGAACCATTACCTCCTGGTTCATAGGTCAATGCTCAACCACTGAGCCACACTAACCAGGCTGAAGAAGTATTTTTAAGTCCACTAAATGGAAATTCCATAAGTTTCTATTAGTAGAGTAATGCTTAAATGAAAAGTTATTTTTTATATCATAAATATTATTCAGTCATTAAAGGACTCAGCTATACCTTCATGAACCAACTTGGAAATATACCAATTATATATTGTTAAATGAAAGTGGAAAGATGTAGAGCTGTCCATATAATATGGTTTCCTTTATGTTAAAAAGCATAGGTTTGCATATTTGTCCATACATTAGGGAAATGACTTGATAAAGGTGTTAATGAGGTATTTAAACTGTCAAAATTGATTGCCGCTGGGAAGGAGAGTGAGACAGGAAGGAGGATGTGTCTCGGGGTAAAAATAAAATGAGACTTGCATTTTCCTTACTTTTTATACTTTTGATTTACTTGAAATTTTCAGAAATGAGAATGTATTACTCAGGTTCTTGTTAAAAACAGAAAAAGTCAAATTCTCTAGTCCTCTCCATTCTGTTCCTGTCTGTCTTTGGTTTTTTAAATGATGTGGCCTATCCTATGCCACCAAAACCCGGAGCATAAAAGCCAGAGGCAGGTGGCTTTTTCTCTGTTTGCTATAAATACTCTTGCATATCACAGTCCATCTTGGCTTTTTTATCCTCAATTCCAGATGTTTTGGTTGAGGCTCTTTATGCAGACCCTTACTAGAATTTGAGACTCAGTTTCCCTCTCACTCCTAGGATTCTGTTGAGAGAACAGTTCTTCCATTGTAATGTCTATGCTTATATTTTCTTTGCAATATACATACTAGGATAGTGATCTTTTAAAATTGACCCACTTTCATACAGTCTCCTTACGGAGAGAGAAACTGAGTCTCAGAGAGCTTGACTGGCAAGTTCATGTAGCTTTGCATAGACTTTGTGGTCTCAAAGCTTCTATTTTCTTGTTTGTGAAATGAATCATTTGTAATTAATGATGCACATGATCTTTTTCAACTTTACCATTTCATAGTATTTAAGTGAAGATAAAACCCACTGCTTTAAATGACAGTCATACCCCAGGTATTAGAAGGTATGCGTTGCTGTTTATTTTTTGCCATGTATCATTCATCACACACCAGTGGTCGTCACAGTTTGTGCTGGATTATTGCAGTAGAAGGCCCTGACTAAGCCAGCCTCTCAGGTCTAGAGACAGAATTTAGTATTTTCCCAGATAAAATATGAACACACATACAGACACACACACACACGAGTTAACATCCATTAGTTCATTGTGTGGAATCCCACATGGCCATGAGGCATGTGGGTGCAGGGGAGCATGCCCCTGCAACAGGAGTCACTGGAGGGCAGACAAGCAGGCAAGAGAAGAGAGAGAAGAGAGCATGCTCCTTTGTTTAGAAGTTTAAATATTCAGATTTCCGTGTGCTTGCAGTGGCCTCGCCTATTCTGGCCACTAATTTGTTCCCAGATGTGATTGACAGACAAGCACCTTTCCCCATTACTAGGAACTTACCGGGCATGAGTCCAAACTGCCTTTGTCCAGTCCCTTCCCCCCGAGATCAGTGGGGAACAGACTTGGAGTGTCAAATGCAGCTTTTTGGCAAAGCTGTATAATGTTATGCCTATATTATCTGGTCTCTCCTTTAATCCTTTCCTGTTAAATAATAACCAGGTTATTACAATGGCATCAGTTGCACCAACTCCAAAATAGATATAAAAATTAAAGGAGTGGAGTTGAAAGCCAAGAAAGAGATATAATACATAATAAGCAAGTTGCACTGGATCAGTAGCAAAACATGATTAGCAAGTGCTGAACTATTTAGTATAATATCTTAAAAGTTATTGAAAATAAGCTTCAGAAGAATTAAATGAAGAGTAACATTTAATTCTTAAAGTGACTGGGCAAACTCCTATATGATGCTGGACTATCAAGGGGCTTTTTAACATGACATCAAAAAAAGAAACCACAAGAAAACATTGACTCTTAAAAGACTTCTCTATAGCAAAAATCAACTTAAACATTAAAAATACAAGAAGCAAACTGGAAAATATATTTATATCATAAGATAAATTATTACTCTTAACAAACTGAGTTATTCCTCATCAGTTAAAATAAACCAACCAACCAACAAACACAACCACAGAGAAGACATCAGGCAAAGGACATGAACAATAAAGTCATAAATGAAGCAATAAAAATGGCTAGTAAATATTTAAAACTGTTTTTTATACTCTTGATTACTAAAGATGAAAGAAAACCACATAGCAAGTGCTTTATGTACTTTTTTATATTTTTTATTCTTGAGGAAGTATCAAAGTATTTGCAGAAATGTCTTAATATAAAACATAAAATATATAAAGCCGAAAATATTGACAAATGCAAAAGAAAATGAGAAACAATAACAAAGCAAACAGGAATATAAGGCAAAGTAAGAGATAAAATTGATATGCAACTGTATAATTTTCTAGAGATAAGTCACCAATATGTCTATTGACTTCCTATTTTTCAGAGAAATATTAAAAAATAACATAAGTTTACAAGTGTTATGTTGTCCATAATATAAGGACAAAGCTGTGGATGGCTATCTTATTACTGGGAATGTGTACTATAACAGTGGTCATTAAAAGTAAATTCAGCAGATAAAAAAAGAAAATTCTAGAAGCATCAGCTTATGTAAACCTTTTCTATAAAAGGCACACATAAACTAAGATATTGATTTCTTGGCTTTTTAAGATGGGGTACATTTTCAACTTATATTTGCTTGCATTTCTAAAAGCACTACTATATTCACTCGGTGCTCAAAAATTTTTGATGGTGATTAACTTGATGCTCAAACTTGTTTGTATTCTTACATTTACAAACCTGAATTAGTTTCAAGATGTTGAATGCATGTGTATGACACCATTTATACTGTAGCAATCAACATCTCAATCAATGTACGTGTATAGTATTTATTTATTACATAATGTATACATTTGATAAAAATCACAAGAAATTGCTTCCTGAAAAAAGTGCAAGAAAGTTAAATATGTAGCTTTTGTAACTGTAAAATGATGATTAATCTTAGCAATTTGAAATTGAGTTCTACCATTCTAATCGCATGCTAGTCTTCCTATCTGTCTTCCATGGTGATCTGGAGAAGTTCAGTGCCTTTAGGTGTGTTCTGATCTTTCCATCACCCTCCTCCTCATAAAGAATGGATTTTGAGGTATATATCACAGAACACAGATAGGGCTGTCAGGAATTCTGATGAGTCATTAATTTAGAACATCCCTTTCATGTCTATGTATTTGGAGAATTGGCAATTAACTGGTTTATGAAATCACTGTTACAAAGTGTTTTTGGCCCTGAATTACCAGGTCAACTATCTACATTTGTTTTACCAAATATGATTAAGTCACTTTTACATCATTATGAGCCTTCTAGGGTATAAATAGAAGAGTCACCACAGTTGGAAACATTCAAAATTATACAAATGTCAGCAATATATGGGGCCCAATTTCCCTAGTCTTGCCTTTGAAATGTTTACATTTTTGGTATCTATCCATTCTCTCAGATGTCTGACCCGTATTTTGGAAATGATTTACTCTTATTGCCTTGCTGTAGATGGTCCCAAGCAGACTTTTGAATACTTCTTACAATTCCATAAATAGCTGTATATATGCCACCATGTGCTGGTAAACTGGCTGTCTGGAAAAAAGGAGAAGGCCTGATTTATAGTGTTGGCTGATTTCTGTGGTGTAAATATTTCCACCATGGCCAATTTCAGCTACCAGCAGTTACCACAGTTTATCAACCAGTTTACAAATTACTGAATATTTAACAATTGGTTCTTTGTGAGTAAGAACTCACTGGCTGGAGCACACCACTGTGTGTGTGTGTGTGTGTGTGTGTGTGTGTGTGTGTGTGTGTGTAAATGTTACTGGCAGTCCCTTTGAAGGTAGTTTTGAATCTGTTTAGCATTCTGAGAACTAAAATGAAAAGTTAAAGGTAGACTCAGAATCATTTAGAGATTTGTTGCAAATTTACTTGCAGATTGTTAAAATTTATCCCTGCTGATCACCCACGTCTTTTAAGAAATATTGAAAGCTTGTCCATGAGGCCCTAGCTTTTAAAAAGTCATTTGCATTCTTTTGGCCTCTGTAATACCTATCCATTTAAATGTATCACTGGCTGCTCCTCCTCCGGATATAGGCAGGCAGCATCTCTGTCTAAGAGCATGTGAAGATAGTATTGTCTAGGTGCAGGATAAGCGAGGATATCACAAGAAGAGATTGAATGGTGGGTGACTTGAGGTGACTATCTTTCAGAGCTCCAGTTGCAAGTCAGAAAAGAGCTTAGAACTGTTTCCCCGCTGCTGCTTGAGGGTTGGTCTGTGCCTGGATAAGAGGTAGTGTAATGGATTGGAAGCCAAGTCATAAACTATTACTGGGCACTCATGAACTTAGGAAGGCTGAGGTGGAAAAGGATGGGTACAAAGAGACATTGCTTTACCCTCAAGAAAATTATATTATTCCTGCAAGATGAATGCATGTGTCCCTGGGTGTTAACTGGTGGTTGAAATTTCCAGCATGAGAACTTAATGTTGGGATTTGTAGACATAGGGTTAGAACAATGTTGATGTTTACTCTTAGACTCCATGAGCCAACAGTGGCATTTTTTTATTGATATATCAGAGTGGCTTGAAGAACTAGGGACAGAGTGGACACAAGTGAGCACTTTTATTTATTGACATCTGTCACTTTTCAGTAATGGCCAATAATAACGGCTAACAATGAACAATTACTATGTTAGGCATTTGCTAATCACTCTATATTACTTCATGTGAGTCTCACAATAACTCGATGGAAGAGGTATATTAGGACTATTTTATAATTGGGAAAATCAGGCCTTAGAGAACTTGAGGATTGGATTCAACTTGAAATTATTTTTTGCATGTTTTCAAACCTATTTGACAACTTATAAATTTATATGTGATTAATTTACATGTTATGGGAATAATGTGATGAAGAAATTGACATATATATGTACTAAATTTAGAATGGGAGGTTTAAACTGTCAGCCTAATTTTAAATGTGTAAGGGGTCCTCACACTGACAGTATGGTTTGAAGACACTGCTTGGTGGACAAGCTGATGGCATGTGACATTTCTATCATCATAATGCAGTAAGTTATTGGACCAGCATCCACAAAAATCCTTTCTCCTCATTGTAGAATATGTACCCTTCAAGTGCTCTGAGATTATGCCTTATAGAGTCCTGTGTCCCGAACTCAAGTAAAATCATGACTTAATAATGCAATGGGTGTCAGAAGGCACACAAATAAAAATAAATTTTTAAAGGTTCACACCAATGGAGTAAATATCTAGACTCTCAGATACATTTAAAAAATAAATTAATAAGCATTATTGGCTTCATGCTTCACCTTGGTATACAATGCTTTGTATGCAAGAATTCCTAATGACTTCATACTTTATATCTATTATAGATCTATTGGACAGGGACTATATTTCTGTTCATGAATAAACATTTTAATGTTCATATATTTACATAAACTATTTATTTACAGTTCATATTGTTGTGATGTGCAGGAAAAAAAGAGACATAACTGGTCCCTTTTTTTTAACCTACCAAAGTTTATATCCTTTTATTTTTATGCACAATTTCAGTTTGATTTAAGTGATTTTAAATCACTTGCCACTTTCCAGGAACCTAACCAACATGCAAATTGAGAGATGTTAATATATATGTCACTGAGTTGTTTTAAAAAACACAGCCCTGAAAAAGAAAGAGAAAACACACTAAATAGGAGAGATTACTGCTCAGAATCTGGAGAATTCAGGGCAAAAAGTAAAATGTAATTAGATAATTCTTATCCTTTGGAAGAACGTGTTCTGTTTTTTAAAGAAAAATGACATTTTCTCAAACAATGCATTCTCATAAGAATTTATTCCAACTGTGGTGAAGACCTGGGGGAGGGAGTGGGGATGGGCTAGGAGGGGTCAATGGGAAAAAAGAGGACTTCTGTAATACTTTCAACAATGAAGATAAATTTAAAAAATAATTTATTACAACTGACCTTATCAAAGGAACATTGAATAACATAGTATTTTCATCTATAGCTTTATGACTAATATACAGGTGGTCTTCATAGGACTCTATAACAATCCAGCGACATAAGCAAATAAAGGTAATTCTATTAAGGTAGGTTGAGCTTATGAGGTTCAGGGATGTATGAAATAATGTATTAAAAATTAGCAAACAATACAAGGCAGCATGTAATCATATGTTTACCTGTAAAAAAATAGATTTTGGTCAGAGAAAAAAGATAATAGGCATTGCTGTAGCAAGTAAGTTTTCAGGGAGACATTAGGATAAAGGATAAATGAGTGGATATTAGTAGGTAGATAACTAAGAATATATATTATAAGAGAGTAAAAAGTATCATGCTATAAGGATCAAGGGTGAAAAATGATGAGGCATTTTATCTGAATGGAACATACTATTTGTAATGAAAAATACTGAAAGACATACTTTCTAGATTGTGAAGTCCAAGAAGGCACAGCTTGTGTCTTGCTTGTTTCCTCAACACCTAGGACAGTGCCTGACACATAGTTGGAGTTTTGTCGGTATTTTTGCCTGACTTTTGTTGCCTGAGGTAACGATCTATATATAAAGTGGATCCACATAAGCAAATATAGCTCCAGTGTAGTAGAAATGTCACTACAATGAGGATCAAAAGTCCTGACTTCAAATTTTGACTCTGTTGTACTCTCCAGTTAATAACCTTGATGAATTTAGTAACTCACTGAACTTTAGTATCTTTATCTGTAAAATGAAGATAAAAATGTAAGTATATCAGATTCATTGTAAAGAAGAGAAAAGCTAGTATACGTATTCTCTTAATACTACCAATAAAAAAGGATAGTCCTTCATGTCACTCACACTGCTTACACTTCACCTGGATGGCTGAGATTGTTATGGGTTCATTCTTTACTGTGTCTTCTTTCTAGGCACACAGCTACACTACATTTTCCAGCCATACAACTGAGTTTCAGCCAATGGAATGTGGGTATAGTTAATGTATGCCACTTCCAACCCTGCCCCATAAAAACCTCTGATGCAACCTTCTACATTCTCTTTTTCCTTTCATTTGCATGGTGGAGAAGAATCTGAAGATATAGAAGGTGAAGGAAAAAGATAGAAAGAGCTTAGATTCCTAAGTCCCTCCTGATGAAAAGCCACCTAGAGGGAGGGGTGACTTGACAAGGAATATCCACATTAGATAACTGCATGAACTGGACTTCTGTTGTGCTAAGCAACCTGAAGTTTTGGGATTGCTTTTACAGCGGTGATCCTATGTTACTTAAAAAAATACAGCAAAAAGTCACTGAAGGTCTTGATCAGATAGTGTCATATAGATAATTGTATTTGGATGAGCAATTCTGCAGGGATGCATATCAGGGATTGAAAGGAGGGTCAGAGTAGACAAGACTAAAGGAGGCTCTTCTGTCGAATGCCTCAACTTGTATAGGACAGTGGAAATGATGGAAATGTGGAAAAGCATATATACTCAGAAGATGCTGAGATAAGGATTGGAATCTACACAAGACTGATGAGGCAGGTGCCTTGAAAAATTAGTGAAAGAAACTCAATTAGGAAAGTAAAATACCTTAGTCTTATAAGGGCCATCTCCTTTGTCTAGCTACAAGAGCTGGATTGGACTGGGAATTGAAAAGTTGTGGTCCCAGGAGAGACCAGCAGCCCTTTTCTACATTTTTTGTTTGTATCTGATTTCTATCCATGATCACAAGGAATCAATAGACAAATAGACCTGTATTTATCCCATAGTTCTCAGCATGTGAGCTGGGTGCCAAAATTTTATTATAAATCCTTTCACGTGTTTTGGATATCTTTTTACAATGACTTTTTTAATGTTGTAATTTATTTTGTTTTGATAGGACTTTTGTGAATCCCAAACTTAAACTCAAGTTTTGCCTTATAATAGGGAGAGAGTTCTAGACAAAATATTTATACATCAGCATAGAAAGATGCATTAAATTCATGTTTGTCTTTTTTATTCATGCTACTGTGAACTGTGTCTAAAAATCTATAAAGGTAAGCCAAAAATAATTTATTTGATCATTAGAAACATACTCAATATCTGTTTCAAAGTGTTACCCAGGTGGAACTAAGGGAACCCTAATTTAGTGGGAGAAGTAGTCATGCAAACAAATAATTAAAATGTAGCACAAAAATAATAAAGAATTGGAAAGTTCTATGAGATGGTAAACAGTGAATTCTGGGTGGGAAATGGAATAAAACTTCATAGAAGAGAAGACATGAAAATACTAATGATGGTGTTGGTGATGAGGATTGCTATGCAGGTTTCTAAATGTGAGCCAACAACACACCTATGAAATAGATGCCTTTATGACCTGAAACTGATTCAGAGAAGATGAGGGGTTTGGAAAGAATCACAAAGCTAATAAAAAATGAAACTAAGGTTTAGACTCACATATATGTCACTCCAAATGTTACAATTGTATTCTAGAAATAAGACACATATAATGTTGTATCTAAATTATACCACAATAAAATAAAAATAAGACACATATTTGAAAACATGGGTAACAATACCAGACAATACATAGGAGCAAATCAATAGTCTGAACCATGAGCATAGAGACGATTTGAAGGAGACAGCTGCTGTTATAGAGGTTAGGTCTGGCTTTCTAGAGGAGCAGCAAAGAACTGTGCGTGCTATTCTTTTATTCACTGAAAACCTCACAATGTGTGAGCTTTCCACAATTTGTATGGCCAAATTGAAGCCCTCACTGAATGATTTCACCCAGTTTAAAAGGGAAAATGAAGGTTTTATGTATAAATACATTGTCATGTTTGGCCAAACATTTCCACTAGCTTATATAAAAACAAAACTCATCTCTATTAAGAACAAGTTTATAGTCTGTGTGCTATGATTTTTGTCATCTTAGTTTCAATTCACTAACACAGGTCCTTTTCTCATGAAAGATCAGCTCATTATTGAATCCTGTCCAGTCTGAGGTGCTACATGTGCACACTCCCTGAAACAGATCAATTTATTTCAGGAGTGAGCATGTGAAAAACCAAAGGTCACAGGTACTTGGCTTCATTTATTTTCTGAACTTAAAATCTATTAATTACATATCCTATATTCAAACAACTGCAGGGAAAACTGCTTTACACTTTTAGATTTTTAAAATGAGTTTTAGTAGATTATTTCAATTTCTGTTGAGGGAATAACATGTGTTTTGGGTTTGTAATTATGTATAATTTTGTCAATTTCCATATTTTATACAGCATGTATCATAAAAATCGAATAGAAGTGTAATATGAATGATTAACTAAGTAATTATTTTATACTAGCATGTTGCTTGCCTCTTTACAATGATAGTAGATGGACCTTTATTGGGGATTTTAACAGGGGTCAAAGCTATAGCTTGAGGGCCTAATCAGGCCCACTGTCTTATTTTTATAAAGTTTCCAGAGTTCCATTGGAGCACAGCCATGTTCATTCCATCACGAATTTTCTATGGCTGCTTTCATGGTGTAAGGGCAGATCTGAGTAGACCATATGGCCCACAGAGTCTAAAATATTTACTGTCTGGTCCTTTACAGCAAAAGTTTGACAAGTCCTGGATTATAACATCATGGCTCAGGAAATGTTATATTTTAATCTTTCTTTGCCTATTTCCAAACCCAGGAAGGACTTGAAGTTATCATAAAATTCTAACAGTTGGTGCAAAATAGTGAGAAGCGTACAGCCTCTGAAGATAAACATGCTTGGCTTGAGTCTTGACTTAACCATTTCTACCTGTGCTACCTTAGGCAAAGTATTCATCCTTGCTGAGCCTCAATTTCTTATTGATGATACATGTATAATCTCTATATCATACGTGTGTATTGACAACAAAGTCAGTGCTATTATTGTTACAACTACGAAATTATCTTATTTTAAAGTCACCTAGGTTCAGATCAACGATTTTCAATTCTGGGTTGGTGACAACTTAAGAAATCTCCAGTTATCTCAAGATTGGCTGTGTAGTTTTCTCTATTGAGTAATTACAATTCAATTTGGTGGTATGTTACTATGGGAGGAGTTAAAGGATATATTTCCAATTCAAACTAAGAATCCATTAAAAATAATTTATTGAAAAAATTAAAATGTTTTTAAGTCATTATGTCAGGCCCTGGGCATATAAAGATGAGATCTTGATCTTAAAAAGTTAATCAATTTGAAGGTAGAACATGAGTTCTACATTTCAATGTAAACAAATGGTTAACATGCAGGGATTACATTGTGTTATAAAGAAGTTACTAACAAAATTCTTGGAATGTTTGAACTCAGAATATGACACTCATCAGATATACTTTAGAGAATCAAAGATTTTGTAGAAGTGGAGAAATTTGGGGGCCCAGAGGAGAAGGGAACGTAGAACATGCCTTGGAAAGGGGATACTAGGAACAGATACAGAGAAGTAGAAAAGCAGGTGTTCTGATACCAACGAGTGCACTTTGAATGGACATAAATACAAAAATAGCAGTGACAGATGATACTGGAAAAAATATTGAACCAATGTACTGGAAACCCCAAAACTAGAAAATATTACAATTGTCTAGGTAAGTTATAATGTGTGAAGATATTGGAAATGAAAAAGGACCCATTTTAAGAAGTAATAGGTAGCTATTTCAGTGTTTACAGGCACACACATACTATCTCATCTAGTCTTGGCAACTTGTGGAACCTATCATCTCCAATGAACAGATAAGGAAAGTGAGAAAGGCTTAGCATGGCTGAAGACAGGTAGTGAGGAAAAGGACTGAGATTTGAATGCAGATGTTTGAGCTCCAAGCCCAGTGTTCCTATATTACATTTCGATTTCGATTTCGATGAAGAAAGCAGAGACAGGGAGGTTTCGGAGGTAATTCTATAGGTTTCTGACTTGAGTGGGAGTTTAGATGTATAAAGAGGAACTGGCTTAGGAGAAGGAAGAGGGTAAGTTTTATATGGATCCTGTGGCATATGAAGAGATAATGAGTAATCCAGTGGGTGTGTTTAGAAGAGAGTTGGAAATACGGTTCAGAGGCTCAGGTGACTGACCTATGCCAAAAGCTTTCTCCTGATCTACAAGGCTAGTAAGCTTCGTGTCCGCAGGCTGCCCCTTCTTCTCCCATGTCCTTCTGGCTGTTTCAATTGTCTTGATCCTCCTGCTTCTGCCTGGAAAGCCACAGAACTTTAAGAAGAGGAGAGAGAAATAGGACAGAATGCCAAAATGCACATTGTAGGCCCACACTTTTCTATCTTCACCTACCTTTTGGAGTTAGGGGTGGGTGGGTTGGATTTTATGCCAACCTGTCTATACTTTTCTTGGGCAACTTCTGACATGGGATTGATGAGCAGGAGTCTACTCCAGAACCCTGCATTCTTGATTCAACCAGAGTCTGTTTTCTTTCTGGTTTTAAGACCTGGGGTGCCTGTGGAAGTAACGGGGGAAGTAGAATTTAAGCAGCAATGGTATATGGTACATAAATGTAGACAATTTCTCTTAGAACATAAGAATAAATTACCCACACAATGGAAAGCTTTCTGATTTATTGTAGAGCCTAAAGACAGATAATTAATAGCCTGGGAATCTCTATTTCACTGAGAAAATCTTGGACAAATTTCTTAATCCATGGAGTAGAACATGATCAGACTAAGAATTGAGATATCTAGATTTTAGACCTGGCTCTAAGGCAAACTTGGTGAATGATTATCCACAAGTACATTATCTATAAAATAAGGATGATATAGCCACATTGAGTTGCTAAAAAAGCAAATGTTATAATAAAGACTTGAGGTACACTCTGAGGAAGCTCTGCAAAGAAGGACCTCTTCTTTCCTTTGCTTCTACATTCTTCTACTATCCCAACCCCTTTGGTTACTCTCTTTTTTTGGTCTCTCATAGCTGTGCCAGCTCTTCCAATCATGAGCCAAGAGTGAATTGAACAAAATGTATTTTTCCATCATCATTGTATCTTGACTGCTTGAAAGGGTCATAAATGATATAACAACAACTTGCTTTTGAACCTTTGTATGTCTTTAAATAAATCCTAATATAATCCCACGGCATTGACATAGGAGAAAATTACTATAATTATGCAAATTAAAATAAGTCAACAAGTTTCAGAACACAATGCACGATAAGTAATGTTTTTAAAAATAACAGTCACTGAGCCTGGTCATTTGCACTTAATAATAGGCTCAGGAGGGAGCCTAGTGTCTGGGGAGAAACAGCTGTGGTAATAGATGTATTATGGCTTTGATAGGTTCTCTCTAGTAGCTTTATTTTTTGTATTTGCTTTAGATTATAGAATGCTCCTGGAGTGCCCTGCTATTGAAATTCTCATCATACTCAGGGCTTTAATTAAGTGATTGGATTTGACAGAACTTGAATTGAGGAGGCCCACCACTATGTCAGCTTATGCCAGGATGATATTATCAGGGCACTGACAAGTACATGCTTAGCCCTTAATTTATGTCTTGAGCTGTCTCTCGGTGAAATATAAGGAACACATGCCTCCATGTGATTTTAAACGGCATTGAATTTGGCCTATCACAGTCGTATGGCCTTTATAAAATCCAGAAGACAGAAGACAGGATGATATAAGTAGATATTTCGGCATCATGGAGTAATGGAAAGCCTGTGAGCCTTGAAATCAGAACTACCCAGGTTTCCATCTCAGACCTACCACTCACTGTGGATCATTTTGGATAAGTGATCTATTTTTTTAGAGCTTATTCTCACTTTTTACTCCACCTATCACAGGAATAATGTGAAAGTTAAATGTTATAATGTAAATAAGTCCTGAGCCTAGCAGGTATGTGGTAGGAGATTAATAAAAATTATTTGCTCTCGCTTCTCCAAATTAGTCATTGCTGGATTGCTGATAGGAGTAGTTTTTCATTTCTTTTAATCTGTGAGTCTTTGAGATATAGGTGCTAGCTCTTGGTTTTGGGGCAATTTGGCCATGAGGGCCCAAGGCTGGCAGGGGTTGCAAACACTCTCATTCTTTTTTGGGGCGTAAAAAAAACAACCTACAATTTGCAGCAGTTTGGCCTCATAACTTTCATAGTTTCATCTATCTCACATAGATCTTATTGAATAGCATGCTCATAGAATGTCAAACATTGATCACCTATACTGATTTGTGGTTTTTCTGTCTCTGTATGAAGCATCTTGATACAGACCAGTTTCCACTTCCTGGGTAACAGGAAACACTCCCGTTTCATAATGAGTAGCAAAACTTGCTTTAGTCTAAACTAAACTTAGGTCAAGGTTTGTTTGATTTAGCATATTTTGCTTATAGCACAAGCACTTAAGGACAAAAATCCAATTTCTATCATATCTGTTACTCCTTTCTGTGCAAACACAAGACTTTGTCATGGGTTCAATGAAAACATTTCTCTACTAAACAGAAAAATAGAAAGATAGTGACTAGCTCAGGCCTAGTTGGGCTACACATCCTCTACGAAGCAGGCAGATGACATTGCTCTATCTCAGCCCCTGTTAGAGTGTCTAGCTTTGGTGGACATGCAACTTGGTGTGGTACAGATTAGAGCCAGGCTTGGGAAAAATGTGAGATAGGAAAGCTTTATTCTCTTGAAGTATTTTTCTTACACTCTGCTTTCTTCCCCTTTTTCTGAGTACTCTGTAGCTTGAATCTGGCTTGCTATTCTCTCATTAGCAGGACTCAGACTAATATTTTCCCCCTATCTGATCTTCATCATCATCAATGTTAGTGACTTCCAACCTTTTTCTGGAGATATTTGTATGTTAACAGAGACAGCGCCCTGGGTTTCTTTCTTATAGTTGGATCTTAAGTAACACATACATGTGACTAAAAGATATCCCTCTCTACATTGTTTAAATCATATCCCATAAGATAATGAGATGTCACAGAAACATGGTAATAGGAGTTACAAACTTCCTTTACAAACTTGCATTTAAATTGCATTCTTTTAAACTCTGATTAATGTTCAGATAAAAAGGTCATCAAAAAAGATCCCAAAGTACATGATGTATTAGCTTATGGCAGAACAACACTCCCCCTGAGAATAATAGAAAAGTTGGACAAAATATAAAAATGATCTTTTTGAAGAATTTGAGCAACTGTGGGGCCAAGTTACTAGGAAAGAAGGTAATTACTAAGAGATGAGCTGATATTTTGTAAGCTGCTTTCCTCTCAGGGATATTCATCAATTTTTGGTCTGTGGAGAGAAATGAAGACTCCTGCAGGGGGGTACAGCTAAGATTCAGAGAACCCAGCAAAAGGTCTGATAATTTCACAATGTGAGATAAAAATTGAAGTGCATGGTTATGAAGGCTGCCAGGACTTGAGGGACCAAGATCCTGGAGAGAGGGAAGGTACAGAGACATAAACCCAAATTTCCCCGATTTCCTGTTGAAGTTTTTTGTGGGTTTTTTAAACACAGCAGAGCAAGATTTTAAGAAACCAGAAAGTCTCTGAAAAGCAGTGTGGGGCTTTGGCAGTGTCATTGAGCTAGAGAGGCAGAAAATTGGAGTTACGACTCCTAAGAGCGGGGAGAGCTTACCAGTCTGTCAGGAACTCTAGAAGGTAGGTACACATTAAGTGTGGTGAACTAGAGTTACATGAAGGTTTACAACATCTGTACCCCAGCATTGCTTTGGTCCCTGCTTGGATTATGGTCATCTACACCAGCTCCTAGTTGGCATCTCTAAATGCATCCAATTTTTCTTTATGGAGAAGATTCTTCACCAGTTGCTTTTGACTTTTAGTAAAATAAGAGAGTTTGGTTTAAATACGAGATTATTTTTATTGGGCATACATCTCAATCTCTAGATTTTCATGGTGTTAAAGCTTAATTTACCCTTCATCAACGTTTAAAAAAATCAGTCTAATATTTAAAAAGTATTTATTGAGTGCCACTTACTCTGTTCCAGGAACTAGTCATGTACAGAGGGTACAGCAGAGAAGACAGACACACTTATTCTCTGTCTTTGAGGAGTTCACAGTCTACCAGGGAAGTAGACACATTTAAGATAATCAAGATATATTATGCACATGTCTAACACTATCCTAAGAGACTCAAGCATAACATGAGCTCTGAAGATGGGGAGTTGGGTGGACATAGTTTCATTAGTATTGGGTAATGATGATGCACTGTTCTGAAGGCAGTAGGATAAACCTATTTATTTTTGAGTATCTATTCTGGAATTTATTATTGAATATAAATAATCTATTTGTTTTCTTCTACATTAAAATATTCTTTTTTCTCCAATTCTATTCTCAGTGCAATGTGAAAAAATATATTAAATATGGAATCTAGAGGCCCAGAAGGATTAACATCAATCTATTTGTGTTTGTTTCTCCTTTGGTGCTATGGGTCCCTAACAATACATTCTTTCTCATCATGTGTAGAAATAATTGCATAAATATATAAAGTATTACCAGGAGAAGACTTTACAATATTTTGAAAATGCAGGGAACCTAGTAAAGCACAGGGGTTTACCATTTCCTACTTCATTTGATTAAGGACTAGAACATTCTCTGTCTGTTTTGAAAATGATTTATAGCAGCAGAGTGAACAGGCATGTATAAAGTTTAGGTGACTGGGCTTTAAGGTAGATTAGGCTTTGGGAACCAGGAATTTAATATGTGCTAAGAAATAAAGTATCAAAAGGTGACTATTTGGTTAACTATGTAAAACTGGAGAGATACCACCTGAGAGATATAGTCTAAACAGAGCATCAGAGAGAAGCAAAGTCCGGGTGGAATAATTGTGTAGCTTATATAGACAACAAGATTGTCCAGATATTGTATTTTAAACACCTGTGTGGTTGTGATTTTAAAATAAAATTAAAACTTAATTTTTAATTAAAAATGTTAATGTACAACAAGCATGTCAAACTCAAAGGCTAACACTGGCCAAATAAATGAGGTGTGCGGCCCGTGGGCCACAAGTTTGACATGCTTGATGTACAACATAAAATCAGCTTTAAGAAAAACACAGGCTGTGGCATTTTCTTGAGGAGTTTGGAACCCAATGCATGAATCTGCACTAAAATTGTCTTCTCATGGTTCTTCAGGAGCAGTTCTGTCTGGGGCAGGATGTGTATGTCTGGAAGTCATTCAGAAGTATGGGGACGTTGCTTACAAATGACTACATTTAAGGATGAGACAAGTCATTGTGCATTGGCTTAGGATGCTTTAAGTGGCCTTAGGGTGACAAGCTCCTCCTACCCATTCACTGGTGTCAGAGAGGATGTTGCAATAAGAGCTAAAAATTGTAGGGCATATAATAGCACTAAATACAGGCCTTGAGAGAGACTGTTCCCAACTCTTTTAATTTAGTCCCTTCACATTATGTAAATGATGTAAGCAAGTGTTAATGATATTTTTAATAGAATTGATTCACAAGCATTATAAGCCAAATGGGATGCTTTAGGGATGAGTCATAGCAATTTAATGGGCTCAGGTTCTGGGTATATATTTTTCAGATTTTGCTGTCCATTCTAATGAAAGTGGCATCAGAGAATAGCACTCTATAAGTTTTTTTAAATATTATCTTCCTCCCTTTAATTTGTGTGTGTGCATATGTGTATGTGTGTGTTAACAATAGCACTCGTGACCTTGGAAATGAGCTTTTCCTGAAGACTATCAGTCCTGTCAGTTTCAGGCTTTGAAATTCATAAAAAGGTTTTGGCTATATCTTTATCCTATGTCTAGGATGGGGTCTGGCTCATAGTTGGTACTTAGTAAGTATTTTTCTATCTTTAATTGATTGAGTGAAAAAATAAAAGATTGACCAAATGCCAAGGATTTGTAAGATGAAAAAACTTTTTAAGTGGAAAATAGGGTTTCTTATACTCTCCCACCAAGGGAAAAAATAGTCTATATAAAAGATGGGACTGAACCTAGTAGTAGAAAGAATTAAGCACCTCACTCAGGTTTAGAGGGTGTGGAATTCAGAATGACATCTTGTATTTAGTTGTCATTAATCTTTAGTTCCCTTCAGTAAGAAACAATTACTTCATCTTCCCTTGATTTTCATGACCTTGACACTTAAAGATTATAGGCTGCTTATTTTGTCCCTCAATTTGAGTTTGTCTGATGTTTTCTTATAAATAGATTCAAGTTACACATTTGGCAGAAATATCACAGCAGTGATGTCGTGTTCTTCTCATTGTATTGTATTAACTATATGCAGTTTTCATTTGTCCTGTTATTGATGCTATTACTTTGATCACTTGAGAAGCACTCTAGGCTTCTCCACAGTAATGTTGCTCTTTTTCTTTTTGTAATTAATAATTACTTGTTGGTGAGATATTTGAAACTATGCAAATATTCTATTCCTCTTAAACATTGCTATTCATTCATTAATTCATTCATTCTTTTTCCCATCAAACTTTCAATTTATTTTTTCATTTATTTACATCAGTATGAATTTATTGTTTCCTATTCATCTGGTTGTAATTTTATAATTGTCCTTACCTAATTTAATGTTTTAATTATCCCTGATTTGTCCAGGGGGAGCTCTTTTTAGCCAACTTCTGTGACTTTTTGACATGTCACCATCAGTTTCTGAACACTCCCTTGCTTTCTGGTAAAAAAATTCAATTTCTTCAAGGAGCCTGATTCCATTTAGTGGTGAATAGTACTTAGAAAACAAGTTGTGTGTGCTCATTGCTATTGAGGTGTCATGCCTTCTCATTTATATTTCTTTCTTTTTAAATAATTTCTTTATTGATTAAGTTATTACATATATGTCCTTATCCTTACATTACCCCCTATCCCCCCCACTCATGCCCTCACCCCCCTGTTGTCTGTGTCCATTGGTTAGGCCTATATACTTGCATATAAGTCCTTTGGTTGATCTCTCCTCCTTACCTCCACCCTCCCCTACCTTCCCTCTGAGGTTTGACGATCTGATCGATGCTTCTCTTTCTCTGGATCTGTTTTTGTTCATAATTTTATGTTGTTCATTATATTCCATAAATGAGTGAGGTCATGTGATATTTATCTTTATATATCAAGGTGTTTACATATCTGTCTATTTATTTGTTTTGCTGTCTATCTGTATATATAAGAAATTATGATTTCATACTAACACCTCCAATTTCTCTTTAGCACCATAGGGTTTATCATAGGTTTTCTCCCTTTCCGTTGCTGGTTCCCTTCTCTAACAGTGAGAAACCTGGTTCCCGTTATCCTTGATATATTTACTCATTCGGTGAATCCCTCTCTAGTAAACAATTTCCAAATGCTGTCACCACCCTCAGCCCTCACAAATGATTCCTCACTTTGCCTGGTCTTTGACACCCTTGTCTGCTACCCCAAATGTGGATGATCTCATCCTACTGAGCTCTGATTCCCAATGCCATATTGCTGCTGCCACTGCACCCTTCATAGCTGCCCTTCCAAACTCCTTGGACTTTTACACCCTGTTCTGGGCCATGTCCCTCCATCCTGGGAAGGACATCTATGGTTCTCAATCCCACATCATGGTTTTAGAACTGATTTTTTCTAGGAGGGGGAAGGAAAGAGGAAAAGGAAGGGTAACTTTCAAAAATATTAAAAATAATTTATCTTTTCCATTACCAAAAGGTCCTCTCCACTAGATATTTTTGAAGAAGTTTATATTTTAAGAAAATGCAGACCTATGCTCTCTTCAGGTATTTGAGAGATACAGATCTTCTTTGGGCTTCACTTTATAGATTGTGGGACTTCAGTTTGTTGTCTTCACCATGTTTGAGCAACATCCACAGTTTTCAAATTGTGTTCTCCATAGTCCTAGGTTCTGTGGGCATGTCTCAAGGCTGCACTGGGAGAGTAAGTTGGGGGTGGGGGGTGGGGGGCGGTCAGAGTGCAGAGTGCAGTGGCTGGCTTTTGTTTCCTACCCAGAAAATTCTGTTTGTAACTGTTTTATGTATCAGGTTTCCCCATAAGATTTTAGTTGAAAATAAAAGAACTCAAATGCTAAAAATGTTTGAAAACCAGAGTCAGATAATCTCTCTGAGAGTGCCAGCTGGGAGTTATAAGAAGTAAACTCTGTGCCTATTTTCTTCATGAATATGAGCACTAGATAATTTTCTGTCACTTAAAAAATGTTTTCTACATCAGTGTAATATTTGATTATTTTTAATTATTTTCAAAATATGGAAAAGTGCAAAACAACTACCTCTCTCACTTGCCCCTCTGAACATTTTGAAATGTTCCCTATTGATATTTTAATTACACTTTATTGCAATTTCTTAAATAATTGTAAGCACATGTTATATATAATATATTTCAATTCTCAGTTTTCTAGATAGATTTTTCTGGCATCTTGGTTTTAATAAGGTATGAAAAAGCAGGGGTTTTCATTAAGTCATTAACTTATTTATGCAAATATCAAGTTCTCACTGTGTTAGAGGCTGGGGATACAGTCCCTGTCATCATTGAGTTTGTAGTCTACTGGGGGAAGAAGTTAAGTCATCTCAAGTGTGGGTAGTATTAGGAAGAAATATAGAATTGCTGTGGAATCAAATGATGGTCAGACTTTAGATATTCTAGGGCAAGGGCATGAGCAATATCAGTGAAGACGTGTAGTGAAGAAATATTTAAGGTGAGAACTAAAAGTTAGCTGGTGAAGAATGTGGAATTGGGGAGCAGAAATGATTTTCAAACAGGGGATCCAGCCTGTGAAAAGGTCTTATGGTAGGAAAGAGTAGGACATGTTCAAAGAGTCAAAAGAAATCCAGGGTGGTAAAAGCATGAAAAACTGAGAAGCATATGATGCGTTTAAAGAGGTAGTCAGGAAGTAAACTGGTTATTTGAAAGATTCTTTGTCTTAAGGGCAATGGGAAGTACTAAGGGAATTTAAAAAAAGGAAGTTAAATGATCAAAATTAAATGATCATTTTTAGAATGAAGTCTCTGAGGGTTTGGAGAAGAATGAATGTGGATTGGTAAGAGAGACCACATCTCCACTAGTTAGGAGGCCACTGGCTAATCCATGTGAGAGATTTCAATGACTTGAACTAGGGTATAGGCATTTGGGTAGAGAGTAAAGGTCAAGTTTCTAAGATATGGAGACCACAGAATTGAGTGACTGATTTAATGCAACTAAATTGTTAATATTCATTTATTTGCAAGTGTCAAGAAACCCAGCCCACAATGCAGAATCTGCTGACCAGTGTTAAATACCCCTCCCCCTATGTTCTCTCAATCTTGAGAACCATGGAAAAGAATGATAATACAAACAAAAATCCCAGAATTAAAACTTGCTGTGCTTGTTGGGCAGATTTGAAACATGTGTCCATCTCTGGTAATCACTGTGGCCACAGAGATGAAATGTCCTTATGTCTTCAACTCTAGTAGCTATTGTCCCACCTCCTCACTTTTTGACCGACCCCAAATTTTAACAATTGAGTTGACAAAAGGAGATATACTGAGGACATTATTTGAATCCTGAATCAAGCCATGTCCTTCCTTTTGCACATTTTGGATATATAAGTAAACATTATTTCTTATAGGGCCACTTTGGGCTGGGTTTCCTGCCACTTATAGTGGAAAGAATCCTCCCTGATTCACCCACCACCCAAATGGATAAATATTGACAATTTAGTTGCATTATATTAGCCTTTTTTTCCCAACTGATATATTTTAACAATGTTGAAATCATATACATATGTTGATTTGCTCTTCTCCCTTTTGGGTTGTGCTTGCTCTATATTCTTCTAGAAACAGAACTTAAGAATATGATTATAAATAATTTATTTGAGAGGTCATCCCAAAAAACACTGACAAAGAAGTAGAAAGCAAAGTGCAAAAATTTAATAAAATGTGTGGTACAAGAAAGTTACCATGGTGGGCACCTAGAGCTTAATCCTGCTGAGGGATCTCTGGGAAATAGTACAGAACGTATCTCGGTGTTATCCAAACTCAATGGAAAAAATACTGATGTATTTATCTACCAATTCCTCACCCTTTGGTGACTGGAAACTGCTGGGGGGCATAGCCTCTTTGGTACTTTCAGTTTGCCTCCCATGAGGGCCA
Organism: Myotis lucifugus; assembly: GCF_000147115.1. NCBI lineage: Eukaryota > Metazoa > Chordata > Mammalia > Chiroptera > Vespertilionidae > Myotis > Myotis lucifugus. Next base: position 1,828,487 of record NW_005871080.1, read on the forward strand.
ATCTTATTTCTTGTGCACAAAAATAGTTCTTAAACCGAGTTGCAACTTCTCCCCAGTAATCAGCTTTCATCTTGTGGAGGTGAGTGCAAAGAGGATGTGGGCAGAGCACTAAGCACCTAAAATGCTCAGTCCCACTTCTCAGCCCTAACTTAATTCAGATTCTGATTCTCTTATTTTTCAGTAATTTATATATCTTGTCCTTTTTCATTTATTATTATTTTTAATTCTCATCTGAGGATATGCTGAAAGAGAGAGAGAGAGAGAGAGAGAGAGAGAGAGAGAGAGAGAGAGGAGAAATATTGATCAGTTGTATCTCATACATGCACCAGCTGAGAATTGAATCCACAACCCAGGTCTGTGCCCTGACTGAGCATCAAGTCTCAACCTTCTAGTGCAGTGATGGCAAACCTATGACACATGTGTCAGAAGTGACACGCGAACTCATTTTTTTGGTTGATTTTTCTTTGTTAAATGGAATTAAAATATATAAAATAAATATTAAAAATATAAGTCTTTGTTTTACTATGGTTGCAAATATCAAAAAATTTCTATATGTGACACAGCACCAGAGTTAAGTTAAGGTTTTTCAAAATGCTGACATGCCGAGCTCAAAAGGTTCGCCATCACTGTTCTAGTGCATGGTAGGATGCTCCAACTGACTGAGCCACCAGCCAGGGCTATCTTGCCCTCTTTCAATAACCATCACTTCCTCTCTGCTGATTGGTTTCTATAAGCACAGAAACTTTTTCAAATATCTCCCAATACTTACATTTCCCTCTAGTTCTACCTTATTTATCTTCACTGATTCACATCAAAATATTTTGAAAAAGTTGTATTTAGTTGTAGTTTTTACTTTCCAACCCTACTCCTCCTTGCCATTTTCTTCTTAACACAATCCAATAGGGTTTGTGTCATCACCACACTGAAAGTTCTCTTATGAAACTCACCAATAGTCTCTATTATGCAACACCAAGGGATACCTTTCAACCCTCATCTTTCTTATTCAACCTTTCAGCATAATTCAGCCAAATGTGCCTTCTTCTTAAATAAATTTTTCTTCTCTTGGTTTTAGTAATACCATATTTTCCTATCTTGTTACTCCTTCTCAGTGGCCTATAATAGCTCATACTGGGGTTGTGTCAGAGTTTTTATCTATCTGTATACTCTGACTTAACTCATGCAGCTTCCTTAATCACTTCACTGAACTCCATACCAATATGTATAGCTGCCTGCCTTGGCATTTTCATTACAACATATATAAAAAAAACCAAAACTGTTGGGCTTTTTTTCTACCAAAACCTCTTCATTCATTAATGTTTTCCATCTCATAGAATATCTACCATTTTCTAGTTTCAAAAAAAATCTATGAACCATTCTTGAGTTCTCTTTTCCTTACACCCCACATCTGACTTTATCAGTAAGTTCTTTTGTCTTTATCTCAAAAAATAAATTACTAATACACCCGTTTCCCCATATTCATCTCTATCATCTTAGTACAAGGCATTATTATCTTCTCCAATCTACTTGCAATGGCTTCCTATTGGTCTGTAGATTTTTCTACTCTTGTACCATTATAATTCAATCTGTACACAGTAAAACTGAGTGATATTTTAAAATCATACATAAAAGCAAGTTGCTTCCTTATAAAAATCTCCTAATTATTTTCCATAATACTCAACAACAACAACAACAACAGCAACATATTCTTACCCCTCCCTACCACTCTGACTCATTTCCCACCATTCCCATCTGCTTTCTGTATGCTAACTGCACTTGCCTTCCTTTTTAGTAGTTCTTAGCAGGAAAGTACGTGCCCTGGGGCATTTTTAAAATTTGTGGGTGCATCTTTGCTTGCTGCGATGTTTAGTGGCATAACCAACAGTGCATGTAGGTCAGTGATTTATGATAGCCAGCAATGTGTGGGACAGCACAGTTCTGCATCCACATGACCTTCATATATCCTGCCAGACATTCATGTAGGTGAAAAAATTTACATATAATTATTTGAACATAAAACCTAATTTTATTTTACATATGAAAACAAAGTGTTTTTGCATGATTTTAACATACCCTGAAATTTCTAGGAATGCAACTACGTTGTAAGTTGAGAAGAGATTGTAATATTCTTTGTTAGAACTCTATCAAGAGTTGTTCATGTTTCAGAAAATCATATCACCAATGGCAACGCCATTTGTGGTATTTGAGTTGCCAATGCAACACACCTGTACCTGACTGCATTTGTAGTTGTCACATTCATGCTGATTCTAAGTTTAGACACAAACTTATGACTACTACATATGGCTTCTTGTTATTGCACCTGAGCACTTTCCCTTAGAAATACATATTTTATTATAAATTACCTTTCTTTTCTTTTTACTTTATGTTTCAGTTAAGGTATTATATTAACATATTAGAAATTATTTGTGTAAATAGTTTATATGTATGAATTTAATTTGAGGGCAATAAAGGAATTCTACAAACTATGTTTCATATAAAGAAGGCACTGGCCTAAATGGATTGAGAACACTGCTTTAACATTTTAAATAGGATGCTATCCCCCAGGTGGTCAAAGTGCTATTTCCACTTGCCATCGTCAAACAATGGACAAATCATTTTATAGGTCTATACCAGGAGGGTAGGGCACTGTGTCAGCTCCTGAGCAAATTCTAATACAGAGAGTCCTCGGGTTACGTCGGACTCAACGTATGTGGCTTTGTGGTTAGTCGTTTTGTGGTTACCTCCCATTTATTTATATAAAAAAAAAGTTCCGTCATTTTGACGTATGTACATATGTGCTTTATGTTTTTTATTTACCACAAGTAAAGGTCAGGAATTGTTATCTTTCTTTTAAATTTTTTTACTGTTTCATTTCATTACTTCTGTGTATGTGCTCCATGTGAGTGATGTAGGTTCTTATATAGGTGGGTTCCGACTTACGGTGAAAATTGCTTTAAGTCGCGCCGTAGGATCGGATCTCTGACATAACCTGAGAACCTACTGTATCTGTCAGGAATTAATCTGGTAGAGCTGTGCATGAGGCAGAGACTATTAGCTAATGGATACAATCCTTCACTTTTCTTCATTAGATGTACCACATTCCCCAGCATTCTTTGCCACTACATATGGATAGAATTGAAAAATTTTATTATCAGCATGTAATTGTTTCTCAGAGTTCTTTCTGTCTGTGTGTAACCCTTACTTCTTGGCATCAGGCCCTCTAAAGTACATTGTGCATTGACGTTTTCCTCCTCTTCCCTTCCCAGTTATTTTCTGTGAATTGCTCTTATGGAAAGGATTTAGAAAGGCTGTCGGGCCCAGCTGGTGTGGCTCAGGGGTTGAGCATTGACCTACGAACCCAGAGCTCACGAGGCATGCAGGATGCAGCCGATCAATGATTCTCTCTCATTGATGTTTTTCTCTTTCCCTCTCCTTTTCTCTCTGAAATCAATAATCCTCCTATATAAAGGCTAATATGCAAATCGATCGAACAGAGGAACAACTGGTAGCTATGACATGCACTGACCACCATGGGGCAGATGCTCAACACAGGAGCTGCCCCCTGGTGGTCAGTGTGCTCCCACAGGGAGCACTGCTCAGCCAGAAGCCCTGAGCTGGGCTCATGGCTGGCGAGCGCAGCGGTGGTGGCGGGAGCCTCTCCTGCCTCCGCAGCAGTACTAAGGATATCCAACTGCTGGCTTAGGCCCGCTCCCCGTGGAGAGTAGGCTTAAGCTGTCAGTCAGACATCCCCCAAGGGCTCCTAGACTGCGAGAGGGTGCAGGCCGGGCTGAGGGACCCCATTGAGTGCACAAATTTTGTATCTATATATACAAAAGCCTAAGCGACCATTCGACCGGTAGCTATGATGTGCACTGACCCCCAGGGGGCAGATGCTCAATTCAGGAGTTGCTGAGCTGAGGTGACTTAGCAGCTGCAGTTCTCCAGTGACACACAGAGAGGAGGGAGCCCAATTCCAGGGTGCATCACCTGAGAACTGCCCTCTCCCAATCCGGGACCCCTCGGGGGATGTCAGAGAGCCAGTTTCGGCCGGATCCCTTCAGGCCAGGCCGAGGGACCCCACCTGCTAGAGGGACCCTACTCACTCCGCAGATGACCTTTAAGCCACAACGCCGCCCCAGGTGCAGCCAGCTGGGGTGGGATCATGGGAGGTTGGCTCCAGGGTGGTTTTGGCCCATCTTGCCCAGTCCTGCACCACCGGCAACCTTCTAATTAATTTCCTTTCAATGTGCACGAATCTGTGCACCGGGGCACTAGTATATCTAAAAGAAAGGCTGTAGGATACAAGGGTGTGCTACAGAAACGGCGTTCTCATTGTCCAAGAGAGCAGGATGATAGAGCAGTGGTGGCCCCATTTGTTTATTTCATTGTTTTCTTTTTAACTCTTACTTATACTTGGTCACACAATAATAGTGCAAAAAGTAAGATAATTCACTTTCTCCCCCTTTTTTTAGCCAGTAGTCTTTTTTTTCTCCATATAAAGTTTGATAAGATTTCTCAATTCAAGTCCATTTTCCTTAAACTCAATTTGTATTTCTTTAGAATTTTGTCATTGAGCTGCCCATGAGAGATTATTTTCAGTGTTGGAGATTTTTGCCCTTTGGGACGGACTGTCTTCATACATATTTTAGAAATTTTAAGAGTGGCCACATTGGGAGCTAATGGTGTGGAACCATTTTAAATCAAGATCAACTGTTGTTATTATACACACCAGATAATAGCCTCTGCAGCTGTCACAGGCTGATGGTGATCCATGAAGAAATGCTAATGGACAGAAGAAAAGAATATAAGGCATTGGTTGTAGGTAGAGGCTATAATTAATAGATGCACAGACAAAGGAGTTGAAGAAGGATGTTGCCCCTTGATGGGGTCAGTTTCATTAGACTTCAGGTTCCCACAGTGATGACCCAATGCTTTGAGACCACCTGATGATGGGTGAGTATACTATCAATTTTTTTGGGGGGGGGTGTGGAGTTCACTCTGCCATTCTCATTGGTTTTTCCTACCTTCTGGTCATTCTCCACTGCTCAGGAACCTATCAACCTACCTGTCAGATGCAGGTAGCTTTTCAGCCTACTTGTGAAATCATATTGTGAGAGTGAAAAAGCCAAATCTCCAGGGTTAATTTCCAGGAGAAACTATCCCTCCAGCAGACCCAGGGACTAGAATTGCCCAGTCTATTCCTCCAGAGTTAAACATTCCATTTTTCTTCAATGTTCTTAATTTTGAAGCTAAATTACCCTGGTTATATATTTAGTATTGGGGTTGTTGAAACTGAATTCTCTGTTCCAAACACTAAGTAGTATTTCCTTATATTTCTAGTAAGAGTTAGGGCAATGCTATGTCAGTTTGATTAATGGAAGGATTGTTGGTTAGACCTTAGTGAGACTTACTTTCAGAAGTGCAGCCTATCAGAAAATACTGTTGACACTTTGGGCAACATGGGATAACATTGTAAGATCTGACTTGCTTAACTTTGTGGAGAACCTACTCATAGCAAAGCATTCATTTGAACAGTCAACCAATAATACCTGTAGCCTGCTCATTCTTAAGGAAAATGAAAACATGCTTCAAAACAGGCTAGCCAAATGAAAGAACATGTTGTTGCTAGTGGGTGCTTAAGTCAAAGGACATGTAGAACTAAATAGACTACTAACAAGCAAACACGGTACTTCAGAATATGGAAGCTATCTGTCCTATAAAATCCTGTTTTGAACACAAATTATGTTTTAGGGCAAAGTTATGCATTTTTTGAGGCCTAGATCGAATATCTCCTCTTCTGTGAAATCTTGATCAATCTACTTTGGAAGAACAGGTCAATCCTTCTGCCAAAAGTAATTTGCTCACACTTTATAGCACTGATATTGAATAACTACTACTACTACTACTACTACTACTACTATAGTTTAATTCTAGTAGTTATTTGACAGAGCCTATGCCTTGTTATCTTAGGCATCCTCATGGCTCTGTTCAGTGGCAGGCATATAGTAGTTGCTCATCAAATGTGTGTTGAAATGAATTGCTGAATGCATACCTACATGTAAAAACCAATGAATGAGCCAATTCCAATGTGGAATAATTATAATTTCCTCCACATTATGGGAAGAGTAGATTATGAATGATAGTGGTAGGATTGTGATCTTATTACAACAATGCATTTAGATTTTGTTGGCTGAAAGAATGCAGTCTAATGATATTTCAGTGGTATCAAACTTTCTGAAAGAGGAATATGGACTAAAGAGAGAATCTTAAAATATCAAGAAAAGTGTGTTTAGGAAAAAATATGGAATAACTTATAAAATGTTAAATGATTATGAGAACAAAAATGTGGATCTCATTTTAGACTTTATTATTTAGTTTTAAAAGCACAGCGAATTGAAGAACGGTACAGTTCTTTTTTTTTTTTTTCCTCCTTGGATGACTGCTGCTTTCTGTTGGCAAAAGTCAGTCACTGAATGGGAAAACTAGACTTCAAGAATCATGAGTGCTGGGTCAGAGTGTGTATTTGCTTGCCATTGTATTCCCAGTGCTTGACACAGATGTAAGAACATATTAGGTCCTTAATAATATTTGTTGAATAAATGAATCAATAAATGAAACATGTTAATCTGACTGTGGTTTTCTTATCAGCAGATTTATAGGCAAAGAGCCAGTTTGTACTGAAAGTTAGTTACAAGAACTCTCATGGTTTTACTCACAACCTTGGTTGTCCAATCTTATTTATTTCTCAAAGATTTATTATTTGGAAATGTGATTTCTGGCACAGGTTCCTACCACAACGAATATGTCTTGACTCCAGCTGCCTGGTGCTTCAGTTTCAAAGTTATTTCAAGTGCTTCTCTAGCACTTTGTCCACAGAACTACTGTAGCAGTTTTCACACATAATTTCGTTTACAGAAAGCTCTTACCAACTGCAATTTCCCTTTCATGAAATTGCACATATGTGGATTTACTTTTGTACACTTTTCCACAATCAGGAGAATCTTACTTTGATTAGATGCACACCTGTTGGGGATAGTTTGAAAAAGAGGAGCAAGGAGTTGGGAATTTGAAAAAAAAAAAAGGCAAAGCAGGTGGCAGAGCAAGTTATAACTTTTTAAAATGTAGCTTTGGGAGAAATTAAGGCAGCTGAGACAAAGTTAGAATGGCTTCCCATTGGCTGGAAGGCAGAGAGGTACATGTGTTCTATCATGGACTTGTCATGAGCAGAGCAGTGGGTAGAATGAAGGTCTAAGACAGCGGTTCTCAACCTGTGGGTCGCCAACCTGTTGGTCGCAACCCCTTTGGGGGTCGAATGACCCTTTCACAGGGGTCGCCTAAGACCATCGGAAAACACATATATAATTACATATTGTTTTTGTGATTAATCACTATGCTTTAATTATGTTCAATTTGTAACAATGAAAATACATCCTGCATATCAGATATTTACATTACGATTCATAGCAGTAGCAAAATTACAGTTATGAAATAGCAACAAAAATAATTTTATGGTTGGGGGTCACCACAACATGAGGAACTGTATTAAAGGGTCGCAGCATTAGGAAGGTTGAGAACCACTGGTCTAAGAGGTACCTATTTGGTGCATCTAACTGCTTAAACAAAAGTTCCCTAGGGCTTTTTCCAGCCAAGTTACTGTATGTATTTGAGGTCACCATGTGACCCAGGGGGCAGGATTCAGGGACTCATCTATCTACCACAAAGGCATTTAATGTTATGTGGAATATAATATGTATAGGGCAAGGGAGAGAGGTATATTATCTGCTACAAAGCAAAGCAAATATATAGGTATGTTGTTAAAAATGCTAGAACAAGATTTTAGCATGCTATCTTCATTGTTTGCCTTCAAGAACGAAAAAGTCTATTTATAATAACTTTCATAGTTTCATTCAACCTTGGTGGCCCAAATTTATTTTTCCTTTAAAGGCTTATTTGTTTTGGAAATGTGAATTCTGTTGGCAAAGGGATTTTTGGAACCTAATCCTTTTATTGGAGAGGGAAAATATATGTTTGTGTAGCAATGTAAAAATTGCATGAGCCACGGAGATGCAAAAATATTTTCTTTATTTTTTATAACTAGACTTAATTTTAATCTTGAGCCCCCTTTTCAGCCTAAAGCAGAAAACCTTATTTGGTTAGTTTTCGTTTTAGTGGTTCTCAGTGATTTCAAATTTAAATCTGTCAACTTCAAAATTTCTCTACTCCACTTCTCTCTGAGGCCGATGCTATTCATACATGTATACCAGCATCCAGCATTTTGGGAGAGAGGGCGTCCATTCCTCCATATTGACTTGCCTTTTGCTGACTTCAACTGAGACAGATGATAAACCTGTTGTAGGCTTTGTATTTCTACATGTTTGGAACTTGGGGGCCCTCCAAACTGCTATTTTCAGAGACAGCACCATTCCTCTTTCAGATTGACATTGTTTGACCTATGCTATAGCAATTTACTCTTCCAATGACCACCAGAATCTTCCCTGTCTGTTGGTTTTGTGCTATATTTAGGAAGTCCTTTGCCAGTGAGAAGTCACTTGGTCGTCCCTGATCCTGACTGGGCCCTTGAGGACTTCTGTGAGACTACAGAAACCCCATTGTGCAATCATCCTCCCTCCTTTCCATTTTTTTCTTCCTTCCTTCCTTCTTTCCATTTAATATTTATTGAGTGACATGGGTAACTAGGCATGGGTAGTAGAAGGTCCCACCCCCTAAAAAATTTCATTTTCTAGTAGAATATGAGAACCAAAATAATTTAACCATCCCTCACCCACCCCACCCCCAACACACAAATTAGTACACAGAAGACTAAAACTACTTTCTCCCACAGGGTACCATCTATATTAACAAAAGTTTATTTTTTTTTAGTGAAAGTCTAGTCTAGGCTAATGACTTTAAACTCTTTGATGGAAAGCTTCAATAGATCATTTGCATCCTCCAATTCTTTGAACCCATTGCCTCAAAAATCTTGCCTTGCCGAGCCGATGTGGTTCAGTGGTTGAGCGTTGACCTATGAGTCACGGTTCAATTCCCAGTCAGGGCATATGCCCGGGTTTCAGGCTCGATCCCCAGTGTGGGGCATGCTGGAGGCAGTTGATCAATGATTCTCTCTAATCATTGATGTTTCTATCTCTTTCTCCCTCTTCTTTCCTCTCTGAAATCAATAAAAAATTACTTTTAAAAATCTTTGCCTTGCTATTTTATGATCCTTACCCAGTCCTAATCAATTCCTTATCTCCAACCCCATCCCCAAGTTGAAAGACTACCTTTAACTTCAGTTTTCAATGAATTCTGATCTTGCCTCTCTAAGGCACTGCCAACACATTGTCAGGGTGGTATCTTCCCTTTAATGGTAAGCAACAAACTCAGTTTGCCTCATAAAACCATGGACAGGCTGTGTTGGTGATATCTGGGGAGCCACCATCATACAATGGTATCATCATAACTTATCGTAAGTCCTGCTTCTAAGAGAACACATATTAGCTCCATTTTCTGTGAAAGATTATTTTAAATGTATGCTTAGGCATGATCAGAACTCAGGCTTTTCACTGCTTCATGATATGGTTTAGAAACCCGGTAGAGATTGCTTCTCAGTGGACATTAAAAATGTGATTTTTGTTAACCATCTTGTTGAGATTTACATAAGGTTCTACACATGCCTTAGGTACAGAGGTTAGGCCTTCTTTATAGTGCCAGATGCTGAGTGTTCCTCACCTGTCCTGGACCCAGTCTCGATTCAGCCACCTGCTACTGTGATTAGGTTGCTATAATATATGACACAAGAGACACTATTTCTTTACATTCTTTATTTTTGACTAAGACTTGTCCTTTATATTTACTGACCTACCCAGGTGTTATGGTCTGAATGTATCCCTCCAAATTCATATGTTGAAATCCTAGCCCTCAAAGTGATGTTATTAGATGGGGCCTTTGGGAGGTAATTAGGTCATGAGGGCAGAGCCTTCATGAATGAATTAGTGCCTTTATTAAAGAGGCTCAGGTTGCTTGCTTGCCCCTTCTGCCATGTGAAGTTACAATGAGAAGTCTTACCTAGAATAGGGCCCGCACTGGACCATGTTGGCACTCTGATCTTGGACATCAAACATCCAGACCTGTGAGAAGTATCTGTTGTTTATAAGCCCCACCGTCTGTGGCATTTTGTTAGTGTAGACTAAGAAGTGGACTGGCCTGAAAAATAAATACAATCCCTAAAATTCCTTTCTTAAGCGTATGTAAGCCCTCTGTTGGCCAGGGTTCTTAGGTGTGGGCTACAGAATCTGACTTAGCAAGTTTACTTGGAGAAGGATTTATGATAGTTCACAGAATTATTGGGAGAGCTAAAAGTACAGACTTTAGGCTGAGCTTCTGGGAACAATGCCCAGAATCACACTGAAAACTGGCTCCCTAAGGAAGCCGCTGTTGCCATTGGCCTTGGAACGCAACGCTTCTGCCATGATCGGGAAGATGTTGCACTGAGCAAGTGCTCCCACCACTGCTGGCCTCAGAAGAACCAAACACTCCTGCTACTATGCTGGTTGAGAGTGGCTTTCAAAGTGTGGTCTCTGGCAGCGGCGTTGGCATCACCTGGTAACTTATTAGAAATGCAAATTCTCAATCCCCACCCCAGACTTATTGAATCAGACACTCTGGGGGTAAGGCCTGATGATGTGTGTTTCTGATGTAGGCTAAGGTTTGAAAAATACTGCTATATGAGATTGTTCACTTTATTACTCTAAATCTTGTGCACATACAGGTTTACCTGCTTGGCAGAACACAGGTCGTATAAAGAACTCTAGCTACAAAGGAGACTAAAAGTTTCTTATTTCTCAAAATTCAATGCATATATATGTATCACATGCAGATCTTGTTAAAATGCAGATTCTGTGTTAGTATGGCCAGTGATCATTGCCAACAAGATCACAGGTGATGATAATACCCCTGCTCCATAGACTGTAATTTGAGTAAAAAAAGTCTATAGTACAGAAACACATGCTGCAAAGGAGGTCAGGAGGATTGTGACTAATCCAATATGCAATATCTTCTACTCACTATTTTAGTAAAAACTCATAACCTTCAAAATTTTCAAGAAACAGATCCTCCTCATGGTAAGGAGTCTGCTGAATCTTTATATATTTTCCTGTCTACTACCTTTAGTTGAATAAGGAATCTACCATCTCGTTTCTTGGAAAACTTTGGAGGGTTTGGGTATTGTATTCAGGAGAGCAGTTGGGTGTCTTAAAACCGATGCTAAGCCAGACTCAGTAAGCACGTTCTTAATTTCTCTGATTCTCTTTAGTCAAGACCCTTCTTGTTACTGCCATTGTTGAATGCCCACCTGTCAAGAAAGCCTAAAGTTGAGCCCTGATAGGGTAACAATTCCTGAAGGTATCATCTAGCTACCTGGTAACCAGTTGATTAGATTTGATTCCTTCCCTCATGGCTAAATTGGTTTTTTTTTTTGGGGGGGGGGGGTTGTGTGTTTTTTTTTGCTTTCATAGAGATATTCTCAAATTTCAAGAACAGTTTTATCTTTCCTGCCTGGACAATTTGGCCAGCATTACCATTTGTTGACTTATATTTCTGCCTTATCATGATATTCCACCCAACATGGCCTCTCACCTGAGAACATATTTTACAGCAAAGGAAGTGTGACTACTCTTATGATTTGTCCATTGTCTGAAACAATTGCTGTGTTCTCTGGTGGGAGCTATGTCTGCCTCCCAATTCTGCATGTTTCTGATTTAGAAGACAAAGAAAAGAGTCACTAATTCTGCCTGGTTGAGATATAAATGCCAGTTACTAAGGGTAAGTTGGGTTACTACTTCACAATGAGAGCACAGAGAACTATATTTTGAACCCAAAAGACTCTCTAGTATGTCTTAGTATCTTTTCTTGCTCAATTATCTTGGTCAGAAGAAGGCCATGAAAGGCCAATAAAGATTCAGCAAGGATTCATATTACCCCAGGAATAATGATTTGGGTGACCTCACTATTTAAAGAATCCCATCTAACTGAAGTACTGACATAGGGTAAGCATAGGTATGGCAGCTATCATTACTAACTGGACCATTTGACTAGCTTTAGAAGCAGGGACAATAGCTACTCTATTTTATATCAACTAATTGCTTCTTTCCCCTCTCCTTTACTCCTTCCCTGCTATCTTCCATTGAAAGAAAGAACCAGTAATTGTGGCTCATGATTTGGGTTTTAGATAGAACATGGCCACAAGTAGCTGATGGGACTTTGTTGGAGAGACAAATGTCTTGTCTGGACAAAGGGTCAGAGTGGACGTTGAGGAGTGAAGGTGATGGACTTTGCTAGATATCTTGTGCTTGCTACTCCAGGTGAACCACTTGCTTCTCCCACTTCTGTGTGTAAGGACACTGATTGAAATGAATGTCATAATCTTCCTTCCCTCTGTTTTCTCACTGTCTAATGGGGAGCATTAGACACTAGAATTTGTCTAATGGGGAGCACTAGACACTAGAATTTGTCTAATGGGGAGCACTAGAATTCTGAGGGAATCCAGTAAAGTTAGGGGACTTGTTTTCCCAGGTCTCTGTGGGTTTGCTGGGTACTGGCTACTTGCATAAACAAGAGGTCACAGCCCCTGTCAGATGTCCCTCTCCACGTTGCTTTTTCTGCCTTCATGTTCTCTCCTTGCCCTTGCAGGCCTAAGAGGTAATGACACCCACTACTCCTAGCTCTGTGGTGCTGCATGCTCCCTATGTTTTCTTATACCTTCTCCATTCCATTTGTAACCAACTCCTTTGTTAAAGTCTCCTTAAATCTTTCATTTTGAGAGTGAAATCTAAGTTCTGCCTGGACCCTTTCTGATTCCTGCGTGAGTTTTGACAGTCACCCCCTGTACAGTGACCGAAAGTTTGATCCTACTAGCCTCTTTTTTTGACTGCAGAATAATTAATTTTTACTTTAAAATTGTTCCAGATAATATTTACCCATGTAGAACATATCCCTTTAGACACACGATCACGTTGGCATGAAGTGGAGTTGTACAGAACTAGTTTCCAGTAGGTTCAAGCAAGTGAGAGCCTCTATCACCAAGAGCACACCATCCAGTGGTTTTTAACTTTATGTCAATACATTCCATCATCAGATAGCAATTATAAGGGGAGATAAAATATTTTCCATATATTTTATTATCAAATAATATTTTCATTTTTTGTTCTTAATTTAAAATTTTAATTTTGTATATTTATTTGTGTGACTTGCTACAGAGCTAACCTGAGCTTCCTGAGAGAACAGTAACTGTATCTATTTTGCTTATTCCTAGATATAGATATAGAAGACACAATAAATCTTTGTTGAGCAAATGAATTAAATGTTGTTGTTTTGCGAGAAAGAAAGAGGTATAAGTGCTCTAATTTGGTTTAAGTTTCTGAGTGGATTTATGATATGAGTATCAATGATGTGATTTGTTTTCAGAGTACTCCTATTTTTCACCATAAATCTAACATTTTCAGTAATATTGTATATAGTTTGTTCTTGGGCACCACAATTAAAACGAGGAGAATTTATGTTTTAAATGAAAATAAAGTGGCTCCTAACTAAGTCCACAAATGAATAATAAGTATATGAAAATTAATAAACAAATACTGGATTTAAGCGAAGAACACATAAGAAAGACAAATGGCAGTACCCTAGCCTGGGAAATGTGGGGGAATGAGGGCATCAACTTGTTAGTGACAATGTTTTCAGGTGAACCATACAGAGGATATTTCATTTATCTCACTTATCCACTCACTCACTTTTGTTCGTTGATACTGCTAGTAAATATTGTTTATGAGCTGCTATGTACTAGGCATTGTTTCAGGTACTGGGATACATCATTCAACAGAACAGATCTAGTCTTTTCTTCACTTAGTGTCCAGTCAGGAGAGACTCCTTTAGACTTAAAACAATGTTTCCTCTGATACCCCAATTTTTGTCTGAACTTTAGGTTGATTGATCATGGCTTCTGCTGAGACTTACAGAAGCAGGGACTAACAGTACTCTTGTTGGCTTGAGAAATAAAAGAGAATATGGAGTTTTAGTTTAGAGGCAAAGCTCGATTCTATGAATCAACTGTATATACTTTGGTGAGCTACTGAGAAAACTGGGATGGGCAGGACATTGTGGTTTTTTAGTAACTGGAATCACTGAGATTATTTTGGTCTAGTTGATATAGGCTTATTGAAGAGGAATTATATCAGAAATAAAGAGGTCATAAAAGAAATGTTAAATTATTCAAAAAAATGAATGAGTTTATCCTAGAATTACATATGAACTGAATGAATCTGGAGAAGGAAATTTTAAAAGTAAGTTTTAAAATTGATTTTAGAGAAAGAAAGGGAGAGAGGGAGAGAAGAGAAAGAGAGAGAGAGAGAGAGAGAGAGAGAGAGAGAGAAAGAGATTGATGTGAAGGAGAAACATTGATCATCGCCTCCCACATGCTCACTAACCAGGGATTGAACCCGCAACCTGGGTATCTGCCCTGATGGGAATTGAAATGGCCACCTTTTGGTGTATGGGATGATGCTCCAACCAACTGAGCCACACTGCCATGGTAGAGAAGGAGATTTTTTTAAGAAAGGATTTGGCAGTAATATAGAATATAATAGCATGAAGGAGTCAGTGTACTGAAATATTTATTCTTTACTATTATTTATATTCCTCCCTTTAGGTGGCAAAGACTAATTTCTTTCTCTTTGAGTGTAGATTGGATTTGGTGACTCACAGCTAATAAATTAAATAAAGTGTAAGTGATGGTAGACAGCTTCCAATACTTTGTCACAAAGGCGATGGGGCTTCCTTCTTTATTTTTCTTGGATCTCCTGTTCTGGGGCAAGCTGGTTGCCATGAAAAAGAACACCTAAGCAGCTCTGTTGGAGGTCCACGCAGAAGGTATGAAGGCTACGTGTCAACAATCTGTAATAAACCGAGGCCTCTAGCCAACAGTCACGCAGTTGAACTATTTTAGAATGAATTTTTTGGTCCCGGTCAAGCCCTCAGATGACTGCAGCCTCAGCTAATATCTTGAGTGAAACCTCATCAGAGCCCCTGGGCCAGAGCCACCCCGCTAAGATGGTCTTGGATTCCTGACCCACGCAAATGGTCTATAACCCATACTTATTACTTTAAGCTGCTAAATTTTAGGGTAACTTGTAACACAACCACAGACAATCAAACAGGGAGAAATACAAGTTTTGTGCTTATATTTGTACAGTATTAGTGCCTACATGTCAGAGCAGTAGGTATAGTTTGCAAGACTAAGGGCCTCAGCCTTGGATAAAAGTAAAGCGGTGGGGCTGGCCATTACTGTGGGGATAGCCAGGTAGCAGGGCAAAAGTGTGGATAGTGAAGGCTGTGAGGCAACAGGAAGGGAAAGATCTCAGCTGACGGAGGCCGAAGGGGGGAAATTCTTCTCTCTTCTGCTAAAGCAAATGGCAATTTAGAGTTCATGAACACCAACAAGTAGATCTAGGGCTATGGCTTGGTATTCTGTGGTAGCAAATGTGGGTCTTCACAAGAGTCAAACATTGACTATTGTTGCGTTTGTCAAGGAAGGGAAAGGAGAAAGCTGGATAAACAGAAGTAAATGATTCTGGTAATTGGAGGGAATGCTCATTGCTTTATCAGTACATTTATGCCTGGGGGTTGGGGGTGGGGGCATCATTCTAATAGCCTGAAGGCATGGCTGTTGCCAGACTTGTCCCCTCCTGGCCAGCTCTTACACACTATCTTACATTGAGGAGGTACCAATATATATTTATTAAAAAAGTGAATGAATAAGTTAAAGAAAGGAGTGTGAAGACATAGAAAGGGAGAAGATAGAGAAAAAGATCCGTCTTAGTAAGCTTAGTAAAATCAAAGGGATAAATAAAATGGATAAAAGGAATGTAGGAAGAGAGAAAGAGGAAAAGAGACAGGGAGAAAGATGAAACAAGAAGGGGAGAAGGAGAAAGAAAGAGGGAGGTGGCCAGCAGGGGCATTGGAGCAGGGGAGTGGGGGAGACTGCAGCAGGGACCACAGGGTCTCAGGGCCCAGGAGTGAATGACAGGCATCTCCACTGGGAAGTCTCACCAGGCTCCCACTTTGTCAGTCAGATAGCAGCCACAACAACCCCTTCGCCCCATTATATGACTTTACCCTCAAGCAAAGAAACACACACACACACACACACACACACACACACACACACACACACATCACATTTGTGTGATTCACAAATTTGAGACATTTTTTTTTCCACGATTCTAACCAAGGAACCACCATTAGAGAACACTGTTGGCTTCTTGTGATGTGTTTTCAAACCTTTACGATCACAAAAGTTACCCAAAGAGCTTTAAAAATGTACAGATTCCTGGACCAAAAACCCACTGAATCAGAATTATTCATTCATAAGATTCTGAAAATGCATGTCTTTTTTTTTTTTTTTTTACTGTCCATGGGTATTTTTTTTTTTTTTAGTATCCATGGGTCCATGAAAAATTCTTGCTCCAAGATATCAACCCCGCTATTTTAATCCAAAAAAGTGCTCTGTTAACAATTACTGAGTGAAGCCAGTATTTTTCAAACTATCTGTAGTGAAAAACGAGTTTCTTAAATTTCCAAACTGTCACAGACCGCTTTTTAATATAAAAGACTATAAAACTGTGTTATTAGAAAAATAAAAGAGACATACGAAACAAAATCCCCACATTTATTTATTTATGTTTAAGTCCAAAAGACATAAGCTACTTTGTCAAATGCTTTCTAAATACTTATTCTGAGTTTCTGTATTAATCTTCTTGGGGGTTGGGGTGAGCAGCCAGTGGGCTGTAATGGAGGGCCTCCTTTGGGATTCCTGTTCCTAGCTGAACAATTCTAACCTACAACCATTTACTACCTCAGTTCAATCTCTACTCTTCAAAAATCCTCATACAACTCTCACTGACATGCATGGGGAGACCAAATAATTGTCCCCTGCTTATTAGCCGCCTGCCACCAAGTCCCCTCCTTGTAGCTGACACTAATTTCCTGTCCCCAAGCCAATCTGTAATCTGTTCCAAGAGTTCTCCCCCTAAGCTATGTTTTTGATCTTGTAAATCAATCCATGTGTCATGCAGTTGTATCACATGCTTCTCTGATACCCAGCTGTCCACTGCTTCCCCCTGATCTGTTCATTAGACAGTATACTCAAAGGATTGAAGTCAATTAACATGGAAGGGCACAGTGTTTCTCTACTGTTCCTCACCTGTGGGTTGGTACTAGGAGTTCTGCAATTATCAATTAACTCTTTCTGTTGCCTTGAGACATGATTTTCAATATGTTTTCATGAACTCTGAAGTTCATAGGGCTGGGTTCCTATTTGTTTTCCTTTCTAAAAAGCAGGGATGCAGGCTGTATTTGTGTGTTTTTATTTAAATGTGGACTATAGGTTTCCTTATTTTCTGGATTAAAATTTGTGAAAAGTTGCCACAAAAAAAAAAGACTTTGCCTTAGTTTTTAGAACATTCTCAAGGCACATCAATATAAAAATAAGGTAAGGAAATGGGAGATATGTTTGTATAAGCCATCATTTAACCATCACCCCCCCACCCCCCGCCTGCCAGATTATGTTCACATTCATTTTTCTCAAATCACCTGAACACTTAACTAATGATTCAGTCACAACAACTGGCCAGGTAGTCCTAAGTGTCTGGTGGCATTGTAATTTCTTGGGGAATTATTACTTAGATATATTATTCCTGTTCTATACACCTCACAGACAAACTTAAACTTTCTAAGGTGAAGAAAATGAGGAATCAGCTATCCAGGAAAAGAGACACTCTTAGGAACGCTCTACATTGCCAGTCTCACTTCCACAATAAAAGAACCAAGCGAAGGACCAAGCGAAGGAATATCTTCCAATCCCTTTCTCTGTAAATTTTGCTGCTTTGAGTAGCTATGATGATGCTAAGCATGGTTAGCACAAAGTCATATATGCTCATCATCAATAATATGCTCATCATTACCACTCATGATAAAAATATGAGTCATTCATAACAAGTATCAATAATTTTTCCAATAAATTGAAAAACACGTTATAAACACACCTATAATAACATTTCTGGTAAGGTTTAGGTGTCTTTCAGATATATTTATTACTGGATCTGTGCATTTACTGTAACTAATAATAGATATAATAAAATCATTACAATATTAATTTGTAATGCTATGGGGTTTTTTCCTCTTAAAGTACTTTTAATATTCCATTTTCCTTCACTGACCCAATTTCTTAGAGAGGGGAGTCTAAGGAGGCTTTTTAAAAAATATAAAACTTATAGAGAAAATGGGCACTTTTCTTTTTTAAAATCATATGAAAAATAGGACAAAGTACTTTGCCAGCATGGGATATTAACATAAAACACGTGGAAAGTGCTGCTGTCACAAAATAGCTTAGACTTTTTTCCTTAGATATAATTTATTACGGTGTTCTGAATTTGAGTATGACTTTTCCAGTAAAAATGACTCCTCAGTCATCTATGTGAACAAATGGAACTTTAGGCACAGCCTCACAAGAGGATGTCCTCTGCTATGTTAAGACCACAATATAGGGCCATTCCATTGTGAATATAAATAACCCCAGTCCTTCTTAACGTGTCTCTCCATATGGTTTTGCTTAACAATGCAGCAAGTGCCTTGGATGGATACCACCTATTTAGCCAGCGAGTTTCTGTCTCTGTTCTCACTGATAGGTCACTGGATGTGAACGCCAACAGGGGCAATTTCCTTAGTAGTCAAACTTGCAGGTGACTTGCAGGCACAGGGGTATTTTAAGGCTTTTCTGCCTTAGAAGCCTGCCAGGTTTATTCTTTTGTGTGTGTGGCCATGTCAATTCTTTTCCCCCAGGTTTGATGCTTTCAGAGAAATCTATTGAGGTTAAAGCCAAGGGAAAAAGGACTAAAGATAAAATAAGAGATTAACCAAGGAACTTATGTGCATATATGCATAACCTATGGTCACAGACAATAGTGTGGTGAGGTCTAAGGTGGCGGTGTATGCCGGGTAGAAAGGGGACCATGGGGGGAAAAAAGGGGACATCTGTAATACTTTCAACAATAAAGATAAATTTAAAAAAATAATATATAGTCAACATTGACACTGATTATTTTCCCCACTATGTTTTATCAAATGAGCATTGAGGATCTCTGAACTTGTGTTTTCAGTGGAAGTCCCCTCCCATCCCAAATTAATCCCACTCATCAGTGGCTACAGAAATTGGTTCCTAGATGTAAGAAATTCATTATAAATAGTATTAGGAGACTGCGAGTTTTCTCGATTAAAACAAACAAATAAATTAAAACAAATTTTTTTTTGGAAAGCCAAAATATAATTCTTATGAGGTGTCAGTGATGTGTACCATCTCTTTTACTCAAGGCTCTTAGTATATAGGGATCTACTTCCATGAATTCTTTTTGATGATTGATTCCTGCTTCTTACTGTGCCACCAAACCCTCTGTCCCTCCACTCTAATAAAGATGTAAGCGTGCAGATTTTAACACCTGTATTTACTCTCTTACTAAAAATAAAATTACTAGCCTTCCAAATCCCATTGGCTTCTTTGTATAGCTGTATCTTCAAGTTACTTACCAATTCTTGACCAACATGATCAGTTTCTTTATCTTTTAACATCTTACAGCTAATATTGTGTCATCCATGTATCAGGATGCCCTAGGTGCTTAAACAAACTGAAGGAAACAGATGTCTGTAGACTACACGTAAGACTATTTTACTGTAGTTTTGTTTTCCTCTGTTAGATTTTATATATTTTTGAGGAAAGAGAGCACTTTACAAATTTTTATTTTTATTTATTTTTAGTAGTGAAAGCCTGTGCCTAGCTTATACTTATACTGTCAGTGGAAACTAACTTATTGTCTCTGGAATTAAGAAAACATATTGCCTCATGCTTGCATCAACTTCTTGTCATGTCCTTCTTCCTTCTATAGCCCCTGCTCACAAAATCAAGCTTTTGTACTGGTCTCCATTCCCATAGCCTACCTTGATCACTTGGACATTCAATAGGGCTCCCCAAGAAAGAGCATACAAAGGAGATAAAGATCAATTTATTATTAGATGCAACTTTAATATGATTATGGAAAATTGAACTGGATTATCAGGAGAACTCTTTTTGCACGTTAAAGACCTAAAATTTTGATACCTCTGAAGTCAAACCCAAATTTCTGGTCTTAGAGAAACAAGACTCAAATCTTTTGCCTTCATCTAATCAAACAAAATATTGATATTCTAGGCATTTTCCAGAGTTTAGCCTGAACTGATTTTATAGCTTTTTACAAAGAAAAATGATATTCAAAAAGAAGAGTCAAATAAACTTTCATCCATCTTTCTCTTAATATATTTCAAGTTTTATCTATCTGTTAACGTATTTCAAGTTTTATCACTCATTGAGCATTTACCAGCAAGTTCATAGGAAGATTAATATAATTTATCTCATTAATCATAAAATCAAGCATCATGTTTACATCGTAGATATTATCTCATTTTACAAATGTTGTAACAGGCTCTGAGAAGTTAAGAAAATGTTTGTAACGTCAGCCAGCTTGTAATTAATAGAGACAGACTTTGAACATGTATATACCTAATATCCAAGTCTTGGTTTAGACTAATATGCTGTATTGACATAAAACTATGGGTTAGATTTGTTATATTTTCTATTTTATTGAGGCTCAATACAAGAAGTAGCAATATAGAGAATAGTGATTTTTAAATTTTTGTAAAATCACCATTAATCAAGTCTGGAGGACAAAAGAGAGGGGTTTGCTTTTATTAAATTTTAGGAGGAAATTGTGGAGGGTTGTTTTGAACAAAAGTTCATGGGAGGGAAACAAGAGTTGGAGGTTGTGGTGGTACCTCATTGACTGCAAGCGATGGTTAATGCATTGTTGTTGGGGCAGGCAGGGATTTCCTCCTTTTTCTTGAAGCAGAAGAAGAAATTGCCATGCAGTTAATGCCCTCCCTTGTCAAAATGATTTTTTTGTTTATTTTCATTTTTTAATTACAGTTTATATTCAATATTTTTTTGAATTAGTTTAAGGTACACATCATGATTAGACAATTATATACTTGACAAAATGTTCCCCCTGGTATTTCCAGTACCTATCTGGCACCATACATAATTATTAGAATATTATTGACTATATATATATATAGTCCTTATGCTGTATTTTACATCTCCATGACTATTTTGTAACTACCATTTTTTTTATTGTGACTTATATGGAAACTAATAAAGTAAGTTGCTTCCAAATTTGGCTTGAGTAAAAAGCTTTATCTCTTAAAGAACTAAAACAATAAATGTTTTCTTTTATGATAGTAAATAGAAGTATATATGTAGTGGTTTTTTGTGTTTTACTCCTAGAAAACTTAAGTCTAAATTTTGAAGCCTAATTATGGAAATTATTTTAGGAGGAGATTAGAAGTTTGATGTATATTCTTCTTATATCACTTAAGTTTTTGTATTTTCATATTGACAGTTTTATTCTAAGTCTGAAATTTATTTTTGAGGAAGAAAAGGTTAATTAACATAGATCCAGAATTAAATCTATATTTTTAAAAATGAGACTTCTGAAATTTCTCTCCGATCTATCTATCTATCTATCTATCTATCTATCTATCTATCTATCTATATCTATCTATCATCTATCTATCTATCATCTATCTATCATCTATCTATCTATCTATCTATCTATCTATATCTATCTATCATCTATCTATCTATCATCTATCTATCATCTATCTATCTATCTATCTATCTATCTATCTATCTATCTATCTATCTATCTATAATTTCTCTCTACCTATTTATCTACCATCTATCTATGTTGTTCTTACCTCATATTGTTTTTTTCAAGTTCTGGAAGCTGAATTTTTGTCACTGCAAGTCTTAAGCATTACTCTTTCACAGCTCATATTGAATATTTATTTAAGAAAAAGCTTGCAACATTCTTTTAAAGGACAGAACTTACAAATTAGATATCGGTTTAAAAATGACGAAATGCCAAGTCTTAGTTCACAGTTTATTTTAAATTTTATGAGAGTTTGCAGTTTTCTTCTTTTCTCCTCCTGTCCTTCCTTGAAACATTCTAGTCATTATCACATCATATTTATAGCAATCTTTCCTCTGAAAATGTGTTCATGGAACACTGACCATATTTCATATATAAAAATGGATCCAAAGTAAATTGATTGAAAATATACATATTGTGTTTGAGTTAAGATGATGTCAAAGCAACTGGGTGACTGGCTACTTCAGGCGCTTCAGGTGTTCCATGCATGCCATTATTTGGCCAAGCCTGTGCTAAAATATGTCTGGGTAGTTACTTGGCATTGTGGCAAACAAAAAAGTTAACTAAAATTTTGCATTTTCCAAGTATTTCTGTTGATGTCCTTGGGATAATTAGCTTTACGTTTTCTCAGCAGTGCTTTGACATGGTCTGTCTGGCTTGACACAATTAGCTTTTCTGACTACATAGAACAGAAGCGTCTTACGCCTGAGTCCCAAAGATGTGAACCAAGCATTGCTAACTGCTACAGTCCTTCTCTTTTTTCTTTAAAATTTTTAGTTTATTGATTTGAGAGGGAGAGGGGAAGGGGGGGAGAAAGAGAGAGAGAGAGAGAGAGAGAGAGAGCAAGCGAATGCAATTTATTGTTAACTTATTTATGCATTTATGCATTCACTGATTGCCCTGACTGGGGATCAAACACACAGCCTTGGTGTACAGGGACAAAGCTCTAACCAAATAAGCCACCTGGCCAGGGCCTACAGTTTTTCCTTTTAATAAAACTGTATGTATTTTATAATATACACATCTACTCTGTAATATTTGTGCATACTTTAGTTGTGTATTTAAAACACCTTTTATTCATCCTGACCTCTTTTTCTTGTTGGGTTTCAAAAAACTTTTGCTGCATGAGCAGGGGTCTTACAATAGATTCAGGAGAAAACATTATTAAGCGTGTAACAAAATAACCTAATTCATCAAATCTGAGAATATTAGAACTGACAGATCGAATGTTACCTTTCAGGGCAAATGTTGAAAATAACCCTGATTCAAAAACCTTTGGAGAGAAGTTGTTAATAAATTGCCAAATTATTTGAGTTGTGATGAAATAATAATATTTTTCCTGTTTATGATTAAATAGGTCATGTACTTTGTGAAAAGAACAAAGACTAACCTATATATCTTAATTATAGCTGAGTCCCAGATTTGATGTGCTTGCTCTGGGTTTCACCTTTTCCAAATATATTACTCATAATTGGATAAAGATGATTCCCTAATATAACTCCTATGACTAAACATCGATATCTTTAATATTCTGATGTTTGAAAGTGGCAATATACAATAATTATGCTCAGAATTGTGAAGATTCCTGGCTGTGCTGCCACTGTTATATTTATTAACATAGATTATGACATGAAGTGGGGATTTGGCTATTTTATGGTCTATTGATCAAGGTAGGTAGCATAGAAAGATAATTTAGGGCTCAAAGTGAAATGATCAGTTGGAATGTAACTACTGATCAATTATTCAGACCGTCCACACTTCACTTTCTGCCATTTACATTTATAATCAAGATGCATAAAAGACTGACCAGTCACTGGCGTGTTATTTTGATATGACAGGAACCAATTTGACCTGACTCTTCCCTCTTCTTTTTCATTTCTGAATTATGGGGCATGATGGAATGTTCCCACTATGCCTGCATGTCCCTGGATGGAAGGAGTGAGGCTGTCCCTTTGACCAGCTGCAGGGTGGCCAGCTCAGGAGGGAGGGGAAGGCCTGAACTCTCTTTTGTTCCACATTCTTGAAGGCTTTTCCTGGCCAGTGCTGACTTGGCAGGAGTGTGCACTTGGGCTGTTGGGCTGCTGCCAGTCACTTGGTCCTGAAACTGGAGTGACGAGGATCCTGCCAAAGATTAGACTGAAATCTGGATGCAGGCTGGCAATTCAAGCAACAGCTTCCGCCAAATTGGCACCGTTGGAGAAACCTTGGAGAATCAAAATGATTTTAGACAAAATACAAAGTTTGTGAGCTTTCTAAACATTATGTAAATCAGCCTTGATTCCTTAATTCACCGCGGCACAGAGGTCCATCGCTTGTGGTACGTCTGTAAATGTGTTCGTGCCCTGGCTCCTGTTACGCTGAACCTTGGTTCTCAAAGGGGAAATTGACCGGTGCTGCTGTGGTGATGCTTCAGCACCCGCAGCAGCAGGCAGACAACTGGGGTGTCCTAACGCCTTTCTCAGAACTCTGGTTCTCATCCCCATCATGGCCCAGAGCTGCCTGTCTGGGGGTGGGGAGGGTTGCTTGCGTGTTGAGGAAGCTGCTGTGGATTATTAACGGTACCATTCATGGAAAACCCATTTTTCATGCCTCATACATATTATCTCACTTAAGTTAATCCCCCCAATTGTCCTGTGAGGCAGGACTTATTACTGTTACTGTTTTCATCTCAGAGCACTGAGGTTCACACCAGGCTCCCCCAAGGCTGAAGCTTGTAAATTTTTAAGCAACTTTCAGCTTGATTGAGGGGAAGTTGGTGTATAAAATTGTAAGATCTTAAAAGTGTACATTGTGGTGATTCAACACACGTATACATTGTGAAAGGATTCCCCCATCTAGTTAATCAACACATCCATCAGCTCACATGTTTATCTTTGTTTTTTCCAGTGAGAACATTTCAATTCCCTCCCAGCACATTTCAATTATACAGTACAGTGTTATTAACTATAGTCACCATGTTTTACATTAGCTCCTCAGACCTTAGTCATCTTATATCTGAAAGTTTCTACCCTTTGACCAAACTCTCCCCACAGCCCTGGCGACCAATTCTTTTACTCTCTGTTTTTATGAGGTTGACTTTTTTTTCTCCTCAGATTCCACATGTAAGTGATACCTTGCATTATTTGTCTTTCTCTGTCTGGCGTATTTCCCTTAGCATAATGCCCAGGTCTACATATGTTGTAGCAAACGACAGGATGTCCTTTTTCTCATTGCTGAATAACATGTTGTATATTTGTACCACAACTTGTTTATCTATTCATCCATTGATGGACACTTAGCTTGTTTCCATATATTAGCTATTATGAAGAATGCTGCAGGGAACAGGGAAGTGCAGATATCCCTTCAATATTATTATGTTTCTATTCCCTTTGATACATGCTCAGAACTGAGATCTTTGAGTCATATGATAGTTCTATTTTTAATTTTTTGAGGCATCTCCATACTGTTTTCCATAGTGATTGCACTGATTTACATTCTCACCCACAGTGCATAAGGGTTCCCTTTTCTCCATTACCTCACCAACACTTGTTATTTCTTGTATTTTTGCTAATTATTATTCACACAGGTTGAGGTGGTTTTAACCCTTTGAGTGCCAACCAATATCCTAGGAACGATGCTAAAATTGCCAAGGCATTTTTGCTGATTTTACAGCAGTTTAGGAAAAAAATTATGAATCGCAAGTAAATGAAGTTACAGATTCAATATCTTCCACAAAATCGTCATCTTCACAGCAAGAATTGACATATTTAGCAATATCATCATCACTAATAAAAGCAGACTTAGAACTGGATGCCATTTCGAAGCTTTAGGGCTACAAAATCAGTAAACTTCATAAAATCATAGTACCTGTAAAAAATTAGGCAGATAAATGCCAGTGGTCAATTTTAGAACTACAAACATTCGGCATCATAAGTAATCTGCACTTAGGTGCCATCTGTCAATAAAGAGTGAACTATTAGCATCTAATAGTGACACTGCAGGAGGAGCACGATCGTGCTCCAGGCACTTTTGGCGAAAGACAGGAGGAGCGCAGATCCTGCTCCCCGGCACTCTAGGGGTTAATTTGCATTTTCCTGATGATTTATGATGTGAGTACCTTTTTCATATAGCTGTTGGCCATTTGTATGTAATCTTATATTTGTGGATATCTTGTGTTTTTCAAAGTTTGATGTACTTAGACGGCCCTAGGTAGCTTTTTAAAATGTTGATTCCTGGGTTCTGTGCAAACATTTTCTAATTTCATAGGCCTGGGACAGTGGCATGGGTGATTCGGATTCAGATATCTGGAGGGCTGGCCTTGGGAAACACTGTTTTATACTATCTCTGGATTGTTCCCAAGTGTAAACACATGAGTTAGGCAGAGTAGTACATCTTTTTATTTTTTTAAATCCCAGACTGTTCATAACGAGAATGAAAAGCATAGGTTGTAGTCTATCCTGTGGGGTTGCTTAACACATTCCTTAACACCACCCCAAACCCTTTTCTCCATCTTCTGTAGGTTTCTTATTTACCCTAGAGCCCTTAGCTTGCCCCACTTTGAGTATCACTGAAACATGTTCACTATCTCCAAGACCCCCAATGATCGGACACATACTTAAAGTGTTTGGGTAAAAACTCTATGGCCAAACAGATATTCTTAGTTCTTCCATCATTTATTTCACCATTCTGGGTTGATTATGTTTGCTCTTATTGATAAAGAGAAGCCATTTCACTGCACCATAGAAAGTCTACAAAAATTATTTAAGATTTTCAAAAAAATGTTAAATAATAACTTGCATAGCTTAATCTACTGGTCTGAAAAATAGGAACGAAATATTTTGAAAAATCTAAAGAGTCCCTAATATATTGTCAAGTTTATTTGTGTCTTTTAAAAAAATGTTTTATTGAGTACATCGTACTTCTTAGTTAGTAGAGAAAGCCTAAGAAAAATCCAATGCTTATATGCCTACGTGGAATTTGGTCTGAGAATTTGACAGTTTTAAAAATACCAACAGAAAATAAGCAAATGAAAAGAGACATTTTATGAGGTTCAAGAATAGTTTCTTTAGGACAAAAATAAAATGTCCATGTTTATTTTGTTTTCCCTGATCTGGAGCTACACTTATTTAATATTACACTTAAACACGGAATCCAATTTTTGGAATTCTATGGCTTAAAGAAATCAGCTTAATTATGTTATGTTTATCAACTGATGACTTTAAAATCACATTTTTTATCATTTATAAGCAAAATCTTCCTATAAAACTTGGCCATGATGAAATTAATCAATATAGCTTGTGGTTTTTCCATTCACATTTATTCTAAAATTATGGTGATTTCAAAGGATATTAAATTTTATTTGATGTATCATCTAGCCCTCGGGGCCATATTTCTTTAGCAAGTAGCTACACAAACTGTAGCAATTTTAATGTTGACTTATAATTTGAAGAATAAGGCAACCCAAATATCATCATTTAATTATAATTTTGCCTAAGTGGCATTCTGAAATTTTTTTTTCTCTTAAGTTCTTTTCTACAAGCCTTGTTGAGGGAAGATATTCCCAGAGATGCAAGGTACAAAAAGAAGGAAAACGATGTTTCCATACTGCTGTGATACTTTAGGCTTATGGCTTTAAAAAAAAACACACACAAAAAAAACACTGAGCTGTATGTTAATGCAGAAATAGTTAACTTTTGCTGGGTCACAGTTGTTGAGGGATGACAGTACGAATGCATTATGGATGACTTTCACATCACATAAAAATGTGGTATGTCACAGATATGTGAAGAATGTGACTAAATTTGTGGCATTACTGAATGAGGGGCAGGTTGCAACAGAGCTTTGCTCTGCTTATTCCAGTAACTTTTCTTCACATAACAATGTTAATGATGTTCCTTAGCAAGTCAGAGAACAAAGGTGGTTGTTTGGTTGGTTTTTGGCTGGTAGCTTTGGAATGGAACTTTAGGTTTAAGCAAAAGGAGCAAAAAAACATGTGAGAGGTCTGGGGGGACAGTGACAGAGAGCAGAGAGTTGGAGGAATAGTGACAGGAGAAAGGGAAAAGGTGAATAACTGGATTGGTGGAATAGAGGGGGAAAAGGGAGTTCATTTTAGCTGGGAAGACTAATACGTGATGAGATAGAAATCAGAGAGTCATGTGCAGAACCATAAAGAAGTATAAAGAATCAAAATTAAAATTGCTACTTGCTAAAGAAATATGGCCCCTCGGGCTAGATGATACATCAAGTAAAATTTAATATCCTTTGAAATTACCAGAATTTTAGAATAAATGTGAACGGAAAAACCACAAGTTACATTGATTAATTTCATTGTGTCCAAGTTTTATAGGAAGGTTTTGCTTATAAAATAAAAGACAAAAACGTTTATTTTAACGTCATTTGAAAAAAGTCAGAAATCCAAATTGAAGAGTAAAAATAGGTGAAGTTAGGGATATATGAGAGTCATTTGTTAGAGGATTTTGAATTTTAGATTTTAAAATATATTTTTATTGATTTCAGAGAGGAAGGGAGAGGGAGAGAAAGATAGAAAAATCAATGATGATGTTTCTGGGGATGGAGCCCGCAACCAGGCATGTGTCCTGACTGGGAATCAAACTGTGACCTCCTAGTTCATGGGGTGACGCTCAATCACTGGACTAAAATTCATGTTTTTAAATTGGTGGTGTGGTCAACCCGAATTTGCTATTGGAAGAATTTGTGTGTGTGACTATGCAGAAAATAGTAAAATGAATCCAGAGGCAACACACAGCCCACATTCCTGCACGACATCAACCACTGGGAGCTGAGCGTTACCTGCCCACTTGATGGAGCATGAGCTCTCTAGCTTGACAGGGACACTACTTTTACCCTTCACATTGCCTGCCAGATTTGTTGTGGATATCTGAGTTTGCAACTCATATCTTTAGGAGTTGTTCAGAAGAAGAGTAAAATTTGGCACTTGCATCATTTATTTCTGCAAATGACAAGCTGGACTAAGTCATCATGCATCTCTATCGATGGGCCAACAATCACCCACTGGCAGAGGAAAATGCCAGTCAGTCACCCAATTGGTTGTTTTGAATGACACATAACAACTACCGTGATGTTTCATGTTATTGACTGAACTTGCCATTAATTGTGTTGGCATGCCAGAGAAATAGCCTGAGGCAGGGACATAACTCCGATGAGAACTTGAGCTCACTGGTTGGGAAAGGTCTCTTTAAGACTCCAGCCTCAAGGGGATTTTCAACAAAGCCATCATAGTATAAAATTGCCCTATACAGGAATGATCTGACCTGTATTTCTGCCTGACCATTCTTGGTGACTATGGTTTAATTGGTTCAGGGTAGGTCCCCTGTAACAATATTTTCTTTAAGTGCCTCACACGATTTTGTAGCCAGGTTTGAAAACTATTGATCTAAGTCATTAAGGCCCAAATGTCTGATGTGAAGGAAGTTGGATAGTTGCCCAAACAGGTAACACCTGAGGCAGGAAAGTGAAGAGATATTATGAAGTAGTATTACTGGGATTAGATAGTCAAAATCTATAAGCACTATTAAGAGAAACCAAGCTCGTAGTTAAGAAAAGTATGAAAATATCTAGTCTAAAAATTAAGTTGGAACAAAAATGGAAAAAGAGTGAGTAGCCAAGAGTGAGGCCAATAGATAGTCAAGTATAAAGAATGACTGGAAGAGATTTTCAGGACTGAGTTCAGCACTAAACAGTGAGTGGAGTTTCTCTTTCCCAGTGTTTCTCCTACATTTTGTGTGGCCAACAAAGTTACAGGCAAGTCCAATGTCACAGGCAATGGCTTGAGCTTCAGAAATCTAAAAGATCATGCTATTGCAGAGTGCATAGAGCAAGGAATGCATTTAAACCTGCTGAAAAGCAATTTTAAAACAGACAGTGGGCCTGTTTGAAATGGCCTCAAGAATTATCCTTACCCCCACCCCTCAGTTTATCATCTCTCCCTTAAATCCCTTATCCTAAAACAATATTTAAACAACTGTTTTATCTTACTCCACCTTATGTTTTACTTTTAATTCAATGTTTTAAAAGTCTCTAGTACTACTAAGCCATCCCTCCTCCTTCTGGCAGAGCAGCTGTGGCTTTGGAATCAGTCAGACTGGGTTCGAATCCCAGTTCCATCCCTTACTAAATGCATAACCTTGGTGAGGTTACTTCGCCTCTCCCAGTGTCACTGTTCTCATCTTTAAAACGGGAATAGGTCATCTGTCTCTCTGGTTCCTGGGGTGATTGGAGGAAGCACCTCCTTCCTTGCTTACTCAAAAAAACACTAACTTTGGCCTGCTGGAGAGAGATTAATACAGTGCCAATGCTGCATGAAAACTTAAAAAAAAATCACCTGGTAAAGAGTGAACTCTCCCAGGAGATATGCATCAGTAGCAGTTACTTTTGATTTAAACCCTTTTCCATAAGTTTTACCTAGTTCCTATGTTCCAGAGAGTGAGTAAAATTGGCATGGGTTGTGAGTTTGATGGATTGTGCCCAACTTTGTTTCACAATCTTTACACCCACCAGTTGTGAGATGTAGATAGCATTTTACTTAGAGGAATGCAAAACTATGGGGAAATCATAGCGTCGACACTGCATGAACATATATGTTATTTCTGACTGTAGTTTAAAATACCAAATGCATGATTTTTTTTAACCTGAGATTTTGAGATAGCTTAAAAATTTTAAAAGGTATCAAATCAATTTAGTTTCTCAGGCAGCAGGATATAAAAGCCCTTCTTCCTTCTGATTAATAGAATTGGCTCTGGTTGGCAATGAGTGTCAGACTTGCTATATTTTTAAAAGTGTGCCTGTGGTTACTTCATACATTTGCTTATGTTGAGGGTGTTATGCTCACATTTCAGAGTACTGATGGCATCATATTTTTTATGTAGCCTAGAGGTCACAATAGGCTAGAAGCTGTTCATTTCTTGTTTATTCATGTGTTCAGAAAGCCAACAGATACTTATTAAACTTGCTTTATTTTTTGACCAGGACTTATGCTTCTAAGTGTTGTAGGTACTGAGAAGAAAGATCTAGATCAGTGATGGTGAACCTTTTGAGCTTGGCGTGCTAGCATTTTGAAAAACCCTAACTTAATTCTGGTGCCGTGTCACATATAAAAATTTTTTGATATTTGCAACCATAGTAAAACAAAGACTTATATTTTTGATATTTATTTTATATATTTAAATGCCATTTAACAAAAAAATCAACCAAAAAAATGAGTTTGCGTGTCACATAGGCTCGCCATCACTGATCTAGATACTGCTTTCAAGAGGTCTTAGACAAGCAAACACCAATAACATACAAATTAATATTTATATAGAAGTATCAATGTATTGTGAAAAGAGGATGGTTCTAATATTGGGAGCATCTGGCTTTACTTAAATGCTCTGCCATGTACTACCTGTATACTCTTGGTAGTACATGGTAGAGTATTTAAGTAAAGAGCAATCCTCAGTTAGTAATATCTTCCTATTAGGATAGGAAGGATGACGATGATCAGTAATGGATGCTATGGGCCTAGCACAGTGCCTGGCACATAATGACATAAGGAAATCTCTGTCCTATTTAATATAATCATGCTATGGGTTAGACAAAATGGACAATATTAAGATTATTCTCATTTTATGTTGCAGATGTCAAGGCTGAGTATAGTTAAAAAACTTGTCCAAAGCTACATCATTTCTAAATGGCAGAGTCTAGATTCAAACAAAGCCCTACCTTCTGACTTCAAACCTGAACTCCATTTACTTTGACTCTTCCACACACTGTACTGCTGGTCGAACCTTTAAGATGTTTTCTATTAGGGACTCGGATCTGTACATGTGATTTGGGCACATGACAGAAATTTTACCAGGAATGGGGAATACCTGATTTCACAAAGAAAATAATACAACATTAATTAGGAAGGAGGGTTCAATACTTGGGTTGAGATACGAATTAAACATTTATGGCCAATTTGATAAATATCTTCTTACTATATTTTTGACAATTGATGTATATTTATTGAGCAAAATGGCAAGAAAGACCACTGGAAGCTCATCTGGATGAGCTCAGAGAAGTTTCTTCAGAGAACTCATTCTGGAGGTGGGAAGATCCCTGGACTGAAAGGCTTACTGTCGGGAATGAGAGTTAAGAAATTATGGATACACAGAAGTGTTTATTAATTACATTTCTTCACCTGGACTAATGCCTAAAGGCAGGGATACAAAAAACAAAAATGGGAAGAACAGTTTCAACAAGAAGCCTTCAAACCCTATCAGGTGTTGGGTTAGGGGGCATGGGAAGCAAGTAGCCCTGCTTTGGACGTAACAGGGTGCATCTCAAAAGCAAGAGGCAACTTCTACTAGTATTTTCACACCTTTAATCCCAAGTAGGTTCCTCCAAATGAGTATGAGATCCTCTGGGCCCTGGAGGACCAGGTCAGAAGCTCTGAGACTTGACAGAGTAGAAGTAATGCTTATCATAAACATTATGGCTTGAGTCTGTGTGGAACAACTCTTACGTTTTCCCAGGAATATTTGATGAGAAGACTTTGAAGCAGGGGATTCAACTTATAATTTCTGGAATCAGTAAAATCTGGGTGTTCCAGAAAATATAACTCCATCCGAACTCCCTGGTCATATTGTCTGGGAATATTTGAGTTGCATATATGATAAGTCCTATTACAAGGAAAACTTTCCATATTTTATAACCACTTTAGTATCTGGGCATATTGCACATAGTATAATTGGTGTTTTTTTTATATATGGTTTTAATATAGGCTGTGCAGCAAATTACCTTGGACGGTAACTAAGCTACATTGTTCTTTTTAAAAAAATATATATATTTTATTGATTTTTTACAGAGAGGAAGGGAGAGGAATAGAGAGTTAGAAACATCGATGAGAGAGAAACATCGATCAGCTGCCTCCTGCACACTCCCTACTGGGGATGTGCCCGTAACCAAGGTACATGCCCTTGACCGGAATCGAACCTGGGACCCCTCAGTCCCCAGGCCGATGCTCCATCCACCGAGCCAAACCGGTTAGGGCCAGCTACATTGTTCTTGATCCCTCCATTTGCAAGTCTTTCACCTGTAACACCTCCTTGCACCCCAGAAGTTACCTGTTCACATCTTATTCATTTTCCAAAGCCCAGCAAAAAATCCATTCTTTGTCATAAAAACTCTAATGGAAAGAATATAAGATTTTTATGTAAGACAAAGAATAGTTTTAGGGTTTTAATTTACTTATGACCTTAAATTACTTAACATTTTTAAAAAAATATATTTTATTGATTTTTTACAGAGAGGAAGGGAGAGAGACAGAGAGTTAGAAACATCGATGAGAGAGAAACATCAAACAGCTGCCTCCTGCACACCCCCTACTGGGGATGTGCCGGCAACCAAGGTACATGCCCTTAACCGGGATCGAACCTGGGACCCTTCAGTCCGCAGGCCGACGCTCTATCCACTGAGCCATACCGGTCAGGGCAACATTTTTTAATCTAAGTTTTTGTTTTACCTGTAAAATAAAAACATAATACCTCCCTTACAAGGTGGTAGAGGAGTATAAGTGAGATAATATATTTAAAACATATGCTCCATGGGGGATACTCAGCAAATGCTAGTTTTATCTTTTTTCAAGGAATTGGTACTTAAAAAAAAAGATTCTCTGTTTTGATACTCATCACTTTATGCCTTTTGTTTGAGCTACTTATGTACTGTTCTCAACAACTCTACAAGACTAAGATATTTCAGAACAAGGTGTATGGCTTATTCATGTTTGTAGCATTAACATTCTAGAGCTTAATGAAACTCAATAACTAGTTATTAGTTGAGTGAGTAAATGAAAGAATGAATGGGAATGTCAGATTCCTTGCCTGAAGAACTTTAAAATACTGGATGATTACCAGAGCAGTTTGTTGAGTGAATCAAAGAAGCGAGGACATAGCAATTAAATGGAAGGTTGGAAATCATAAAGTGGGAGCCACATGCGCATAGTGACACATATTTTTGCTCAGAGAATCATACGATATAGCCCAGGGTGAGGAGAATTTTGTGATTTCTGGTCCAGATATTTATTGCATTAAATATGCTCACAGAAAATTGGGGCCTCCTAGGGATTTAAGTGTGTGCATACACTTAAGTAACCTAAATGCCAGTTTCCCACTTCCTTCAGGCTGTGCCTCTTCAGAATATTTGAAAATGAAGATGGTACTGTATACTTGCAGCTAACTTGTCCAGGAGGGAGCTCTTCCTCAGCACTGTGTGTTTCTGCATGCTGTTCCAGCTCTGGGGTAGACCAGCAGCCTGGTTGCTACCAGAACATCTGGGCGTAGTTCCCTCTGTGGAAGGCTGGGTCCTAAGATGAGCTTAGCATAGGAGAAAAGGAGAAAATGTGGGCTGACTCCTCCTCTCTATTGACCTGTCATTTTACCTTCCACTATACCTCAGTTCAGGCAGCGTGTGCCTAGTTTATCAGAGATTACTAAAAGTTGGGATAATCAAAGGAATTTTCACATAGAAGAGAAAATTGCTAGGTATATGTTAAATATGAATTTTCTCCATAATCCGAAGGAAATGGAA
This sequence comes from Myotis lucifugus, assembly GCF_000147115.1. Classification (NCBI taxonomy): domain Eukaryota; kingdom Metazoa; phylum Chordata; class Mammalia; order Chiroptera; family Vespertilionidae; genus Myotis; species Myotis lucifugus. The sequence continues at coordinate 1,862,887 of NW_005871080.1, forward strand.
CCAACAAATTATATCTTCACAGGACGTATCCAGTTGCTAACCTTGCTCCTCTATCTTCATGTTCATACCTTTATTAAATCCCCTCCTTCAGATCTCTGCTATTCAGGCTATAATAGCTGCATAACAAACTATTCTATATCCCTTGGCTTAAAATAGCTATTTTATTTTGTTCACAATTTTGTGTGTGAGGAAATTAGAAAACACTCAACTGAATGTTCTGATTTACATAAAATTCACGTCCAAGATGGCTTCTTCACTCACAGTCTGTGAAGATGTCTCTGTGCTCTGTGTCTTCTCTCTCTTCACATGCATCTCGTTTTCCAGGACATGTCCCCATTGCTTTCTTAGCATGGCTGTCTCAGGGTTGTCAGCTTCTTTCTCCAGAGCTAGTAGAACAAGGGTCAGGACGTAGTATTTCTTAAGGCCTGGACTCAGAAACTGGTACATCATGACTTCTAACATATTCTGTTTTTTTTCTTTTTTATTGAATATATTGGGGTGACACTGGTTAACAAAATTACATAGGTTTCAGGTGCATAATTCCATAACACATCATCTTTACAATGTATTGTGTGTTCACCACCCCAAATCAAGTCTCCTTCCTTCACCATTTATCCCCCCATACACTTCTCTTCCCTCCCCCTCTGGCAATCAACACACTGTTATTCATGTCCATGACTCTTTTCTCTATTTTTTTTTCTCAATCCCTCCACTGCCCTTAGCCCCCCAACCTCCCACCCCTGACAGTTGTCAGCCTGCTTTGTATCTATGAGTCTGTCTATATTTTGCTTTTTAGTTAATTTTGTTCATTAGATTCCACATATGAGTGAAATCATATGGAACTTGTCTTTCTCTGACTGGCCTATTTCACTTATTGTAATGCTCTCCAGGTCCATCCATTCTTTCACAAAAGGCAAGATATCCTTTTTTTTTTATGGCCAAGTACTATTCCATTGTGTAAATGTACCACAGCTTTCTCATCTACTCTTTTACTGATGGAAACTTGGGCTGCTTCCAAATCTTGGCTATTGTAAATAATGCTGCAATAAACATATGGGTGCATATATTTTTTCAAAATAGTGTTTTGGGTTTCTTCAAATAAATTCCCAGAAGTGAAATTGCTGAGTCATAAAGCAGTTGCATTTCTAATTTTTTGAGGTTACTCCATACCCTTTTTCACAGTGTCTGCACCAATCTGCGTTCTCACCAACAGTGTACAAGGGTTTCCTTTCCTCCACATCCTCTCCAACATTTTATGTTTGTTGATTTATTGATGATAGCTATTCTGACAGGTGTGATATCTCATTGTGGTTTTAATTTGCATAACATCAGTCTTGAGAAAGGAGGACAAAGTTGGAGGAATTGTGATGCCTGATATCAAACTATCCTCCAAGGTGATAGTAACCAAAACAGCATGGCACTGGAATAAAAATAGACATATATATCAATGGAACAGAATAGAGAGCCCAGAAATCAACCCACTTCTTATGGTCAGTTACTATTTGACAAAGGAGGCAGGAACATGCAAATAAAAATAAAAATGAAACTACACCATCTTCTTACACCATACACAAGAATAAGTTCAAAATAGATTAAAAACTTAAAATGTTACTCTCAAACCCATAAAACCATAGGCAATAAAATCTCAGACATTTCTCATAGCAATATTTTTTTCTGATGTATTGCTTTGGGCAAGGGGAACAAAAGAAAAGATGAGCAAATGGGACTACATCATACTGAAAAGTTTTTTGCACAGCAAAAGAAACCATCAACAAAATGAAAGATAACTCGCTGAATGGGAGTACATATTTGCCCATGATACATCTGATAAGGGGTTAATATCCAAAATTTATAAAGAACTTATATAACTCAACACCAAAACAACAACAAACAATCCATTTAAAAAATGGGCAAAGCACCTGAATAGACACTTTGCCAAAGAGGATATACAGATGGCCAATAGGCATATGAAAAGATGCACAATATCACTAACCATCAGAGAGATGCAAATCTGCCACATTCTGTTAATCCTTTAAGTCACGGGGTCTGCCAAGAACCAAGAGAAGGAAATATAGGCTCACTTCTAGAAGTTTGGAGGGTCAAAGAGATGGGGGTCTTCTTAATCCACATATTTAACGTTTTATGTTCTGGAAATTCTAAACTACAGAGTACTGAGGGGCCCACCCTCCTCTCCTGTCTTTCGGCAGTACCTTTCACACAGTTTGAGTTAGTCATTTAAGTCAGGTCATGAGTTTCAGAAAGACATTTAAGGTCTTTTTCTTCTCCTGATTGTCCATCAGATAAATGTGGACACGGACACACAGGCACACCTTTCCAAGGCGTGCATTAATTATCGAAGACACTACAATTTAGATCTTTTATTGTTCTGATATCCTCCATAATGGTACAAACCTCTTCCCTCACTATGGAATTACTATTTAATATTTGTTACTTTTCTTAATTCCGTCTTTATCTCTGCTTTACCTGTCTTTTTTATATTATTTTTGTCTCAGTTTGAGAAGAAATTAGACTTTTGCAAAACCAAATATATCTTAATATCCAATCCTTTATAAAAATGAAAGGAAAGAAGGAAGGAAGGAAATAGATCAAATAAAAATTTAGGAATTGCCATAAAAGAAATTTAAATTAGGTGTAGCTAAAGACTCTTCTTATGCCTATGTATTGGAAGAGAAGGCATTGCAGTGGAATCTTTGTTTCTTGAATTTAATTTGTCCCAGAAGGCTGTTCGAAAAGCGATTTGTTCAAAAACGGAAATATTTTTTCCTATTAGGAATAATGTAAATTGAAGTAATCAGTTCCAGACCCCCCAAATGATTCTCTGTTTTAACCTTTCTTATATATAGTGTATGTTTAATTTACCTTTTAATTTATAAATAATTCTTTTCGTAAATTTACTGAACCACCCCCTACTAGCCTTAAATGGATTTTTCACATATCGCTGCCTGGGAAATGCTACTTGCTTTTCCTTTTAGCTAATCAACAACAGTTTTTCCACCTATTCAATTGCCTGTGATTATTGTTTTGTGAGCACTTTCACAAAACAACATTAGCACTCTTGATGGCCTCTTTATGGTTTAAAATTGTGTTAATCATTGATTTCACCAGTAACAAAAGTGTTCTCTCCTTTGTTTGTTGCCTGAGAGAAGCAGCTTTGTGTCATGCTGAGGTATCAGAATGAAAGGGTTGTCATGTCAAAAACAAGTTTTGGTGGACAATGGAGACTTTTTTTCTGTGAACAACTTGGTCAAGAACCAAATTGTTCTAGATGGGAGATGTTTGAGAATTGAGGTTTGCCTATGCTTTTTCCTTCTGGTTTTATAAAACTTATTTTTATATAAATAAATCTTGCATCTGGTACAGGTGAATTAATACATGTATTAAAAATCAAATGACTGCAGAGTTAAAAAAGACTTTGGGAATGTCTGGCCTAGTGTTTTTCAAGCTTTTAAAAAAAGAAGCATAATTATTTCCCCAAATTTATATTTCAAATAAATGAAATTGCTCTAAATACATAAAGTATATACAAGCAGAGCTACTATGATTTAAATTGAAGAAATAGAGTCATTCATGGTTCTTCTTTCCTTCTCCAAAGTGGCCTTTGAGGAGCTTCCAAGAAACTAAAATTTAGCAAAATATACCCCACTCTCCTCAGAGTGTGGAAGAATCTGAGTCCAATGAGATTCAATGATTTGCCCATGTTGACTAGTAATAAGTACTCAGAGATAACATATATGGAGTAATTAACTTGAACCAGTCACACTTCTAAATACTGGGCATGTTTTGAAGCATCTGACTCCACATCAACTCTATGATGTAGACACTCTCATCCTCATTTCATAGATGAGGAAATGGAGGTCAGACCATTTAAATGATTAAAAACAAATCTAAGAGAAGAACCCTGGTCTCCTTAACCCTTGGGACAATGCTCTTGACCCACTGCTGATTTGCCTGTTAAAGAAACACCTTCAAAACCATCCTATAAGAAGAACTAAATGTTAGCACCAACAAAAGCATACATTTTATTTTTAGTGCTCTAGTTTTCTTAGATTTTCTCACAGACTCAACAAGTCATTTGTGAATGCCACATTCATTTCTGGCTAGGGTTCAGGATCTGAAGAAGGGGCCACACACAAATGAATACACTAGACAAGAAATATGAATTTAGAAGGCATGGGGGGCCAGGTGGAAACTTCCCTCTAGTGGAGAAGCTTCCTCAAAACTAGGTCAGTCTGCTTTTTATTCACTTGAATACACATTTGCCCTTTAGGAATGCAAACAGGCATATCAAAGGTAAAGTTTGGTAAACAGTAAAAGGATTATCAGGTTAGGGGATTGCCTTGAGCCATTTGGCCAACAGCAGGGCAATATTATGCTGATTTTCAGCCCTGCTGAATATCGCATTAATATGCTAACTACTAATTGGTCTTAGCCTCAGGCAGTCATTTAGAAGCCTGAGAAGCTTAAACTTTTAACATCCCACATACTCTCAGAATTTAACTGAAGCTCTGGTTGCTACAGGCCACATGTACTAAAAAAGTTGACTTGAACTTGACCATCATTGGGAACTTGGGGGTGTGAAAACCATTGAGGCCTGGAGGAAACAATGGTGAAGAGTTGGAAAGGCCTCTCCAGTATGTATGTATGAGAAATGGCTCACCTGTCCAAATTGCAAATGACAGACTAGGAAAAAGAAGCATGGCGGAAATGAGACTTAATAACACTCTCGAGAGTGGGAGCCCTTTTTACAGGATCACATGTGGGGCAAGGAACACAGCCTATTCATTTAGACCCTACTCCAGTTCCTCATTGGCTGAGTACTATTTGATCACCTATTTCCTAATAGGTTGCCTAGGTCTTGCTGTCTCCTATTGGGTTATTTAAAAATATGGGCTTGGGCCTGCTCTAGTTGCCTCCACCTCCCTTTGTCTAGGGCCTAGGCAGTGGTCGGCAAACTCATTAGTCAACAGAGCAAAATATCAACAGTACTTCTTCAAAATAGACTCACCCAGGCCGAAAACCGACTTCTGCACATGGGCCACGAAGTTTCAATCGCACTGTACGTGCGCCTGCACGTGGTATTTTGTGGAAGAGCCACACTCAAGGGGCCAAAAGCCGCATGTGGCTTGTGAGCCGCAGTTTGCCGACATCGGGCTAGGGGAATCTTCCTAGGACATGTGCTATCAGCCACGTGTACAGCTCTCATCCTCTCTCCCCACCCCCACATCCTGTTTGTTCTGAGGAAATTCAGTAATGGCCTGGCCACATGCTGTTTTTTTTCTATGAAGATAAATGAGAGGCATGTTTCTTACACATGTGCAGAATTAGATTGTGCACCACCTGTGATAACTGGAGGCATTTCTCTTTTCCTTTCTATTTCTCTAGGATAGAGATTCTGTCTACAACTATATCTTAATGATTCCCTTGTGTATTGCATGACTGGAATACGTATTTGTTGAACCAATGGACAAATCGGCAGCATTGTCTCTTTCTCTAATTAACCAAGTGACCAAGGCAAACAGCTCTCTCCCTTCCTCTCTCCCCTGCCTGCCTCGCTATTAATGGCACACGGGTCAGCTGCAGAGTGATGGGGACAGCTGTCTGCAAATTACAGTTAAGGGTAGAGAAGAGGACCAGGAAGTCTGAAGAACCTAGCAATTGGATAATCCACTTACGGTTCTTTGAGAACAAGATTCAGTTAACACCTTTGTACACAGTTCAGATGAAAGATTCCAAGAAGTTTAAAATCACAAAGAAATTATGCAGCTCTGATGCATGGTGCAGAAATATGTTTCTAGGTGAGCGACTTTCAATATTTTTCATCTCATGGTACACGTACACTAATTACTAAAATTCTGTGCTACACCAAAAAATATATTGTTTGCCAAATGGACAAAACAGGTATAATTTTGATTCATTCACACCAGATAGCTATTGTTGTCTTGGCTGCAGTGCCCATGTATAAATAGGTATTGCATGTTTTTAAAATTTCTTGCATCACACTGGTTAAAAATCGCTGCTCTGTGTGAATGAAGTTGTTTAATTTGGGTCAATATGTATGAGTGATTAATTTCCTCGTCTGAAGTCAGATGGGTAGCTGGGGAAAAGATACCATTTGAAAGGCTAAGTGGAGAGAAGCCTTGATGTTTACTCAAACTCCATTCCCATCTTGTGAATTCTGACACATGCATATATGGAAAGAAGGAAACACACTTTTTAAATACCACTATTTTAGGGAGCATACACTCTTTAGCTCAAACTTTTAAAACCCAATTTAGTCAGATGTACAAATGATGGGTTATCTCCCAGGATGGCCTATAAAAGTGAATATTTGTTCAACATTTTAAGATCTTCCAATTGAAAGTGCTGTGTAAATACTGGGCCAGATTAGCTCGCCATGTGTCTCCCTGTGTGCACAGAGCTTTTACTGACTTCAGCGGGTGGAATGTGGTGGGAGAATCTGGCTCATTATTAGTTTTCCTATTTTGATTTGATCAACTGTTGTCAATTACAGACATTGGTAATTATCCACAGGAAAGGAGAGGAGGGAGAGAAAAACTTGCTATCATAATATTTATCTTATCGGTTATGGTATTTTCCTATATTGAAAAAAAATATTGTGGTGAATTGTGTAACACAGCAAGTACTGATTTTACAGTGCCCTTGACTTGAGTATATTTTTATGCAGATTTCAAAATTTCTCAAATAAAATCCGCATGAGTATAGAGTTGCGAGGCTTCACTTATCACCGTGCCCTGTTCATCCTCCTTTTCTCCCCACTCCTCACTCAGATTTGACCCTTGATTCGCTCTCCCAATTACCAGCATGACAGTCCAGACCATTGCTGCCCAAGCACTTCCTGTGATGATGAAAAGGGTGTATGTCTGTCCTGTCCATTGCAGGGGACAAGAGCCACGTGTGGCTACTGGGGACTTGAAATGTGGCTAGTGGGATTGGGAAACTGAATTTTAATTTTAAAGAATTTAAATTTAAATAGACACATGTAGCTCGTGGGATTGCTGTTACCATATTTAAGTACTGTCCAAATTCATTCCTTAATTACTGTGATAGCCTGTTCACTACTCTTTATACTGGCAGGATATTTGTCTTCAGTCTCTCTTATACATCATCCAATTAATCATTTTTAAGTACTGCTTTCATCAGAACATTTCCTACACAGAAACCTATGGTGCTTTATGCAGTTTAACTACCACAGTAATCTGTATCGTAGAGAATTCCCTAAATCTGACTGCCCATGAGAATCACCAGAGATCACAACTTAGACTATATGACTCATCAGGTCCAAGATGGAGTCAGGGAAGCAGATTCTGATGTAGCCAGCTTCAAGAATTACTAGTCTAGTATCTGCGTATCCTCTGTTTTCATCTAGATAAATCCATGAACATGTCTTACCTAGAATCCTGGAATCTACCTTTTATTCCTATCCCTTTTCTTGCCATTCCTCCCTCCCTTCCCCCATCACAATCCATTCTCCCAATCACAGTTGGAATGATCTTCCTAAAATTTACAGTAGATTAAGGTATCCTGACAATTCAAACCCTCCAAGGCCTCCCCACTGACTAGAGAATGAAATGAAAAAGTTTTCCGTGCTCATAGCCTATAAGGCCTACATGGTTTGTGTCCCACCTACCATTTAAACCTCATTATTATTATTTTAAAACGCACACTTTTCCCTGTTTACCAATGGCATTTTCCTTCTTTGAATACATCAGGTTTCTTCCCATCTCAAAGCCTTCCAGTTGATGTTTTCTCTGCTTGCACCACCCTGCTCCGAGATCTTCAAAGCTCAACCCTTCCTCATCCTTCACATCTCAGCTCTCATATCGCTCCAGAAAGATATTCCTTGTTCACATTATCTACTGCCTCTGTCCAATATTACTCACTATGCACAATATTTTCATGTCTACAAGCACTTATTAGATATAGTTATTTCTTACTACTAGGAAATAGGTTCCCTAAGAGAAGACATTTTATCCCTCTTGTTCTAATGCTCAGCTTTTTAAATCACAAGCATCTTAGTTTACATTGTCCTTCTCCTCCAACACAATGGTTTACAAAATGAATTTTCAAGGCCAGCAACATCAATATTACCTGGAAATATTTTTGAAATGTAATTCTGTGCTAAATACCCCAGACCTACTAAATCTGAAACTGGGGTCAGAGCCCAGTAATCTCCAGGTGATTTTGATGATGGACTTTGTGAATGACTAACACATGTATCCACTGTCAAAAATTTCAGCAATAATTTTACATGATTAGCTATTTTTAAAAATTTATTATCTAAAGTTTTACATATGTCTCCTTTTTCCCCGATTGACCCCCGCCCCTCCAGCCATTCTCATCCCGGGCAAGCCCCCACTGCCCCAGTGTGAATAGCTATTTCTTATGGCGTAAGTTAATTTTCCTTTCTAGAGTAAAGTTATTTGAAGATGTACTGTGTGAAATATTTTCATTTCTTAGAGACTGGGACATACCATATCCTACTATCTGTAGCCAAAGCATCATTTAGTGCCCATTTGGGTACTAAATGCTTCATATGAGAAGCATATTTCATTTATTAAACTAGTCTGTTTTTCCCCCACACAACCTCTATGTGTGTTTATGACAGTATATTAAAAATGTATCAAGAATGTGGGTTTTTTAACTTACATTTTGGTTATTTGTTTCTATAGACTTTACTTTCTGGTCTGAGAATGTGAAATGCATAACTTCCGCTGTTCTGCATTTATTAAGAGTGTCAGAAAGAGTGTAATAATTATTTGAATGATTGCATATGACTTCAGTCACCTTGGAGGCATCTTGATGGAGTTTGCTAATGTGTAGGACAAGAGAAAAGTAATTATCTTGGTTTCTCTATTGTGCTGCTAGCTGACCACATATAGTGAAGAGAAATGAGAAATTATTCTAGGTAAAGAGTAATGAAAGAAGGAAAATATCTGGAAGAGAGACAATATAAAGTCTATGTTATCATGCCTCTTTTTATATATATTGTTTTCCTCCTTTTAATGCTTATTTGGTTATGGATCAGTTACATCCTGCACTTGCATGTAACAGGATATCTGATTCAAACCAGCTTAAACCAGAGGGAGACTTTATTGGCTCGTTTCTATGGAAAGCCCAGGGATATCCAGCTTTAGGCACTGCACGGTACCATAGCTCAAATGGGGTTATCTGTCCATCTTTCTGCAAATGGGGTTATCGTGGTTCTGCTTTCCTCCATGTTAACTTAATTTTAGGCTTCACATAGTGGCAAAATGATTGCCCTTAACTGCTGGACTCATTTTTCCTTAATTTAAGATCAGCAGAGAAGAGATGTTTGCTCTTCCCAAAGTTGAAACAAAAATCCTTATCCTTGCTATAATTGTCCTGCGTTCTGCCATAAGCCTGCTTCTGAAGCGCTCACTACGGGTGAGGACATAGCATACATTTAGTTGCCCAAGGATAAGTAATGTGCCCATACCTGGCCTAATAACTAGAGCCAGTTTCATCAAAAGAAATGTTTAATTATGGGGAAAGCGTGGCATTTAAGAAGAATTTTTGAGAACTGGTATCAAAAGAATAGAGAGTAGGTTTTAGTACACCAAAATAAAACGTAAATAAACAAGCAAACGGATATATATCCTTCAAACTTTGGGTTTATAATTCTAAATTATTTTCTCTATCTATTATTATTTTTTAATGTTGGCAATTACCTTTTGTATTTCCAGAGTGTAAAATTGTTTATTTTTTAAAACTAGCACTAGTATTCTATAGTATTCTCTGTACTTTTTACAATTAGGAAGAGATAATTGCACTCAACCCTAACATCTAGAGCAAGCATGTCAAACTCAGAGGCTAACACAGGCCAAATAAGCAAGGTTTAAGTTTATGTGGGCCGCAAAAAACAAAAGCTTCAATTTTCATAGAAACGTAGGTTTATTTTGATAGAGACATGCTGAGTACAAAGGGCTGAAATAAATGGGTAATCATTAACATAAAATAATAGAACATTAATAAAAATTAATATTTTTTCTTTAACATTAACTTACCAGACACTGAATAACTGCACAAATTAATAAGCATAATGCAAATAAACCTATTTTTCTTGTTCTCCAAAAGCAAAATATTTCCTGTTGCGCACACCAAACAAGTCAGTCTAAGACTAATGACCTGGCAATAGACTGCTAAGATATTCGCTGCTAGTATTAGTGGAGAGAAATGATATGCCTGCGAGTAAGGTGCGTAAGGGAAATGAATGCAACACGATTATAGTAATCAGTCTTTAGCAAACGTTGTAGTTCATTATTAATAATTATGTATAACAGGATATTGTAAAAATTAAGTTATGAAATTTTTATTAAAACTTTTCTTACATACCGTCATATTGGCTGGGCCGCAAAAATATTCACTGTGGATCGCATGTGACCATGGGCCACGAGTTTGGCATGCTTGATCTAGAGCAAGCCACATAATCTACAGAACCACAGTGGTTTTTTTGTTTGTTTATTTCAACCATAAGAAAGTGAGGGTGCAACAAAAAATAAATAAATTAAATTCCATAAAGCAGTAACTACTTCTTGACAGAATAAAAAAGCATGGCTTCTTTTATCCCTACTAGAGCTGTGGGAGAAAAGGAATCCATGATAGGTGGGTGTAAGGAGAAACCAGGTAAACTTTTAATAAACTACTATTAATCGTTTGTGTGCTGAAATGATGGGTAGTAACCATCCACAGTCACCATGAGTCTGCACCGTCTACCAACTCTTCTGTGAGTCTTCGACAAGTGCGGGGGTTATATGCTGAAGCCTGGAGCCGGCATGTTTCAGTCATCTGGGGGCGTTCCCAAGTGCAAGGCAGTGGCCCCTTGAAGAGTGGGTGTAAGACAAAATTGTAATCCACATTTTCACCAACTGCTGAAACTAGGAGGAGGGCAACAGAGCAGAGAGAGATCTCACAAGGTGTAGAAAGAGACCTCTCATGTTTTGAAAAGCTTATGACTAAGCATTGAAGCACAAAGAGATCGCCCAAGCTCAGCTCCTAAGTCCAAATGAATGTAAAGTCTGATCCTTTCCCCCAAATACTTGCAATCAGAGATCAATTGAGTCTAAATAAACTGTATCAAAGCCCAGATTCATCTTAATTACAGATTAGAGTGACCCAATTCTCAACAGGAAAACCTGACTGAAGAAAGGGCAAGCTTTATATTATGAGTAAATTTTAGTTAATTTCTATTGTGCTTTATTTTTATCACAAAATGACTTGCGTATAATTAAATGTAATAAGATGAATAAAGAAGCAGGAAAATGTGACCCATGAAAGAGAGGAAGCAGTCAATAGCAGCATGCCCAGAGATGGACCGGTTATTGTAATTATCAGACAGAAACCTTAAAAAAATGAAAAACAACAACAACAATGAGCTTAAATATTAAGGTCTAATGAAAAATTTGGACATTATGTGAGAAGAGATGGGTAATTTGGGTAGAGAATAAAAGTATAAAAGTGAAATACACATACACACTCAGCAGAAATGAAGTATACACTGATGGAATTAACAGTAGCCTGAACACAAAAAAGAAAGAATCAGTGAATTTGAAGATAGGTCATTAAAAATCGTCCAAGTAAATATTAAAAAGTAAAAAAATAAAGTAAAAGGAACAGAGCACATGGTATCTGTGTTTGAAATCTGAGAAATACTAGTATGTATTTAGAGTTCCTGAGCAGAGAAGGTTAATAATGGAGCAAAAGAAATATTTTAAGTTTTAATGGCCCCAAAACTTCAATAATCAATAAAAGATCAACTCACAGATCCAAGAAGTTTAACAAACCCCAAGCATCATAAATACTAAGAAAACCAGATACAGGCTCACAATAGTCAAATTACTGAAAACCAAACATAAAAGGAAAATTGAAAGGTCAATTTGAGAAGAAAAAGCAAATTACATACAGGATAAAAGTGATACCCATGTCAGCTGGTCTCTTAGCACAAACTACGAAGACAAGAATAAATGAGATAGCATTTTTAAAAAGTTAAAAATATAACTGTCAGGACAAAATTCTATAGTCAGAAAAAATATCCTTCAAAAATAGAGATGAAATAAGCAGATTTTTTAGACCGACAAAGGCTGAGAGAAATTTTTTTTTGACAGATCTTTTCTACAAGAAATGGTAAAATTTTTCTAGCTATATGGAAATAATGTGAGAATGGAAGTCTGCATTTGTGGGAAAGACAGCAGTCAGTGTCTGAGAATTGCTTGGTGTGGGAACCCCCACACACTCCTCTGGTGACCAGAAGCACTGTATCAGAATCGAAGTATATTGTGAGCAGTGAATATAGTGTTAGAATAGAGAAGAAGCACGGGCTGGGTGTTTCCTTTCTACAGAAATTTGATAAAACCAATAGAACAAATCCACACATGTAATTAGAGATTTTAACACCTTTCTGTCAGTGCAATTGCTGGAATTATTTTTTTAAGTGAGTAAACATATGAAAATTTAAGGAATTTATACTACACCTAAAAATCTTGAAAAATAAAATTGCAATTTTTAGATTAACTGTTTTCAAGACTTACTATGCTTACTATAAAGCCACAATCATAAATATAGTGTGATGCTGGCTACTTGTATACAAACAAGTAGTGAGTCCAAAATGGACCCATATGTACACAATTGATACTATTGAATAATTGGTACCAAGTATAATATATACCCATACCCATTAGAATTGCTAAAATAAAGATGATTGACAATACAAAATGTTGATTAGGATGTGCAGCAAAGAGTAATATAATACATTGCAGGTTGGAGAATAAAATGGTACTGACACTTTTAATAGCTGTTTGGCATTTTTTTAAAAAGGGGTTAAATGTCTATCTGCCATATGGTCCTGAAATTCCATCCTTGCTCAAAAATACTTGTACAAGAATGTTCATAGCAGCTCTATTCTTAATAACCCCAAGCTGAAAACAAGTCAAATGTCCTTCAACAGGAGACTAGATTCATAATATATATTATAATTATATAACAGAATGCTATTTGTCAACTTAAAAAAGTACATAACATAGATGATTGTAAAAAATATTGGCTGGTTGAAAGAATATATACTTCATGATTCCATTTATATGAAATCAAGAACAGATGAAATTATTCTATGGTGATTTAAATCAGAAAGTTGTTGAAAATAACAGCGTGAAGATTGCTGGGGGAGGGAGGTTGGGTGAGGCAAAGGAGGGTATGCGGGGATAAATGGTGATGGGCAGAGACATGACTTGAGGTGGTGAGCACACACTATAGTGTACAGATTATATGTAGTAGAATTATGCACCTGAAACCTGTATAATATTGTTAACCAGTGTTACCCCAACAAATTCAATAAAAAGGATAAAAAATGTTGTTGCCTATAATGGGAAAATTGAAAGGGAAAAGGGAGAACTTTTTGAAATGATGTAAATGTTTCAAAATTTGTTTTGGGGTGATAGTTACACAAGTGTTTACCATTATCAAAATTCATCAAACTTAACTCTTAAGAGCTAGGCATTTATTTTTGTAAAAGATAGCTTAATTTTAAATATATTTTTATTGATTTCAGAGAGGAAGGGTAAGGGAGAGAGAGATAGAAACATCAATGATGAGAGAAAATCATTGATCGGCTGCCTTCTGCACGCTCCCTACTGGGGGCCGAGCCTGCAACCTGGGCATGTGCCCTTGACCAAAATCGAACCGGGGACCCTTCAAAGCTCTATCCAGTAAGCCAAACCAGCTATGGCAAAAATACCTTAATTTTAAAAATGTTATTTTGGGATCTCCTGTTTCCTCTGTTCAGTTTGTTTTCTCAAATGTTAATTCTTCTAATTCTTTAGCTTGGTGCTTTTATTTCATGGACTTGGTTTTCTTGAAATATTTTGTGATTCATGGTTGGATGTAATGTTTGTTCCTATTTACCTATCCGCAGGTGTGGTACTGTTTACTGTAGCCTGCCTTATTGTAGGGCAAGTATTAGTAGATCATTTCTCTCAATATTAAGACTTCCTTTTCTCCTCCTCACTGTGGTGACCCTGCACTGCCTCTTTGATTCATGCCCACACACTCAGTTCTGTAGCCTTCCAAAGATCTCTGCGCGCGCGCACACACACACAGACACACACACACACACACACACACACACACACACACACTTGTTGTTGCTTTTGTTGGGAACAGGGAGTGATAGGCTAACTGGCTGAACTTCTCCAAATGTGTTTCTGTAACAAATCACCCTGATGGCTGCCTCAGGGTGTGGAGCAACATTGAAGCTCCTTCTACCTTTAGAGAGTTTTCTGTGCATATTTATTTCAACTGCTTTCCATGTGGAGATTTCTTCAAATTTCTGGCAGGAATTCAACTCCCTGTTTTTCTTTTCCAGTGCTGTAATGAACTTACAATTAAAGAAAATGGGTGTGCTTTCGGTCATTGTGATTTGGGTTGGGGCTTAGAAACAAGCACATTTGCTCTATTTGCCATCTTGATCTAATTTCCCAAGTCACTTTTAATTAGCAGCTGTGTTACTACTTTACATACTGATGTACCCTGGAGCCTCTCATTATCACTTTTATGTGTCCCTGTAAAATGGTCTATTGATTTGGCAGTGACCTGGACTCTTGCTACTTTAAGGTAGATATTTGACATGTTCACAAAGTTAGATAATAGATGGATCTCTGAAGTACAGGCAGTTTTTTTGTTTTGTTAATCCTCACCTGAGGATATTTTTCCATTGACCTTTTAGAGAGAGTGGAAGAGAGAGGGAAAGACAGAGAGTAACCTCGATGTGAGAGAAACTCATCGATTGGTTGCCTCCTACATGCTCCCTGACCAGGGCCCAGACCAGGGAGGAGCCTGCAACCAAGATATATGCTCTTGACCGGAATTGAACCTGAGACCTTTTGGTCCACAAACGATGCTCTACCCACTGAGCAAAACCAGCTAGGGCAGTACAGGCAGTTTTGAGGAGTGAGAAAATTACTTCAACCTGCTTGTGCTTGCAAAAAAATGGGATTGATGTTTCAGTATCTCTACCTGGAGATTCAGCTCTATAGACAAGCAATCCTAAGCTGAGAATGTAGAACAGTCCTAAACCCTCCCTAGGCAACCTGGCCCTGACTGTTTATCATTCCTATGTTGACCTAACACTTTAGAAGGCTGTGTCTATAAGTGAAGAATGTGTTTGTACACTAAAGTCAAGTGCTATTTGCTGAGGATACTATGACTTCCTTTTGACTTTCTTGCTGACAAAAGCAGATGGGAAAGGTTTTCTTTCCTTGTTTGCTTTCACTTTAAAAACAGTTACTGCCAAAAATGAGGATTGAAGTACTAGTTTCCCTTCACAGCTGTTTCTTAGAGGTGGTCTAAAACTCTTCTCAGAACACCAGATAGTACAAATCCATAGGGTGCTAATAGTGAAAGCAGCAATTGCTAGTTCCCTCCCCCGCTTTTTTTGCCTACTGTACACAGGTTGTTAACCTTGAGAGCTGATATGATATTGAATTCATGAAGGTACCATGTTATGGACAACTTTTCCATGTTACAGAGCAGAAAGCTAAATGAAGCACATAATATTTAAGCAACTTAGATTTATTTAAAAAATATATATAGCAAAGATTTTATGAAAATTTAAGACTTTAACAATGTCATTTGAAGGAAGACTACACTTTGGGTAGTAAGATATTATTAAATTGATCATTTTTTATCAAGTAGAATGTTGGTGCTGTATTTATAATTTTCAAAAAGTAGTGTAACAGACTTTTCTGATTTCATTAAGATAAATATTCATTGTATAAAGTTAAAAATCCCATAATTCTACAACCCAGAGATCAATATCTTAAGCATTATAGTTTTCCTGTCTAGATATACTATTCTGTTACAAAGATCATATACTGCACTTTTATCAACATATTTTATTTTTATTTAATATCTTATCTTTAAAACATTTTAGGAGGTACTTGATGTACATTAATATAATGAAACTTTGTCGCTTCTACTATGACATTTTATTTTTCTCTTTTATATTACAAATTATAGTGCAGCAAAAATCTGTGCAAATAGACATATGGGTATATACTCTGATTATTTTCTGGAAGTTGCTTCTGTAAAGGAGAATAAAAAGGGAATGTACAAATGATCTAGTTGTAGCTTCTATCTTCTAAATTATTTCCAAGATTCTGCTGGTCTAAGTAGCTTCGTATTTCTTTATTCCCTCATCAATCCTAATGGCGTGTCCTTGCAAGTAAAAAAGGATGATCATTCTTCGATCAGGAGTATATGAATAGTTGTGCTCCTTACTGGAACCTCAAAACAAGTTTCCAAGATCCATTTGTATCATCTGGACATTTTTTTTCAGTCTCCTAATAACTGTAATTAAGTTGTTTCTAGAAATGTTGACCCAATTTACACTCCCACTAGTGTAATTGTAATCATTACTAGATGTTATGGTTTCTTTAGAAATTTCGATAATTTAACATTGGAAAATGGCATCTGTGTTCTCATTTTAATTTGAATTTGTTTTTCAAAATTACCAGCTATTAGTATTTCCTCTTTTGTGAACTGTATCTTTATTCCATTCATCCGTTAATGCTTTAAAATATTAGCTTTTTATTTTAATGTAATTTACATTAGTTAAAAGCATGTACAAATTGACCCAGAACGTTACCATGTTAGTTAAAAATGTTCTAATTTGAAATATTTAAAAAATTGTTTTATAGTCAAGTATACTAATTTTCTTTTCAATTGCTTTTAATCTCAGCATTCAAGTTGTTACATTTTTCATCTAGTCATTTTCATGGCATAGATATGGCTAATACAGTTGCCTTGTGTGTTCTAGTAAAATAAGTATGTTCAGATGTACAGATTTAATTTTTATTGATAGCTACTTACTTCAAATAATATCCCATTATATATTTTATTATTTACAATTAACTTTCTTCAAATACAATATCAAAATATTTTACATGCAGTTATCATTAAACAGTGACTAGGGATCCACATGCAATTTTTAAAGACTTGGTAGGATTCTTTTCTCCCCCTATCATTTCTGTCCCCAGAATTTTGTAATGTCAAAAGATAGGCCATCCCAGTTTTAACTTAGGATTTATCAAACTCTAAGTTACTTGGTTTGATCTTACCAGACTATGTTCAGCAAACAGGTTTGAAGGACAGGCTCTGATGACTTGGAATTCTAGGTGCTGAGTTGTATTTTGCACAAGAGTGGATGTGATGCTATTCATTTTGCATTTCAAACAAACTATAGCCCAGTTGTGCCCATGGATCCATCATCAAACACAGCTCAGATTTCAGTTTGAACTGATCTAAATATAGGCTTACTGTGAGTGACAAGATCCTGGTAAATGGCATTCTCTGCCACCCTCTTTGATATTGTTTCTAGGAGGATGACTCATGGCTCTGCTTTGCCCTAGAAAATGTTTAATTACACTAGGGACTTTTCATTGAGTAAAAGCGTCATTGAGGGATCAGCTGCCACCCTGACAACTTGGACTGTTATTCAGCTGTCAGATGATCTCACAGTATTTACTCTTCTAATACTGACCATCTGAACGACATTTCAACTGGATTTCTCTGCAGTCTGATATTGTCAGATGGCAAAATAATTGCAAGTCCAGAAATACAAGAGATGTCTTGGTTTCTTGGTGAGATCCCATAAAACTCTCAGTGTTAAAAGGTTTGGATATTTTATGTGTCATAAACTTTTTTGCAGAGTACAAAAACAACAACAACACTTTACTGCTTTTGATTTTACATTTTATTCAGTGATCAAAAGCATAGGCAAACATAGCTTTGATGTGAAAGCCACTTAATATATTTGGTCATGTAATTACAATACCCAGAGAAGCAGGTCTTTTAAGAAAACAGTGCCCTTTGGTTCTATTGATGGCTACTCCTTTGAATGACATGCTATCAGCCACTAAATTTGGATACTTGTATTCTCATTTGAAAGGGGTTGCCCGTAGCTACAAATGGTCATGAATCTTCATTCTAGCCTTTGGTATGGTGCCTATTGTAAAGTGATCTTTCTTTGCCTTGGGTGACTTTCACATCTTCACTTTCCATGTGGGGACTCATGCATTTTGAGCATACACCGAGCTGAGAAGCAATTCCAGCCAGGAGGATTACGTATCTTCTGGGCATGTTTTCAGAGCAGTCAGAATGCTTTCCTCCCCACAGATGGGGAACACAGGAGGCTTCTTGTTGATAGGTTTTATGATTGATAAGACTAATACTGCCTCACTTAATCCCTCTTGTATTTTCATGGGTTGGAAGAAGTTCAGGGAGCAAGTTAAAAAAGCAAAATCTTTCAGCAGGAAAATTGTTCTCTCCTTTTATCTTTCCTGATTGTTACTTCCCCATCAGCTCCTCGTATTCTAACCCAGGGTTCTTAGAGGATTAACTTTCCTCACCTTTTAAAACCAGAAGTGTGGAAGAAATTGTGTTCCAGATATTACTTTTACCTTTGAATCTTGCAAATCAGTTCAGGTAGGTAGAGAGATCTGCGAAGATCAACATTGGAATATCGGGTCAACCAATGGTTGGTGGTTACTCAGGCTGTGCCTTGAGGTCATTCTACTCATGTGTTTAAATTGTGCCCTCAGACACCTCTAGTCCATCAGGAATTTGGACCAAGCCCTTGTTTCTACAAGTCTTAAGTGGATGATGGATTTTGTGCTACTCTCCCTGGGGCCAATGGTAAGGTTTAGAAGGTGGTCAATTGAGAGTTTTCCCCTACCAAAAGCTGGGATTCAGTTTGCCTGGGGTGAACCTCAGGAATCTACAAGGTCACTGAATCCCTAACCTTACCTGGTACCCATTAAGACTTCGGTAGATTCTAGGAACATTTACCTTCATGATCTCTTCTTCCCTAAAAAAAATTTAAACATCTGTTTTACAACTCTATTGGTATAAAGACAAGTATAGTCCTGGCTGAATTCATTATGATATATTTATTATTATTATATTTACTTTTTTCTTCTGACTTTAAGAGAAATTAAAATGAAAACATTTTCAGTGCCCATAAAAGTATCATGGTCTTCAAGTATTGAATAAGTAGGCCTTGTCTTCATATATTTGTTCAGATACATTGGTCTTTGCTCCGTCATTTAGATTATAGCCCTTCAAACCCAGACTCTGTGTAAATCCTGCAAAGCAATTCATGTGAGAGGCTACCATGACAATCAGGTGATGCATTTTCACTGGGAAAAGTTATACAGAACCAGGGCTCCGCTCTCTAACTCTGGACATTGCTACTCACAAAGAACCTCTGATGCTTCATTCAGCTATTAAATGTGACGCTCTTGGGCACTGACACAGGCCTGGAGTACACTGGAATTATATTAGCTCTGTTATTTGTCCCACAGAATTATTTTCTAAAGAGAGCAAGCCTACAGACAGTCCTTCTTGAACTTGACTTTCTTCCTTCCCTCTTTCTTTCATTGGCATTGCAGCATGCCCTACTGCTGGCAAGATGATACAGGCAAAACCAGAGGGCTAATAGGAGCAAACTCTGTATCTTAGAAAACAGTTTTCTTTTTCTTTATGGCAGTTTAAACCTGAGTTAGAGCTCTAGGTCCCACTATGCTCTCCTTCCACTTTTCTTTCACCACTCAGTTTCCTGAGGAGCTTGTTTACTTCACCTGTGCCCACTTTTGTCCATGCAATGAATTCAGCAAACACTCCTTGAAAGCCTCCTTTGTCTCAGGAGCTTTGCATTGCAATCTTTCATTGCCCAGGATTCCAAGAGAGCTGGTTCTCTGGAATTATGGGATTGAAATTAGAGTTTAATACTTACTGTTTTGGTTGGTGTTTTCTTTCTTGGTCTTTATCTTAATTATAAAAATAATATATGCTTTTAGAAAAACACTCAAATAGTATTTAGGTAAAAGAATGCAGAATGAAAATGTTTGCATTTTCTCCCTAAATCCACTAGTTTTATTTATCCAAAGGTAATGGTCTTCAATCTTCTTTCTTGTTCTCTTCTCTGTGTCGCAATTTTAAATTTCTCATTTGCTCCGAAACATTTTTATTTTTATCCTTTGGCTGTTGTGACACTACTTAATTTGTTTTCCATTTCTAAGGGTTTTTCCAATCAGTTATGCTGACTCTCAAATTTTGTCCTTAAGATTTCTCTTTGTGGTTTGTCTCTTCTAATTTGGTTCTTTTAATGGATCTTTGAGTTTAAGAATATGCAGAATTGCACTTATAAATATGTTATCTCTAACATTTTGGAAAACACTTTTATGTTGCTTGTGTATTTCTCCATTTTATAAACCTAAGGTATCTATGACCTTAATGGTGTTTCTTTGCATTTCACTGTGTGTGTGTGTGTGTGTGTGTGTGTGTGGTGTGTATGTGTGTTTATGAACTTTTATCTAAAGAGTACAAATATTTGAAATTATTTTGGCATATAAATTTCCAGAATAAATTTCCAGAAAACTTATTTCCATTTGCAGTGGAGAGATCATTCTACTGCACATACAGCAGGTACTGATATCTTCCATTCACCCCTACAGACACACTCTTCCTTTGTCCTTCTTCACATAACTCTTGTCCCAGGAGGCAAGGACTACAGCAAAGAGCTTTCTTCCCTCCAAGCTTCCATTGGGTTTGGCCAATGGGGAGCCCCAGGAAGATGGAAAGAAGGGGAAATGTGAGGGTGATGTCTTTATTCCTAAGCACCCTCCCTGCCAGTTGCTATGGATTAGCCATGTCCCTCTATTGAAGTACAGCTCCTGGCACGCAGCCTACCAGTGGTTGGCAAACTCATTAATCAACAGAGCCAAATATCAACAGTACAACAATTGAAATTTTTTTTGAGAGCCAAATTTTTTAAACTTAAACTATATAGGTAGGTACATTGTTATTAACTTAATTAGGGTACTCCTAAGGCTTAGGAAGAGCCACACTCAAGGGGCCAAAGAGCTGCATGTGGCTCGAGAGCCGCAGTTTGCTGACCACGGGCTCCTTCCAGGTTCTGTTAACTGATTCTTTCCATGCCCCTTCCAGCCTAGAGTTTGTAAGTGTGGATGCAAACTCTGAGATATTTCACTTCCCTTGTTGCCTTCCTAAGCTCTTCCCACACTACAATAAACACCAGTCTCTTTATTAAATTCTCCTTAATTATGCAGTTTGAGTGTGTCATTTTTCTTTTTCTTGCCAGAGTCTTAATTGATGTGCCAAAGGTCTAGTGAAGATATTCAGGGGATATCCCTTAGGTTTTCCTTTCTCTTACAACATAATTTTTGTTTGCTATAATTGCTTTATGGTCTGCCTGCTGAATTCTCTGCCATGAGCAGCATTCTACAGTGATGTTGGTGGAGAGAGATTTAACATGTTTACTTCAAAACATCTTTTCCTTGCTGGCATCTGAGTTGAAAAACAACTCTCCCATTACAAAGCTCTAGAACATTTCCTGTGTAACATCACTAAATATCTTTTTGGCAAGACTATCTCAGGATGTAACTGCTAACCTCCTCACATCAGGGCCGAGCCAGTTAAAATAGCATCTTGAGTAGGGAAGCCTACTATGACATGGACACCATCTAATATTATACTTAAAGCAATTTTCTTTCTTTCTTCCATACAGATCTGGGCTTGGGGAAATATCATTGTCTTCTCTCATTTACAAAAAACAAAAACAAAAAAACAAAAACCAACAACAAAAAATTATGTCACATTTTGGATTAAAGGCAGGAAAAACTTTGCACATGGAAGTTTTCTAGCAAAAACTCTTTAATTTATACAATATTTAAGTGCTTCTTCTGACATGTCTCATGATTTTTTAAATCACTGTTCATCTTTTTTGCATTTTAAATCAGATTCAATTATGAAAACACCTTTTTTTTATAGTATCAGAAGCCTCGGCTAACTACTTCTTTGCAGAGAAATTTGAAAGATTCTATTTATGTATTTATTTATATTATGTATTATTTTATACATTTATTGTACTTTATTTTTTAAATTTTATCTTATTTGTTCTAACTGGTTTGGCTCAGTGGATAAAGCATTGGCCCATGGACTGAAGGGTCCCAGGTTTGATTCTGGTCAAGGGAATGTACCTTGATTGCAGGCTCAATCCCCAGTCCTGGTCAAGGCATATAGAGGACAACCAATCTCTCTCAAATCGATATTTCTTTCTCTCTGTCTCTCCCCTTTCCTTCCACTTTCTCTAAAAATCAAAGGAAGAATTTCCTCTGGTGAGGATTAAAACAAATTTATTTTTTTCCATCACCATTTGTTCTCTGTATGCCCTCTTTTACATATTTATTTTATATACTAGAGCCGCAGTGCACAAAAATTTGTGCACTCGGTGGGGGGGGGGGCCCTCAGCCCAGCCTGTGCCCTCTCGCAGTCTGGGACCCCTTGGGGGATGTCCACCTGCTGGCTTAGGCCTGCTCCCTGGGGAATCAGGCCTAAGCTGGCAGTCAGACATCCCTCTGACAGCCCAGGAGCCCTCAGGGGAGGTCCACTTGCCAGCAGGGAGCAGGCCTAAGCTGCAGTCGGACATCCTTAGCGCTGCTGAGGAGGCGAGAGAGGCTCCCACCACCACTGCTGTGCTGGAAGCCGTCAGCCTGGCTTGTGGCTGAGCAGAGCTCCCCCTGTGGGAGCGCACTGACCACCAGGGGGCAGCTCCTGCATTGAGCATCTACCCGCTGGTGGTCAGTGTGTGTCATAGTGACCAGTCATTCCCAGTCATTCTGCTGTTAGGGTCAATTTGCATATTACCCTTTTATTATATAGGACTAGAGGCCCATTGCATGAAGAGATTCATGCAATGGGCCTTCTTTCCTCTGGCTGCCAGCACCAGTTTTTCTCTGGCACCCGGGACCCAGACCTTCACTCTGGCCACCGCCTTCCATCTTCACTCTGGACATAGTCTTCGCTACGGCTGGAGCCTTCAGTCTTTGCTCCTCGCTCCAGCGGGAGTCTTCAGTCTCCGGCCAGAGCTGCTCCTGTAGCTCCTTCCACCCCCCACCCTCCCCCTCATAGCTTGATTGCTGCTTCATCTGCAGACCTCGCCGACGGGCTCCTGGGTTCCAGGGGGCCACCTTGCCTGTGGCCTGGCTTTCCGATCAGGATCACGGGCCACAGGCAAGGGGGCTCCTGGGTCCCGGGGGCCTGCCTTGCCTGCGGCCCAGCTTTCCGATCACAATCATGATCATGGCCGCAGGGTCCCGCCCCCCAGGGCTGCACACAGGGCCCGGATGGTGGCTCACGCTGGCCCACCCTGCCTGCAGTCTGCAAATTAGCTGCCATCTTTGTTGGCAGTTAATTTGCATATAGCGCTGATTAGCCAATGGGAGGCAGAGTGAAGGTATGGTCAATTACCATGTTTGTCTATTATTAGATAGGATAGAGGCCTGGTGCATGAGTCGGGGCCAGCTGGTTTGCCCTGAGGGTGTCCTGGATCAGGTTGGGGGTCCCACTGGGGTGCCTGGCCAGCCTGGGTGAGGTGCTGATGGCTGTTTGCAGGCTGGTCAAGCCCCCCAGCAGGGACCCTCACCCCATGGAGTTGTGGCCAGCCTGGGTGAGGGGCTTAGGGCCATTTTCAGGCTGGCCACACCCCTTTCAGTGTAGGGGTCCCTACTGGGGTGCCTGGCCAGCCTGGGTGAGGGGCTGATGGCTGTTTGCAGGCTGGCCATGCCCCCCAGTGACCCAAGCTCCCAGCCTCTCCTTTTTTTCTTTTTTTTTCTGGGATTTATTTATCTTCTATAATTGAAACTTTGTAGCCTTGACCAGAGCCAAGGGCCAGCCAGGGCAGGTGGGAAGCTTGGCTTCCTCCATTGCCGGGGAAAACCCAAGCCTCCTGCTCACTCCAGCTTCGTGGCCGCTGCCATCTTAGTTGGGTTAATTTGCATACTTGCTCCTGATTGGCTGGTGGGCATGGCTTGAGCATAGCGGAGGGATGGTTAATTTGCATGTTTCTCTTTTATTATATAGGATGATGTACTTGATTGTTTGTTTATACAGTTATATACAAGATAATCTATGCATTCTCTAGTTAAGCCTTCTTAGTTTTTAATTTGAGTTTTTTTATAAAATGTGTTAGTAAAATGGTTGATCAGTAATCAAGTTTCTAGATGGCTGGTGAAATATTTGTTCTTATGTTTCAGAGACCTCTACATGTCCCTGAAGCTTTATAGTGACTTCATGCGTAAATGGGATAACCTTTAGTTGATTAGAATATTTCATTAGTCTGAACATATCTCTCCTTGACCTTGTCAAATAATTGAGGTATTAATTTCCTTTTTTAGATCCTCAATCATGGGTTAAGGGGTAGACAATAAATTATGTGATTTGGAGGAATGCAGTGAAAGAAATTGTTAATGCTTTATGGCACACAAGTAGTGTTATTTTTTCTAACTGCCATGGTCTTTTATTCTTATAACATTTAGAATTGAGCTTTAAGTAGTATAGGGTATTGATATTTATTGAGATATATTCCAAATCAGTGTTATTTCTTTGGATAGTAAAAGTGAATAGTAAATTAAGGCCCCTGGTCCAAATCCTGCCTGTTTATATATGACCTGTGAGACAAGAATGTTTTTACTTTTTTTTTAATCAAAAGGAAAATAATATTTTATTACATGTAAAAATTATATGAAATTCAAATTTCAGTGTCCATAAATAATTATTGGAATATAACCACATTTACCCATTACAGTGGGGCCTTGACTTACGAGTTTAATTCGTTCCGTGACAGAGCTCGTAACTCAAATTACTTGTATGTCAAATCTTAAAGTGAACGAGTGAGACACGTGATGCTGGGCTGCTGTTGTGGCGTTCACTGTGACGTTTGCTGCGCCAACTAGCGGTGGGGTATCTGAAGCTGGCTTGTAACCCGAATTTTAGCTCGCAACTCAAAGCACAAAATCGGCCGAGAGACGGCTCGTATCTCGAAAAACTCGTTAGTCGGGACACTCGTAAGTCAAGGCCCCACTGTACATGTTCACAGCCACTCACAATGCAATGGCAGAACTGAGTAGTTGAGACAAAGACTCTAAATCTGAACATTACTGGCCCTTTGCAGAAAAATTTACAGGCCCCTGGTTTAGATAATCAAGTATAATTTTTTAATAAACTAACTGAAAAACTTAACTCTCTTGGTAGCTATTGATTCAATGATTACCAGATCATCCCAAATATAAATTTTTTAGTAGTAACTTCATAAAGGATAAGCAGCATACCAGTATTATGCCCACAGCAAGAGCCATAGCTGGGAAGATGATAGGATCATATGAAATTGTTTGGCAGTCACTCTTGTTTGGTTATCAAGTACGGCATATGGCATGGTATCTTATATTTGACAGTGCTTCTGGATATCTTCAAAACTTTATATTGGACCTTTTACTCACCTCAAAGAGGAGCAACAGCAGGAAAGGGAGCAAAACCCATTGTGGGCTTCAGGTGAAATCAATTTCACCACGTGCCTCATGAAGTAAGGACTACTCTGATATTTAACATCATTACCACTAATCCCACTTCACATATAAAAAACAAAGGAATCTATGGATAGAGCATGGATATATTTTCCTCATATTCGTACTCAAAATGGGCCCCGGAACATGTGTTTCAATTATGGTCTTCCCCAGAACCCTTGATTCTTGATGGACAATTACACATATATCTTTATTTGTTCCCCCAGCCCCCACCCTTGCAATCTAATTCCCAGCAGGAAATTTACTCAGCTGCCAACGTGCGATCATCTAATTGACTCAGAAAGAATCTGAATGAGTTTCTAAATATCCAACTGAAATCAATTGTGACTCTTGATTTTAGGCCCCAGGCAGATTGAAATTGAGACAATAAATGGAAGCACCTCATTCTAAAAGAATGAGAGTTGGCAGCTTTGTAGCAAGTATTGTATACATACACTCACATACCCCCATGCACGTACACACCCAGAGACACTCATTTGCAAAGTTTTATATTCAGGAAGAATGCATGACTAGATATATGTTTTACCTCTTAAAATCTTTAGCTTTCTAAGATCTGTGATTTTTAGTAATCTAAAAAAACATTTCATTCAGAAATAAATATTGAGGACTGTAGGAAGTGGGAGCCATGGCTAATTCACAGCATACTAATGTAAAGACTAGTGTACTCTGCTTCTTACAAAGGTCTTAAGACTAATTTTTTGTGCTCTAAGTTTTATTTTTCTTATGGAAAAGTTTTTCCCAAGGTTCATCAATTTGTGCACATTTTATGTTCAACTGTTTTCATTAAATTCTAATTTGTGTGAAGTAGAAACAATGAGAATTTCAAACAGCATTGTTACAGGCTCAGTAGCCCATCTGCCATGCTGCTGTCTTTTCCTAACAGTTAGTGAAGAAACAACTGCGAGAATAAACAAAGCGTCTCACACCACCCCTCAATGTTAGAATTCGAAGTATCTGAACCTTTAAAAAGGAGGGACCTGAATGTTCAGTTTTTGCTATGGTATATAATCATGATGAGCACGATTGGAAACTAATTCAAGGTGAGGCATTGTAGCATAAATTCTAGTGAACATTCCGTGGTTAAACAAACACACCACATGAGCTATTGTTTTCAGGAGATTTAATGGCGATACACCAGTCCTCTGGTGTGTTCAGAAAAAGACCTTTTAATTTCAGATCCTTACAAAGGATGCTCTTTTTCCATCAGTGGAGTTCAGAAGCTTTATCCCTGTCCCTCCCAAAGGAAGAAAGGATGCTGAGGAACTGTAAGATCACAGGCACAACACAGGTTATATATGGAGAAAAGCCGTTTCTGACTTACGTAGGAAAGGAGGAGCCAGTATTTGCACACCACACTGGAGGGAGGAACATCAGTTAAAAAATAATTCAAGACAAAGCTTGGAAGGAGTTTTGTCCCCAAGCCTAGTTTATGCCATTAGACAGATAGAAGCCAGATAGCATGTAGGACTGTGGGGGATCCACAAAAGAGGATTAACAGAATTTGGACTATGCATGGAAAAGGGGTTTGTTCAAAATAAACCAGAGCACACTAAGGGTTATTTCCAGTTGCTCCTCACTGAAAGTGAGTACCATACCATTGCAAATGTTCATAGGTATGTATGATTATGTATTAATGTATTAAAAACTAAGGATTGTTTTCTTTAAGAATATGGAATATTATTAATGAAAGTATTAAGACTATAGTTAATCCTTATATTCAGTCTCATGTGAAGATGATGAGAATATTCTTCCCATTCTTTTCCATTGTCTTCAAACTTCTTGCACCAAACACTTCCCCCAGTCTTATACTAGACACTAGTGGCCCTGGGCACAAATCCGTGCACAAGTAGTTCACTGCCATGCCACTTGCCTCAGCTGGCTGTCCTGCCCACCTCCACTCATAGCTCTCCAGAGCACTTAGCTCGCTGTCCCACCCTCTTGTAGCTTTTTGCTGCTCTTAGCTCACTGCCCCGCCCTCTGGTCATTATGTGAGATGTCCTGACCAATTTGCATGTTACTCTATTGTAAGTATAGATTGTCAGTGGTAAATAAAGCAAAACAAAACATATATCTATTTAAAGGAGGGTTCTGGGACCCTGAATATCTTTTGTCATTTAAACAGCACTCTATGAAGAAGCAACACCGTGGGCCAGGGAACAGTTTAGCCCTTGAGCTGAGTAGAGTTGGTTTAGAAATCTGGCTATTTCTTTATCCATGATCCTAAGCAAGGTACTAGGCCTCTCTGGATATCAGTTCCTTATCTGTTAAAAAGGTTGTATTGATATCCTAGGGCTTCCATAACCGAGTTCCACAAACTGGGGGGTTTAACCCTTTGAGCGCCAACCAATATCCTAGGAACGATGCTAAAATTGCCAAGGCATTTTTGCTGATTTTACAGCAGTTTCGGAAAAAAATTATGAATCGCAAGTAAATGAAGTTACATATTCAATATCTTCCACAAAATCGTCATCTTCACAGCAAGAATTGACATATTTAGCAATATCATCATCACTAATAAAAGCAGAGTTAGAACTGGACACTGCAGGAGGAGCGCGCTAGCGCTCCCGGCACTCTAGGGGTTAAAGCAGCAGCCATCTATTCTCACAGTTCTGAAGGCTGGAAGTCTGAGATCAAGGCCTTAAGAGGGTGGGCTCCTTTGGAGGGCTCTGAGGGATGATCTCTTCCATGCTACTCTTCTAGCTTCCAGTGAGGGCAATCCTTGGCCTGAAGATGCATCACTCCAGTGTCTGCCTAATTCTTAATATGACACTCTCCCTGTGTATGCTCAAATTTCCCTCTTTTTATAAGGACACTAGTCACATTGGATTAAGGCCCACCCTAATCATTTCTTCTTAATGTGATTACACTTGCAGAGGCCCTATTTCCAGATAAGGTTACATTTATAGGCATGGGAGTTGGAACTTGAATATTTGTTTTAAGGGACACAATTCAACTCAGAACAGTGGGTAATAATTAACACTTCCAGAAGCACTAATGGAAGGATTAAATAATAATGCAAAGACCACTGAAAGCAAGTTTGTTTGTGCCTATGGAAAGAAAAAAACCATATTTTGGGCTCCCCAACATCCGTCATGTATAGCTTTGTAATATAGTCAGGCTTTGGGCCCTCTCCACACCACTGGCTCTACTACTACCAGCTCCACTTGTTACCTTGGCAAATTATGATCATTATTATGATCAATATTATTATGACATTACTATAATGTTGTCCTAACATGGCTTCTTCTGTGTATGTGTGCTCAAACCTTTGCAAAGCTTAGTGCTGTACATGTGTGAACTTTCTCTCTGTTCCAACTCTTCAAAGTTCTGCTTGAAAGGGGCTGTGAGCTGGTATGAACTGGAAATCTGAATGGCTGTGTGAACACAAAGACAGATGGCAGAACCCCCAGTGGAATGCGTGGCCAGCACATGGCTGCTATTTGTTTTCCCTCTCGCGTAGTCAGCAGACACACTGTGACTGTACGGCAGCTGTGGTGAGATTTACTTCCAGAACTTCTCAGGACGATGGGGCTAGGAATAGCAGGGGTTACCTGGACAGGCTAAGTCCTAAAAAGGAAGCAAAGAATCTTTTATCGCTTGGGAATAGGAGATACGAGGCAAGGTACATAGTGAATGAGGAAACATATTTTAATTTTCAATAGAGACTTGGAACCCAGAATTCTGCTTCCGATATCATTGGGATTTATTTACTTTCTTCAGGGTCTTCCTGTCATCCTCAGGCTAATGTCCAAGTTTCTTTGTGCCCCTGGCAAGCTATTTCACATCTGGCCCCTGATACTTTTTTAGATTCACTCTATTTCTTATCTCTTATGTTAACAAATTCCTTGCATTCCTACCACATGTATACTTTTTCTGGAATGAATTTTTTACATTTCACCTGGATAATTTCTGCCTTCTTAAAACTTCAGCTCAGGCTACATGTCTCCTGGGGAGTCTTCTGCATACCGTGCCCTCCCTTCTGCCCCATTTTGGGATCATTGTACATCTATCTCATTATTTCTCAGATTATATTAACGATTTTCCTTTTTCCGCTGGACAGTATCTTTTTCATTTTGAGCCTTTGGGGTCTGGGAACTAGTTAGTGTTCAATAACTGTTAGTTGAATTGAATTTCATAAGAATGAATTTTTAATTCCTTTCTCTCTCTCTCTCTTTTATATCACTTGGGAGAAAAATAACCAAAGATATGAGATTCGATTTAGTCCTCTTTCAAAATAATGAATATTTTTCCTTAACAGGGGAGGACATAAAGAACTCCAAGAGAACAAGAGGCAGACTAAACCATATCTGAAAATCATCCATTCATTCAACAAATATTGACTCCGTATCTTCCATGTAGTAGGCATTGGAGATACAATATGAGAAAGTCCTTGTCCTGAACATAAAGAGCTCTTGCTATGACATGTAAAGATACTTTTAGTATAAGAGTACCAAAAAGTTTCTTTCATGCTGGCATAATCAAAGATTTCTAAGCATGAGAAGGAAGTCTTGCCTTAAAAGTAGCTGAATAAATTTCTGTTTCTATTTTCTCACTCTCCGTATATTTTATAACTAATTCTAATCTTGTTATCACTCCTACTTTTCCACTTAATTGCTTCGTCAAAGTACAAAATGACCTCCAGGTTTTCAAATCTAGTGATTATTTTTCTCTTTTTATATTATTCCACCTATCAGCAAAATTTCTCATGGTTATTCATGCCCTTTCAGAAAAACTTTTTTATCTTTGTTTCTAAGACACCTCACTTTCTTGATTTTTCTACCATTCCTCTGACAACTCTTCTTCAGTCTCCCTTGTGGAATCCTCTTGATCCAGAGGTAGATTTGCTGTGATGTTGATGAAGCTTAAGCTTCAGGACCCCTCCACTGCATGGTCATCTTCCAAAACCCTAGGCAAAGAGCTCACAGGGTCATATGTTTTTGCAAAAGAAATGTATTTTAATCACAGGGATTGAGAGAACAGTCTCTTTTTATTCCAACTCCCTCATCACACTTGCCATCATGTTCAGTGTTGGTAGATTATTCATGAATAATTTTGGAATAAAGGCAATTTGGTTTGAAGATATAGTTTCTTTGGATGTATTGGGTTACATTTATATGGTTCATACTCATGCCAGGTTAATGAGTTTATTGCCAGTGACCCCACTGGCCAACTCACCTGCTGTTGTGACATAAGGGTGTAGGGCAAAGGTAGCAGCACAGCATGAATGTGGCTCTAGCACTGGATGACTGGGGAGGGAAGGAGAAAAATGCTAGAGGAAAGACTAGATTATTGTTCTGTTCTCTCAATAGAAAATAATATTACAGAATATTTGTGAATATGAAAAGGCAATCAGAATATGTAGCCAAGAAAAGGGAAAAATTAGTTTTTAACAATGGATCAGGCATTAATACTTGCAAATATTATACAATTTGCCTGATTTTGTGATGTTGATGGTATGTATCTTTATTCTGTAATTTATTGGAATTAATCTATCATTCTAATGTATCTAATATTGTATTTATACATTTTTATCACTTTTCTTTTTTTAAAAAAATATATTTTATTGATTTTTTACAGAGAGGAAGGAAGAGAGATAGAGAGTTTTAAACGTTGATGAGAGAGAAACATCGATCAGCTGCCTCCTGCACACCTCCCACTGGGGATGTGCCCGCAACCAAGGTACATGCCCTTGACCGGAATCGAACCCAGGACCCCTCAGTTCGCAGGCCGACGCCCTATCCACTGAGCCAAACCGGACAGAGCTTTATCACTTTTCTTGAAAAGGGTCTCCTAAACTGTATTTGCCCCATAAAACCTAAGTTCACTTCTAAGTTGTCTGGGCTGCCCCATTAGCACCCACATTTTTACATTCTTTCCTAGCTGTTATTGCCCAGTCCCATGGTTAAAGGCATCATCTATGTGCATATTTGTTGATTAATTTGGATTAGATTTGGATCACAAAAATTAGAACCTGGTATATGTTTTAATCACCTTTTTTACTTTTGTTTTATTTTTAAACAATAACAATATATCCATTATTTTTTTTAAAGTGTCTCTACCCAGAGGAAAGAGAAAACAATTATTTTTAGTTTACTTAAATATTTATAGACCTTTTCTGTTCATGTTTTAATATTTGCATATATGTATATATGTCCACACTTATGCATATAAACATACACATATACTCTATACACACATATGCCATATATATTTACATATGTGTACATATATAATATATACACACAAATATGTAGGTGTACATAACCATATAATATACACAAACATATAAAACATAAAAATCTGATCTATAGAATTTTAAATATTTTTTAGAAATATATATAGCATCACATTAGATTTCTTTCCATTTTGGACCAGATTGATCTATATTCTTTTATTATTTTTAATTATTGTAATTTTTAACTGTTGAAACCATTGTATGATTCTTAAGGACACTGGAGATCTCCATCTCAGAGCCCTATCAGAGCAGTTGATCACCAGTGGCATCATCCTCATGCCATGAAAGGCAGACACTTTAATGTTGGATTTAATACATGGCAAAGAGGAAAAGCAGGAAGCTGATTTGTTAACTAAAGGGCTATAAAAGCAAGTAAACACACAAAGGCATTGATAAGCTTTTCTTTCTGATTTCTGATTCATTTAGCACTTGACTTTTATTAAAGGGCAACACTGAAGGTGGCCTCAGGACAATATTTCTTATGTTCCCAAGACTAGCAGAATATGCTACGATCTCTGGTTCCAATTTGAAGCATGACCCTTGGAAAATGGCCCACCCTCTTCACTCCTCCTCATGTTCTCTTCTGCAAATTTTTAAATTACACAGTTAGTTAGATCCCAAAGAACACAATTAAACACTTTATTTCAGGACTTATGATGATTTGAGAAATAAACAGTTCTTTTGTTTTTATATGTTTAACTAAATTAAAGTAGTACAACCTGCCAACCTCTCTAACATTTGAATTTAAGATAAGGAACAATTCTGAAGGAAAGAAGGTTTCAGAAGCAGCTGTAGAGACATGGAGTGGGCTGGGACTGACTGAGGGAAGACAGATTTATTGGCAGATTTGTACGTCTGCGAACACTTGGAAGAGGTTACAGATATTCTTGAGATGAAAGAGGGACTCCAATTGTAGCATGGATAGTTTGAATTCATCCCAAAAGTTTGCTGTACTGATTCAGAATCATTGACAGCTTTATTTTGTATGTATATATGTAGTCATGTGTGTATGATTGCAGTTAATTATGGTACCAATTCCTTTAGGACTTTGGTCTGTATACACCCTTGTAGTGTTTTCTCTCTTATCTATAATACCTCAGAGAAGAGCAATAATTTTAGGCCAATATACTAGCCATGGGGCCTGTCTAGTGTCCTTAAGAATTGGGATGCTCCAAAGGTACTTAGCTTACCTTCAACTTGGCCTTTGAGGCACATTTACAGATGGATGGGAGGGATGCATGTATGAGAGGTTTAGGGGAGGCTACTTACTATGAATGGGATCTGGTTAGACTCACCACAAGATACAATTACCCTAATAATTAAGAAGCAAAAGTGAGAGGAAAGCAAAGTATATGCCAGATGATACTTTATACTTTGCAGGGTGATATGAAGGCTGCTGCAAAGGTGTGTGCATCACTGCACATACAAATATGTTCCATTTTTTGTGCTTGCTTATGTGTTTGCATCTTCCTGTCTATTATTGAGTTTATCTGGTGTTTTTTCATATTTATGTGAAGAATGAGTAGGTTCATCCACGTGAATTCCGCATCTTCCTCTAAATCGGTAATTCTGTAATTTTGATTCTGTGTTTTCATTAATGCTCTTGTATATGTCTTTGTGTATCTGGTTCAAATGTATTCTGTGTGCTTATCTGTTGCACTGTATGTTCATGGTTACAATGGAAGTTGGTGGAAATAAGTGTCTCCCTTGCCCTGTGATCTAATTGGATTCAGAAAGATGAATGTCTGACTTGCTTTCTTGCTTCTTGGCTAGACTTGAAACTGAAAATTTGGAAATTGTCAGGGAATGAATCAAAGTTAGTGGCACCTGCGGTATGGTTAATTTTATGTGTCAACAGGGTGCTGAGCTATGTGGTTAAACATTACTCTGGTTGTGCCTGTGAGGGTGTTTTGGATGAGATTAACATTTGAGTTGGTAGACTGACTAAAGCAGGGTGCCCTTCCTAATGTGGGTGAGCCTCATTCAATCAGTTGAAGGCCTAAAGAGAACAAAGACAACAAAAAGCTGACCCTCCAACAACCAGGAGAGAGCTCTTACTGCCTGATAGCTTGAGCTGGGATATTGGTCTTTCCCTGCCTTGAGACTTAAACTGCAAAATCAGCTCTTCTTGGATCTTGAGCATGCCAAGTTTTAGATAGGAACTACACCACTTCTCTCCTGAGTCTCCAACTGGCTGACTGCAGATCTTGGTATTTCTCAGCCTCCCTAATCACATGAACCATATATATATATATGGTATATTTTCATATAAAATATGTATAAATGTATTTTATGTGAAATATAAAATATATAGATATATAATTCTGGCTATCTATGTAATGAATTTATCTCTTATTGGTTCTGTAATTGTGGAGGACTCTGATTGATAAAGCACCGAATAAATCTGTTAGGATAGAATGTGTTTCTGGTAACCTGCTTAGGAATGGGACTTTAGGGGTGACATTGGAGAAGCCTAGACAAAAGAGGGAAGGCCTGAAGTGATTCAATCTGCCCTCACCTGGCTTTGATTCAAGAAGGGAGGTGATTTAAATCAGGATTATAGTAGTTTGAACTTGCCTGAAATATTTGCATGAGAACTTTCAAAACATATGTGAGGAGACTGCCTCTAAATTTCTTACACCTAAAAATGGCCCACATAGAAATGAGTCATTATTTTCCTTAGATATTTTGTTCTCTTTCTGTTTACTCTCCCCTTCACCTTGAATTATACTATATATTTAACCCTCTTATAATCTTGACATTTCTAAATAATTTAAATGTAAAATGGTGGGAAATGGGAGTAAATTAAGGTATTTTTATAGGTTTACTAGAAAGAGTTTTGTCAGTTTCTAATTGCCTTTGACTTGGATAACATGTTCCAACATAGATTTTTCAATTTCATGAAATAGTATTGGAAAAATAAAGTGGGTTGTTTTAGTCCTTCTCCCATCCTTTCTACTACATTTTTTTTTAATATTCTAACCACATAGAAAAATTTCAAACTAAAAACCACAAGTCATTCTTCAAGGAACATTGCTCTACCACTTCTCAATGACTTATTTCTGGGCACTTCTAGACAGGCATTCTTTGGGCTTCTGAAGAGTCACAACTCTTACAGGAAAGAAACTGGAATCTGATTATTAGAAGGTGGTTGAATTTAATTCACCTCTCAATACCTCTAAGCTTGAGATTAGAATTCCTTGGAAACCCCAGATCTAAATGATCATCAATTTTTTCAATTATTTCTTTCTCAGATAAAGATGATCCCTTGCTCTTATGATAGGAGACAGCATCTTTTAATGCCAGAATATTTTATATGTTTATATTTGTTGGCTTTTATTTTTCATGCTTTATTTTCAAAGGGCAATGGCAAGTCCTCATTGGTTCCTCAGTTTCTTGGAAACCTAACTCCAATCTTCTGGGCTTCTCCATCTCTGTACCACTGTCTGAGATGGAAAAGCCTAGCAGATGTGTGTCATTGAAAACTGAAAGATCCCTGCATGTGATATCGGATGTAATCTGTAAACTCGAATGCCTACCAGGACCACTTAGATTATGTAAATGAGCATGGCAGTCCTCATGGGGACTGAGGTGAGCCATAGAGCATATATTCTGTCAGAAAAGAGGAGGGGAAATATGATTGTTTATGTGAAACATCCCAACTTAAAAACAGACATTACTAAATCAAACGTTCTTTAAAAAATATAGACCAAACCTTGCAAACTGGATTTGGCTCATACCCCTCTAGTTTGTGACCTACCTTTAGAAATGATCTTTCCTTTCACATATTCTATAAAATGGGGGTGAAATGTTATGACAATTTTGAGAGCATGTGAGGAATTTTTATTAAATGAATGTTCAAATTTCTCTTAAAACAACTTTTTTTTCTTGATTTGTTTGCCTTCTTTTTCTCTATTGTAATTCCTTATTGCTTTCCTAAAGTAACAGCATAAAGAATTTTCTTTAATGCTGATTATATATACACTAGAGGCCCGGTGCACAAAAATTTGTGCACTCGTGGGTGGGGGATCCCTCAGCCCGGCCTGTGCCCTCTCGCAGTCTGGGATCCCTCAGGGGATGACCACCTGCTGGCTTAGGCCTGCTCCCTGAGGGATTGGGCCTAAGATGGCAATCAGACGTCCCTCTGGCAGCCGGGCAGCCCTTTGGGGATGTCCACTTGCCAGCGGGGAGCAGACCTAAGCTGCAGTCAGACATCCTTAGCGCTGCTGAGGAGGCAGGAGAGGCTCCCACCACCACTGCTGTACTGGCAGCCATCAGCCTGGCTTGTGGCTGAGCAGAGCTCCCCCATGTGGGAGTGCACTGACCTCCAGAGGGAAACTCCTGCATTGAGCGGCTGCCCCCTGCTGGTCAGTGTGTGTCATAGTGACCAGTCATTCCCAGTCTTTCTGCTGTTAGGGTCAGTTTGCATATTACCCTTTTACTATATAGGATAGAGGCCTGGTGCACGGGTGGGGACCAGCTGGTTTGCCTTGAAGGGTGTCCCGGATCAGGGTGGGGGTCCTGCTTGGGTGCCTGGCCAGCCTGGATGAAGGGCTGAGGGCTGTTTTCAGGCTGGCAGGTGACTGAAGCTCCCAGCCTCTCCTTTTTTTATTTTTTTTTCTGGGATTTATTTACCTTCTATAATTGAAACATTGTTGCCGTCACTGGTGCTCTCAGCTCTGAGGCTGCGGCCGGCTGAAAGCAGGTATCTGGGGTTTGTTTAGCTTCTATAATTGAAACATTGTTGCTTCCGGAGCTCAGAGCCGGGCCACGGCAGGCGGGGAACCTTGGCTTCCTCCATCACTGGAGCAAGCAAACCTCCAGCTCACTTCAGCTGTGTGGCTTCCGGCCGCCATCTTGGTTGGGTTAATTTGCATATCACCCTGATTAGCCAATGGGAAGCGTAGAGGAGGTATGGTTAATTACCCTTTTTGTCTTTTATTAGATAGGATATAGTTACCTATTCTATCAGATATTATATGTTACATGATAATAAAACATATACATGTGTATGTAATGCCATATGATAGTTGCCTATATTTTATAAAAATTTTCACATGTAATAACTCATTATTCTATATAATAAAAGAGGGATATGCTAATTATCCCCGGTGCGCTAATTAGCCACGACCAGATATGCTAATTAGTCATGACCAGTATGAAAATTGACCAACACACAAGATGGCCACCCCCATGTGATCAAAGATGGCCACCCCATGTGGCCACAAGATTGCCTGCAGGGGAGGGCAGTTGGGGGTGACCAGGCTGGCATGGGAGGGCAGTTGGGGGTGATCGGGCCAGCAGGGGAGCAGTTAGGCGCTGATCAGGCTGGCAGGGGAGTGGTTAGGGGGTGATCAGGCTGGCAGGCAGAAGCGGTTAGGGGCAATCAGGCAGGCAGGCAGGCGAGCGGTTGGGAGCCAGCAGTCCTGGATTGTGAGAGGAATGTCCGACTGCCCGTTTAGGCCCGATTCCAGTGGGATTGGGCCTAAATGGGCAGTTGGGCATCCCTCAAGGGGTCCCAGATTGAAGAGGGTGCGGGCTGGGCTGAGGGACACCCCCCCCCCACCCCCAGTGCATGAAATTTGTGCACCAGGCCTCTAGTATATTTATAAATAGTTTAAAAAATACATTTATTTGCCTTCCCAACCCCTGAAGTTCTTTATACAGAAATTGGGTATTTGGCAATACAGGCATTTAGAATATAATTGTGAACTTGAGAATAAGTTGTTAAAAAACTGTCATAACATCCCTGCACTTTCATTGTCTTCTTGACAATTGTGTGTAAAACAAGGTAGCACATTGGAAGCAGCGCAGTGGAAAGGTGGGGCACAGCATGGCCCCTTAGAGCAGATGTCTTCACTGGTCAGCTTGACTTCAATGCTCTTAAATGATTTTAACTGAATGCCTTTTCGGGTTCAAAATCCTCATGCCTCTTCTACTAGGCCAAGCTTTCCTATTTAAATTACATGCCTTTGAAAAAGGGAGACCTCTGCAGTGCTGAGCCAAGAAGCATTTTGTAGAAGGAATATATGCTACTTACACTTTTTACTTGGAGAGATCTTTGGGATCTTTCAGGGTTGGACAAGATCAAGTCTCATCATACCTTACTTTTCTTCCTTGCAAAGACATTTTCCTTTCTTTTTAAAAGCAGTGGCCACTGTTTATTGGTGTTACTTTCATTTATTCCAAATCTGGGTGATGAGAAAGTCTTCTCAACTGGCCTTTTCTTGCTAACCTTCAGAATGTGGCAGTCTCAATTTTTAAACATGGTGTGTGTGTGTGTGTGTGTGTGTGTGTGTGTCTGTGTGTGTGTGTGTGTGTGTGTATTCATTTTTCACCCCTAATATGGGGGATAATGGCAAAATTAGCCAAGTTAAAGTTAATACTTGAAGATATTAAAATTTTATTTTAATTCTAGCCAGCTTTTTCAGAATGCCCTTTTCACATAGTACTGAAAACTTTTAATAATGTAGTTAGAATTGGTTTTAGATGTTGTTAGCCTAAGCTATGTAGACTTCAGCTCAAAGTAGAATCAGATTAGAAATTGCTGCTGTCGCAGTGGAAAACTCTACCCATGATAAACTCTACTTACTAATTTTGCTCCTGTGCTTGAGTTCCTTTGGTTTCCCCCTCAAGGTTCCAGAAGTAAGGAACCTGCTTTCTGCCCTTGTAATGAGGGCTCTCCCATCAGGTGTCCTAGGTCAGTGGTCGGCAAACTCATTAGTCAACAGAGCCAAATATCAACAGTACAACGATTGAAATTTCTTTTGAGAGCCAAATTTTTTAAACTTAAACTATATAGGTAGGTACATTGTTATTAACTTAATTAGGGTACTCCTAAGGCTTAGGAAGAGCCACACTCAAGGGGCCAAAGAGCCGCATGTGGCTTGCGAGCCGCAGTTAGCCGACCACAGTTCTAGGTAATCCATAACCATTTTCACAGACATATTCCTGAACCTTTGGAGATGACTCAAGGTGGGAAAGGCTCTTTCCTATGTGGTCTACAGATTCTTCCCTGGGCCTCAGATTACCCCAGAGTCATCTTTCTGAAAACCCCAGGAAAGATATCCAGTGGCCCAGGTTTTTCTTCCAGGAGTAATTTCACTAGTGGGTTGTTGAAACAGCTTTTGTATTTAAATATTGCTCAAGTTTTGTTTTTTTAATTAATATTGTTGTTTGTTTGTTTTTACTTATTTTAAATCCACATCTAGTTTTACATCTAGTCTTGGCCTCCTTGGAAGTCATGAAGTCCCCAAGGTTCTGGCTACGATGCATCTAACACTGCAACAACTAGGATGTCTCATCAAATGCATCAATTACTACTTTTAGAGCCCTGTTCTCTGATGGACAATGCCTGACACTTCTATTTCTACTTCAGAGGAGCAGGGGCCTGCTTTATCAGGCCCTAATAACAAACATAGCTGGATATCAATGACTGATTAAACCAGCATTTTCCAAGTCATGTTTCATAAAACCCTACTAATATCCTACAACCAAATTAATTTGGGGAACATTGCATACTCTAGCCCTTCTGGGAAAGTCACCATTTTGTTGTAACACATTAAGGACCCTGTGAAGTCCTTTAATAAAGATACTTAATTTTTTATACCAAGCATATTCAAACTTAATTAACCATGAGTTATCTTCCGCACCAATGGAATTATCTTTTCACATATTTTAACATCCTGGAGGCCACTAATGAGGAAACATGAATTTAACACTTTCTAGTGCCATCTTGCAATACTGCTACTTTTCCCTATAAATGGCCCTTCTCACCTTCCTAGATGACTATTTCCCACCATCATCTCTCTACCTAACCTCCAAAGACCCTTACACTCTCCTTACTCTGTACTGGTGACTTGATTCTTACTTCACTCGCTGAGAAAACTTTTATGGCACATTACTTGCAACTGTGCCATATACGCTGTCTTCTCTCCTGTTACAGGGACTCAGTTGTCCACGCTGATGTGAGGCCAACACTGCAACTGGCACAGTGAAGCCCATCCCTTTTAGCTACTTGAGAACTTTGTTCCTCAAATGATGCTATTTCTCTCCTGTGTCGTTAATTGTTCACTATCTACCAGATTATTTCCTAACATAAAAACCTTATACTATCTTTTATACTAAAAACAGAACAAAACGGTCCCGGAGTCCTTCCACGCCTGCTTTGTCGTTTCTTCGCTAACAGCCTAGCCCAGCCTCACCATGGCGGACGCCTTCGCAGGCACCTGGAAGCTGGTGGACAGCAACAACTTCGATGACTACATGAGGTCCATCGGTGTGGATTTTGCTACCAGGCAGGTGGCCAGTGTGATCAAGCCTATCACAATCATCGAAATAAATGGGGACACGATCACCCTGAAAACACAAAGCAACTTCAAGAGCACAGAGATCAGCTTCAAGCTGGGGGTGGAGTTTGACGAGACAACGGCAGATGACAGGAAGGTCAAGTCCACCGTGACGCTGGATGGAGGCAAACTTGTCCATGTGCAGAAATGGAACGGGCAAGAAACAAAACTTGTGCGGGAGCTCGTGGATGGCAAACTCATCCTGACGCTCACCCACGGCAATGTAGTGTGTACGCGCACGTACAAGAAGGAGGCATGACCAGCCCACTGCTTCACTGACAGCTCCGCTGCCAACTGGCTACCCCTGGACTCAGCACCAGATTGCCTCGTCTTTTCCTCTGGCGTTTTGTATAAATCCACCTTGGGGGGGGGGAATTCTTCTGGGGTCAGGTGCACTATCCTGGATACAGTTCCAGTTCCCATTGTGTTTGTCTGTCTTAACTGCATCCAAAGAGTGCTCTGAGGTCAATAAAGCGGACCCAAGGCCACCCAGTTGCCTTCTTGCCTTTGGTGACATGACTCCATGAGTCTGTTTCCCTGTGTCTGAAAGTGGGCAGAAACGCCTGCCTGAAGGTCACTCAGGAAGAAGCCCTGGATGACACTGAAATGGACAGTCTCTGGGGCGGGGGTAGCTGACCACCTTACACATACAATAATAGAACAGCTGTACCTACACCTTGCCTTTACTCCCTCCCCATGGCCAAATGAGCTAGTCCAACCTGGACTAACCAGTGGCAGGGCTTCCCCAAGCTTGGCTACTGGACTATCACCTTGGGCCACCGGCACTGAATGCCCTTGGGTCTGGACAGTTGCCTTTCCCTGCAATGCTGTGGTCTCTCTTTTCCAGAATGTAGGCTCAGGACAATGGATCTAGGCTTGTGCCATTTTGGTGGGAAAAAATGCCCACTGGCCAAGATGACTGCTGAGCTCCCACCAATGCCCAGACCATTACTCCCAGTTGTAAATTCTCACTGGTTCTCTAATCTGCTCAGAAGGAAGAGGTCATCTGATTACAAAAGGGAGGGCTTATTAGTGATAAGAAGGCTGTGACCTGCTAGTACATCTGGCTCTGAACCTCAGCAGACCTTTCTCCACAGTCTAAAGTTACATATTGAATGTTTTTCTGTCAACTTGTAGACTCAGTGACTTCTCCGTCTGTAAGTTACCTGGGAAGAAGTATAATAGCAATAAGAACTTTCAGTAAGTTTAAAACCAAACACACTTCCATTTAGTGCCAGGCATTTAAGCAGGAACCTGAAGTGGAAGCCATTGACTCATAGTATTAAACACAAAGTAAAGCAATGATCTTAGCTAAATAAATAAATAAATAAAATAAAATAAAAACAGAACAAAACAAACTAAAAACCAAAAACTCCTCTCCTGACGCTGACATTTCCTTTTAGCCAGCCTCGATTTTCTCTACTCTGGTTTATAGCAAACTCCTTGAAGGCGTTTTCTGTACTCTCTCCTTTATCTCCTTTCATTCTTTCTACAATCCACTCCAGGCAGGATTTGGCCTCAGAAACTGTTCCTATTTGGTAACACAATCCCCACATTGACAAATCAAATGGTCACTCCTCAGTCCACATTTACGCGTACTGGGCATTTGACCTAGTTGACCGTTCCCTCCTTCTTGAAATACTTTTTTTTTCTCATAATGAGCCCAAAGGATCTAGACACTTTATATTCCTGGCCCAGAAGGCAGTATGAATTTCTTGTTTACACCAGCTCCCCTTGTTCCCCAAGTCCCATGGGGGTGTTGCAAAGGCAAGTCCAAGTAGATGGTGTTCACATAACAGTCTGGTTGATGTCCCAGCCTTGAAACTGAGTTTCCAAAACCTCAATCTTGAAAAGTGGTTACCAGCAAAACTGCTCCACCTTTGCCCAGCAGGTAGAAATGGTCTTTGTTGTCCTGGTCATACACAGATTCGCTCTTTGCCCCAGAGGGAGACACTATCTCTAGTTTCCAAGGCTGTTTGCTCTACAAATATCCTTAAAAGAAGTTTCAAACAAAATAATTGCAAGACTTGTAGAAATGTCATGGAGAATGGTTTCCCAATCAATACTTCTGCCTGGAATTCTCCTCTCTCACATATTTACATGGCTTTCTTCCTTATTTCACCCAGAGCTCTGTTCAAATGTCACCTAATTAGAGAGACTCTCCCTGACCACCTTATCTCTTTCCCTACCCTATTTCCTTTTTTTTAGCACTTAACTCTATGTGATGTTGTAGTGCATATGAATTTAATTTTGTGTTGCCTATCTCTGCTATTAAAATGCAAGCTTCATTGTGTCCAGAACTTTGTTTTGTTCACTGCTGAATCGTCAGCTCCTAAAATAGTACCTGACAGAGTAAATGATCACTAAATAGTTGTTAAATAAACACATGAATAATTTTGCTCAGTAACCCTGTCCACCTCCTCATTTTTTAAAGAATGAATCATTTTGGTGCCATCCCCATGCAAGGATGTAAGATTTTAAAAATTATATTCTTTCAATATAAAAAAGTAGCTTAAACACAATGAAAACAGTAATGTACACAATTTGCACAAAAGGCCGAAGAGAATAATTTGTTAATCTTTCCCTCTGTGGATAGTGAGTGATCTCTGGACTCTGGGTGGCACAAGGGAAGTGTCTACACATAAGAAAGTGTATAATACACTTTAGAATTATGTTCAAAAAATGTGGTTAAATATTTTAGAAAGACATCAATCTCAGAAAACCTTCAGTTATCAGGAAAATTGACTAACATGAAATATAACTTTATTAATGAACTGTGCTCTATTGAATTTTCTGGTTCAGCCCATGACAAGAACACCCCAAAAATAAACAGAATGCTTTGCTCAAACCTAGCCTTGCGACTAAATAAAAAAAAATGCACGCAAAATTTATTCACATAATTTCTACCAATGTTGTCATGCATAGCAGCTATTTGTCCCACAGACAGAATCCTTAGCAGGTATCTTTTTTTATTTATTTTTTAAATTCTATGTCCTTCTGCCTGATTTATTTTAAGACCCGGTTCCCACCGCAGTCAGATGCTTAGCCAGTTGACTTGTGTAGGTTTATCTGATTTCTCACCTGCCATTCAGCCGTCATTGAGTCCTGAGTACACATCTAAGCTGTCTTCTTTTACTTCTCAAGCTTATTAAGATATTTTTATTTTCCACTAGAGTGAGCTAGGTGTGAAGCTGATGAGCTTCCACCCACAGTGCACTAGTTCTTCAATGGATTAGGAGCTTGGGAATAGGAAGAAAACATTTCACCAGCAGCAAGCCAGGAAGCGGAGCACGGAGCCTACGCTCACATCACTGATTGAATCGTCTGTGTGCTTGGACAGCAGGCAGGTCGATTGCAGGCCACCACTCGGGTGTGAGGCCTGGCTGTGTTGTTCTCTGGACTTTCCTCTGGGTGCTAATTGCTTTAGTGAGAGAGACGGTGCGAAGCAATTAAACAGCCCCTTTCTCCCACAGTCCTCGTTCTCAGACGCTAGGGGCTGGGCGAGGGCTCCTGCTCTCCCAGTGGGTTGCAAATTGCTCAGAGTGAATAAATACATTTGTTCACTTTTCAAACTGTGACCAGCCACCTGGTCTCTTGTGTTGCTCTCAGAGCAGAGAAGGCAGATGACGGGCTCCTCATTGCTGAACTCCAGCCTATAAAAATGCTTCACCGAGCTCTGAGCTATTTTTGCAAGGACATCTGTTGCCAAAAAAGAATTTTAATTAAGCAAAAACACATCTCTGTTTTGTCCGCGGCAAGGAGGCTTGTGAAAGCTTTCTTGTCTCAGATGCATGCTAAATCTGGAGAAATGGAAGCCTGAAGGTGTTTTGTGAGGGATATTTTGCTGCTCAATTTGAAGGACACAGCAGATATTCCATGGGAAGCAAAGCATTGGAAGTGCATGTTTGTGCTTTTTGAAATAAGGCCCAGCCGGCATTAATAATTAATCGTACGTAATATAATCTGACATGTTACCCCACGGTTTGATAAAGTCGAAAGCTATTTCCACAAGGCAACTTGCCAGTTCTTTTGCTCTCATCCAATCTCCTTTCCAGGTGATATTCATCATTTTAACATCAAGCTTCCAGAACATCACATTAACACATAAATTAGAGGACCTGACGCTGCGCTGGCTGTTATAACTAGTCTAGATAATATTGTCCAATCAGAAAGGGGAAAAAAGAAAAATTATAAACGACACCAGAAAGCAGGTTGTGGACATTAATACTGCATAAATTGTTTAAG
Source organism: Myotis lucifugus (assembly GCF_000147115.1). Taxonomy (NCBI): domain Eukaryota; kingdom Metazoa; phylum Chordata; class Mammalia; order Chiroptera; family Vespertilionidae; genus Myotis; species Myotis lucifugus. The sequence goes on from NW_005871080.1 coordinate 1,907,205, forward strand.
ATCAGGTTGGAGAGGGGAGAAGGCGGCTTTTCTCTAGTTTTTGTAAATGCAAGTATATTGGGTATTTTTTTCCCCTCCTCAAACACTGACATAATGCCAGATACAAATCCTTCAAATAGGAAACTGATTCTGTAACCATATACCCTTCAAATCCCTTAAGTGCCTTTAGGGGCACCCCCTTTGGCAGCACAAGCACATGAGAGAGGCTGATTATAAGAGGGGCACTTTCATGTAGCAGGTACCACGGGGGATTGGTGGCTGGTGTCGGGGGATGAATTCCCCGATAATATTAAGATTGTTTCTGGCCACTTCCATTATTGTCAGGGTCACTCATTTGCCCTCTCAGAGGGTGGACAGATAGGAAAGATCATCTAGGTTGAGGCAGCAATGAGTTCATATTTCAACACAATAGAATCTTTGCAGACAGGAATCCAGCATTCACATTAAGGACTGGAATATAGAATCCTGTGTTGTACATCAAACTTGGAATGTGTCTCTCTATTCTGGAAACTTTCTGACAATTCAAAACTCACTTTTGGAGTTTTACCATCCTGGGGGCGATGAGCAGCAACTTCCTCATTCCTGTTTCCCTCACTCACCCATTTTACACAAACCTATCCCACTGGATCTAAGTGTTTATGTGTTCTATCTCAGCAATATGGAATAGCATTTCATATTGTCTCACTTTTTTTTTTTTTTTTACTTTTTTCTTTCCAGGATGTTGGCTATTTTGTTTGTGATTGCTAGAATCCTCCCTCTCAGCTCTTAACAAGATTAATTTTGTTTTACCTCATCTATAATATAAATAAATAGGTCCCAGTGCCTTCACCTAAAGAAATATTTATAGAATTAAAATGTACATCATATATATATATAGCTAGAGATACATATAGAGATATATAGATATAGACATAGATATATATAGATATAGACATAGATATAGACATAGATATAGATGATATAGAGATAGAGATAGAGATAGAGATAGAGATAGAGATAGATATAGATAAAGATACTTACTAATTCTTTCAACATTTACCAGTTTTGTGATGATTCTTTTTACGGCAGTAATAGCGGCTTACAGATTTAATTTAAAATTTGGCTTTCAACCTAATCTTTTTTTAGGCTCTGAGCTTGCCATTTCCTGGTTTTATAGGCAGGACATTTGTTGTAAGAGGAATCTAGTGAAAAGCAGGTTAAGAAGAAAAGGAAAACTTATTAGGTAAAAAAACTACCAAAACCTAGGTTAAAGGATTCAGAAACTGGTAGAACCAGGTCTCTATCAATGTCACTGGAGCTCATTCTTCTATATGCTTCCCTCTATGATATTTTTTTTCTCAGGGAGAGCTTTCTACATAACAGTGTTAGCAGCTCCTGTTTCAAGTTACCTTTCCAGGACTTCCTTTCCTGTGATTCTAGCGAAGGCCTAAACTCTCAGTGCCATGCTCAGAGCACAGACTGGCAGGGACAGCCTAGGTTTGTGTCCTGACTTTACAACCTACAAGCTATTTGACATCTAAAAAGAAACTGACGCTTTGTGTTTTAGTTTCCTCACCTGCAAATTGGAGATAATCAGAGTTCCTACTTTGATTTAATGAACAAACTGAGCTACCAAGCAAAATAGAGACAGACTCATAGATAGAGAGCAGGCAGATAGCTCTGGAGGTGAGGGTGGGGATGGGTGGTGAAGGGACTGAGCAAAAAAAGAAAAAAGAGAGAGAACTCATGGACATGGGCAACAGTATGGTGATTGTGGGGGTGGAGTGGGATGGGTGGAAGTGGTAGAGGGCATAGAGGGGATAAAAGTGATGAAAAAAATAAATTTCTATAAAAGAGTTGCTACTTTTTAGGCTTGTGGAAATAGAAATAAGTTTAGTATGTGTTACAAGCACATAATAAAAGCTAACAAGTAGTATTATTATAACAAGTAGTATTATTATTATATGCCACTCATGAACCTTATTACTGTGGCCAGGGGATAGAATACATTGATTAGACGGATCTGGATCCTGTGTCTTCTCTAGAGCCTGGGCTGAGACCTTTTCCCACTTAAACCAATAGAGTGGACAATGAGAAGGGAGTAATTTGGGTGTCTCATGAGGCAAGGCAGAAGATGCCAACAACCTTAGTAACTCACACAAATTAAAGAAGTCACTCTGCAATATTGGTCTTGCTTGGAATCTAATCAAACAAAATGGTGGAGGTGAAAATGTTTTTGAATTAAAAAATCACATTAAAACTTCAGTGTGAATGGGTCAATGACTTGTTCCTGGGGTTCAATAAAAGCACAATACTGTCCTGAATCCTAAAAGTGAACATGTAGCACATCTGGCTCCTCTTCTCATGCTTGCATCATATCACTGAGAACACAGACATTTAGGTACAGCAACGAACTGAGATAGGTTCCACAAGGACAAAGGAGTCATATACATTAACAATGGTGAGATTGAAAATTGTTAAGAAATCAGAGTAGCTAGTTGTAATCATATAAGATTTATTAAAGTAAATCATTTTCTAATGGAAAATAGAAACCACAGAATAAAGCAATATTAAATACTAACCCCCCAAATAATTTTTTATACCTTTATAATATTAAACTCAAGAGATCTATTATTGAATTGAATTCAAATTAAAGGAACAATGCAACCACATAGCCAACCATTAAAACACTTTGTTAGGCACTGTGGACACTTGAGGCACAGATTTTAGTCATGCACTCTCTTATGAGTAATCACAGGATCATTCTAATTTTTGCAGAACTTCAGAATATTTGGGATTGATGAGATACAAGATTAAGAGAAGCCTTTATATCTATTTTAATCATTAGTTATCCACCTCTCATCTTGCTTAATGTGTTTTCATGTGTTACATGTGATCTGTTCTTTCATTTTATGAATACACGATAACACATGAAGGAAAAGTTCATGTTTTACTGATTTATCATGCTTATTCATGTACTTTTGAAGGCAGACTATTCAGCTATTGATATAGTAATGTCAATTGAGATTACCTCTAGGAAATCTTGTGCTAACAACAAATGTCTATTTACTTTAAAAAAATAACTCAGCATAAAAGTGGTAGGTCTTTAGATAGCTGGCCAATCTCAAAAGCAATCTATGTAAAGGACACAACATAGTCTTCAGTTGCATTCTGCCCTTTGCAATGTTTAGTCTCAGTTGTTATACTTTATAGGAGTTGCTAATGCCATTAAATAGAGTCTCCAGCTGTACTTTATTTTATTATTATAATATAGCATCTGCTCTCTCTGTCATCCTTATAGTAATAATGTAAGGTAAATAGAGGCAACAGCTATGCCACGGGGTGGTTTCTGGGAGATCATCATCTGCACCCATATAAAGGGCATTAGTAAACAGACATGCTCACTAAAAAGTACATGTTCAAAATGAATACAACCTCTTGTTAAAGGACTTTACCAAGTCAATCCAAGAAAATATCCTATATAATAACAGCGTAATATGCAAATTGTCCCCTTGGGCGGTTGTTCGACCCGGAGTTTGACCACTCATTATGACGTGCACTGACCACCAGGGGATGGCACGGAACATGGTGGGCGTTGGTGATGCACTGCAACCTCTTGCTGGCTACCTGGAGGCGGGGGTGACTGGGATGGAGGTGCAGTGAGAATGCAGGGTGTCCACCGAGCTCACTCTCACTCTCCCTGCTACCCTCCCCCAGGACGCCAGGGCTCACGCCCCGGGGAAGCCCCCACATTCAGGTGCCGGGTGCCCGCAAGGAGCATGCCCCCCACCTGCATGGCCTCTTCTGGGTGAGCCGGGCTGCAGCCGCCAGGACCATAGGGGCCAGTCGGGCTCCCCGTGGGACCTGCCCTTCCACACCAGACTCTCTTTTTTTTTATTATTATTTTTTTTATATATTTTATTGATTTTTTACAGAGAAGGGAGAGGGATAGAGAGTTAGAAACATCGTCCGGCTGCACTCACCACATCTCTGAGTGGGGACTCAGGCACCGTGACTCAGACAGAAGGGTGTGTATGGGGGTCTGGGGGCCCAGGTGCTGTCCAGGGCCCAGAAGTCAGCTGGGACCTGCCCTTCCACACCAGACTCTCTTGTTTCGATCCCTGGCCAGGCCTAGGGACTGCACCCATGCTCGAATTTTGTGCACCGGGCCTCTAGTTCAATATAAGAAAAAAATGTCTTAGCTATGTAGACTTGGTTTCAAGACAGATTCCCCAATCCTTGCATTCTTACCTGAAAGCTTCTCACTTCCCCTCTAAACAGAAATTGTGAAGCTACTATTGGATAGAAGCTAGTAGTATAATAATGACTTTAATACTGGAGAATCTGGGCCAGACTTATGCACACTAATAGTATGAAGAACAGAATATTTAAGGTATTACCTAGTTACATGAATGATTAAACTATGGGTGGGATTTTGAGCCAAGTTACTGAAGGTTGTGATCTCAAAATTCAAGTACAAATGATCAGACTTCCAGAATGGTGGAATGAATACCCATGAAAATTCACTTCTACATAAAAGCAAAAAGAACATTGCAAACATTCTCAAAATCAACTCTGGAGATTAACCAAAGTTTTGAAATAATCTGCAGAGAGTTTATTAAAGAAACCTGGCTGAATCTTGGTAAAAAGAGTAACCTTTCTGGAATTTTAATATGCCCTATTCTGATCTCTGTCTCCCTAGTTTCACAGTAATCTTGAAAGCCAACAGCCTTTGAATAAACTATAGTTATGAAAACAGCAACCCAACAGCCACAGGAGAATACAGAATAACTTCAGAATCCCCCAAAGCCTCATTCCCAAAATTTTTAAAAAATGTAACATTTCTTGCAGTTTCTTGGAAATTACCACTTCCTGGGATTGTCTATATTTTAACTACTTCAGGGTTTACTCAGTGAAAACAGCCTCTTTTCTTTTCTTTTCTTTTCTTTTCTTTTCTTTTCTTTTCTTTTCTTTTCTTTTCTTTTCTTTTCATTTCTTTTCTTTTCTTTCTTTTTCTTCTTTCTCCTCCCTCCTCCTCCTCCCTCCTCCCTCCCTCCCTCCCTTCCTCCCTTCCTCCCTTCCTCCCTTCCTCCCTTCCTCCCTTCCTCCCTTCCTCCCTTCCTCCCTCCCTCCCTTCCTTCCTTCCTTCCTTCCTTCCTTCCTTCCTTCCTTCCTTCCTTCCTTCCCTCCTTCCTGGAGAATCAGTGATAGAATCAGTGGCAGTTGTTTAATAATGCAGTTGCCTGATGTGGCCATAACTGTTGGGGCAAACAAGAAGATGCCCAAAAGACTTAAAATAAAAATCTGGGGAACTAGATGTCCTTAGGGAATGTTGAAAGCCTACAACATCTTTCTTAAAACCTAAAAGAAGACCTGCATTTTGGGAGGATGTGTGCATTTTTAGAACTGTGTGCATGTTTATAAAAGATTTAGTAAGTCCCTAATCTCTCACTTCTGGCTGATTTTGAGGTTCTATGCAAGCAGGAAGTGAAGGAAAAGCAATTTTTAGACCCTACATGATGGAATATTGCAGACATGCTTCAACACACACACACACACACACACACACACACACAGCCCCTCAGCAAAAGTTGAAAGACTAATTGGTTCAAAACATTTGAGAACATCTCTATAAAATAATTAGCTGTCCATTAAGCTAACCACAGATACTTTGGTGGTCACACATGATAAAGATTACAAACTTTAAAGAACTTGTTGAGAAAAGTTTCTAAGCAAAAAACAACAAAAATAACAGCAAATAGCAATAAGTAAACCTCTGGGAGAATTTATCTGATGTTCAGAGTTGTCACATTACATTATTTACAATGTCTACTTATTAACCCAAAAGGAGCAACCATGCAAATGAAAAAAAAAAAAAAAGGAAAGTGTGTCTTGTTCACAGGATAAAACAAACAAAAAGACAGTCAATAGAAAATATCCCCGAGAAAGCTAGACATTAGACTTATCAGAAAAATAGTTTGTCATCTATTATACATATATTTAAAGAACTAAGTGAAACCATGTCTAAATAACTAAAGACAAGTAGAAAAGAATGAGAATGACATCTCACCAATACAGAATATCCATAGAGGTAGATTTTCTTTTTTAATGTTACAGTTGAAAGGCAGTGCGATAACTAAAAGAAAAAAAAATATCACTGGAGGGACTTACCAGTGATTTACATTGGACAACTTTCAAAATTTGATAAAAAACATTAATCTGCAAATCATTAAGCTTAATAAACTCTAAGAAGGATAGACTTCATCAGATTTACACTGACACATATTATAATTAAACTATCAAAAGACAAAAAGAGAATCTGTAAAGCAGTAAGAGAGAAGGGACTTCCATGTACAAGAGAGTTTCAATAAGGTGAGCAGCCAATATCTCATAAAAAATCTTGGAGACCAGATGGCAGTGAAATGATACATTCAAAGTACTAAAAGAAACAAATGTCAACCAAGAATTCTGCATCCAGTAAAACTATCCTTTATAACTGGAGGAGAAATTAAGACATTCTGAAATAAACAAAAACAGAGAACTTCTCTTTAGCAGGTCTGGCCTACAAGAAATACTAAAGAAATTTCTTCAAGCTGAAAAGAAAGAACATTCCTCAGTAGCTCAAATCTACATAAAGAAATAAAGAGTACCAGTAAAGGTAACTATGGAAAACATAAAATAAACTTATTTCTTGTTTACAATTATTCTCTTCTTCAATCTTACTTAAAAACATTCACATAAAGCAGAATTTATAAAGCTCTGTTGATGGACTTATAATGAGTAAATCTCTCATTTCTTTTAGAATAATAGTACAATGAAGAGGGAGGGGATAGAGCTTTACAGGAGGAAGGATTTTGTATACTTAAATTGGTACTACTCTAAACTACATTGTTCTTAATTAAGATGTTAATGGCAATTGCCAGGACAACTACTAAGAAAATAACTCAATAATATAGTAAAATAAATTATATAGAAATTAAGACCATGCACTATTCAACACTAAGGAAGGCATTAATTAAGAAACAGAGAAATAAATAAGACAGAAAACATACAAGGTGAATGCCATCTATAAATCCTTTTTATCTGTATTTATATTAAATGTAAATAAATTAAGCATTGAACTTACAGTCAGAGATTAGAAATATGAATAAAAACACATTAACTATATAGTGTTTGTTAGAAACACACTTTAGATGCAAAGATACACATGAGTTGAAAGAAAAAGACGGGAAAAATATTTTATGCAAAAAATTGCAGCCTATACTAAAATAGAATTTAAGACAAAAAAAGTTACTTGAGACAACAAAAGACATTTTAGAATGAAAGTGTCAATCCATTTTGGAAAAATTACAATTATAAACATACACACCTGACAACAGAATCTCAAAATACATGAAGCAAGCAAAAACATATAGAACTAAAGGATAAATCGATTATTCAACAACAATTTCACTTTCAGAGGGGAAAAACAAACTAGAATGAAGAGCAAGTGAAATGATGCTCCATATCAGGGGTGGTGAACCTTTTTTCTGTCAAGGACCATTTGGATATTTGTAACATAATTTGTGGGCCACACAAAATTATCAACTTTAAAAATTAGCCTGCTATATTTGGTCAAACATTTAATTAACTCACACCTAATGCCTTGGCAGGGGCAGAACAAATGATTTTGCAGGCCTTGTATGACATGTGGGCCAGATGTTTCCCACCACTGCTCTGTATAATTAGTCTCTAGGCAAATGCAAATAAAAACCACATTGAGGTAGGATTCTGGGGAAATTGCTGAGTAGGAAGCACTGGAAATCCATCTCTCACTTAGACAAGAATTTTACTGGCAAAATCTGACTGATAGAATTATTTTGGAACTCTGGAAACAGTGTAAGGCTTGTAACTTCTAGGGGAAGGCTTGGACAGTGAATTGTGGTTAATTTTGTTCGATTTCAGCTCTTTGAATGGTAGCAACCATCCATATCCCACCCAATCCCCAAGGCAAGCAGCTTTACATGTACATGTTCCTGGAGCAGCTTGTCCTCAGATTGTGAGAGCCAGGGTAGGCTGTCTGTCCTCTGAATATTGAAGATCTGTGCTCTCATCACTGACTGCTGCATATGATTGTAGAAGTGCCAATACAGACTAGGGTATCTATTATTGCAAATCCTCTCTCCAGCTGCAGTGAATTTCAGGGGATGTAGAGGGATGGTATGCTTTTTTTAATTTTATTTTTCTCCTTTTGTATGTCAGATACTTAAAGACTAAGACAGTCAAAAGTAACTATATAAGTATCACATCTTTGTTATCCATTCATCTACTGATGGGCACTTGGGCTGAAATATGTGTTACATTTACACAATAGAATACTATGCAGCTATAAAGACGGATCTCTTACCCTTTGAGACAGCATGGAGGGACCTGGAGAGTATTATAAGCAAAATAAGCCAGTAAGAGAAAGACAAGTATCACATGATCTCATTCATATGTGGAATTTATTGAACAAAATAAACTGATGAACAAAATAGATCCAGACACATAGAAGCATGGAACAGACCGATGAATCTCAGAGGGAAGGCGGGGTGGAGGGTGGGGATAGGAAGAGATTGACCAAAGAACTTACATGCATATATGCATAACCCATGAACGCAGACAGTAGTGTGGTGAAGGCCTGGGGTGGGGGCAGGCATGGGGTGCAGGGTGTCAATGGGGTGGGGGAAGGAAACATCTATAATACTTTCAACAATAAAGATAAATTTTAAAAAATGTAACCACATAAATGGTGAATTAGAAAGTCAGTGTGCATGCATAGGGGAATGTGAAGTATCAGAAAAGACCCCAGAAAACCATAGGTTTATACCTCAGGCTGGTCCCCTACAACTATACACAAACAAAAATAAAATGGCAAACCCTGATGAAGAGGGATAATTGGATCTTAGTTACTAAATTATAAGATATAAATGTCCATGTTTAAACAACAACAACAAAATATCACAAGGCATGCAAAGAAAGAGAAAACATGGCTCATTCAAAGACCCCCCAATTTTTTTTTTCAACAGAAATTGTCCCTGGGAAAGACCTGACTGTGGACTTAGTAGACAAAAAGTTTAAAACAGCCCTAGCCGGTTTGGCTCACTGGATAGAGCATCGGCCTGGGGACTGAAGAGTCTCAGGTTCAATTCCGGTCAAGGGCATGTACCTTGGTTGCAGGCACATCCCCAGTAGGGGGTGTTCAGGAGGCAGCTCATCGATGTTTCTCTCTCATCGATGTTTCTAACTCTCTATCCCTCTCCCTTCCTCTCTGTAAAAAATCAATAAAATATATTTTTTTAAAAAAAGTTTAAAACAATCATCTTAACTATGCTTAAAGAGTGCAAACAAGAAAAGAGCAAAAGCAGGGAAACAATGTATGGACAAATATAAATATCAGTAAAAACATCTGTATATATAAAAGCCTAAGCGATCAGTTGACCGCACTGACCACCAGGGGACAGACGCTCAATGCAGGAGCTGCCCCCTGGTGGTCAGTGTGCTCCCACAGCAGGAGCACCGCTCAACTGACCAACAGGCTCTGGGCTCATGGCTCCCGGTCCCAGCATCGGGACTGATTGAGCGTGAGCCTGCAGCTGCTTCTCCAGTCCCGAGGGAGGAGCGAGGCTATGATGACAAGCTGTGGCTGCGTAATCATGGGGCACACAGAGACCACAGTAGAGTGGCAGGCACAGCAGGGGCCAGGATGTGTGGGAGTGGCTTGGCGCCTGGCCAGGGCTCGGTGCCTTCTGCTGCTTCATGCACTACTTTGTGTTCTGTGGGATCGACGTGGATAGCAGGCTGGAGCCCAATGAGCTGGTGGGTAAAGCCGGGCTGTGGTGGTGTGGAGGTCCACTGATCCCTGCAGGCCAGAAAACATAAAAAGAAATTCAAAAAGAAATTATGGAGCTGAAAAGTATGATAACTGAAATAAAAAATCACTAGGAAAATTTAAAAAATATTTAAGTAGGCAAAAGAAAAAAGAAAGAAGAAACTAGAAGAAGGGACTGTTGATACTTTAAGGAACAGGAAAAAAAAGATTGAAGAAAAAAGAACAGGAATCTGGGGATATCATTAAGTAATCTCGCATATTCTGGCAGTCCCAGGAGAAGAGGAAAGAGAAAGAAAAATTATTTGAATAATAATGACTAAAAACTTCCCCAAATTTATGAAGTACATGGATACAGACATCCAAGAAAATCAACAAACTCCAAGCATGATACACTCAAAAAGACCTACACTGATGCAAAGTATAATCAAACTGTCAAAAATGAAAGACAAAGAGAAGGTTTTGAAATCAGAAGGGAGCAACTTTTCATATACAAGTGATCCCTCAAAAATTATCAGTATATTTCTAATCAGACACCTTGGAAGGCAGAAGGAAGTAGATTGATATATTCTAAGTCCTGAAGAAAAAACACTATCAACCAAGAATTCTATATCTGGCAAAACTGTCTTTCAAAATTATGGAAGAAATTAATGCTTCCCAGATAAACAAAAGTTGACTGAGTTTCTTAGCACTAGACATGAATAACTTAAAATGGGTAGGAAGGTAAATATTGACATTAAACTAGTATAATTTCAAATTAGAGTGTTAGAACGTAAGGATGGCAAATGTAATCCATATGATAATCACCAAAAAAACAGCTATGAAAGTCAAATTCATAGAGACAGGAAGTGGAATGTGGTTGCCAGGGAATGAGGGGAGTGGAAAGTTATTTTTTAAAGGATATAGATTTTTAGTTTTGCAAAATAAAATTTTTCTGATGCTGGATGATAGTGACAGTTGCACAACAGTGTGCATGTACTTAATGACACTAAATTACACATTTCAAAATAGTTTAATAATAAATTTTATGTTATGTATATTTTTCACCATTTAAAAAATTTAATAATTTAAAATATGCATTCAAATACTACTTCATATCTACTAGGACGGCTAAAATAAGAAAGGACAATAACAAGTGTTGATGAGGTTACAGAAAAATTGAACCTCTTATACATTCTTGGTGGGATTATAAAATGGTTCAACTACTTTGGAAAATAGTTTGACATATCCTCAAAATGTTAGACATCAAATTACCACATGATATAGAAATTATGCAATATTTAGTTAAAATCAAGAGAATTGAAAACTTATGTGATAATTGTTTATAGAAGCATTGTTATAATAGTCAAATAATGGGAAAAAAAACAATGCACATCAACCAACAAAATGGGTAAACCACTTGTAATATACCCATAAATGGAATATTGTTCAGTCATAAAGAAAATGAAATACTGATACTTGATTCAGTAAGGATGAACCTTTTGTTATGCTTAAGAGAAATAAGCCAGGCACAAAAGACTACAAATTGTATAATTTTATTTATATAAAATTTCCATAATTATAAACTCTATAAAATATAAAATAGATTATTGGTTGTAAGGGGCTTGGGGAAAGAGGAAATGGGGAGTGATTTCAGTAGGTATGGATTTCTTTTTGCTGAAAATACTGAATTAGGTAGTGGTGATTGTGGCACTACTCTGTGAATTATTAACATGCTTCTACTGTACAATGTAAAATGCTGAGAATGTTTAAAATACTTAAATTTTTACAATGTAAAAACAATTTATACTCTAAAACTGTATATTCCATATTATGTGAATTATATCTCAATAAGGCTGTTGTTAATAAAAAAAGATTAATGTAAAACAGAGAATTTTGCTGTTAGCTCTTGTACAAGGAAACCCTGACTGATGAAACAAACAAGGGATGTTAGTAACTTAGCAAATAATGGTATTTATTTTCCATTAGAAAAATGATATAATTTCAATAGAGTCATTACATAAGATATTAACATAGTTTCTGCTTTTAAACCCTGCCCCATTTGTGTTTTATTGATGGTTCTTATTGCATAAATGAATGTGGATTTGCATAAAGTACATAATATAAATCCTTTCAACCACATCTAGAATTAGGGTAAAATGGAGGCTTATCTTAGTGAATCACAAGACTGAGCTAGATACACCTCTTGTTTGGTATCTATTTTCTCACACACCCATTTCTCAATAGGCATTTTTAAAGAGTTGTGAGATAATTTATTTCTATGAATCAAGCCTAATAAAGAGAATCAGGCCAAGTTCTTGCTGCCCAGAAACAGTATCTTAAATTCTCTTTCTTTTATTTTCCCTGGCATCTTAGTATGATTCTTATCTTGAATTTTAACTGTGTGTGCCAGTTCCTAACAACTTTTATTGAGGAGAGAGAAATGTCTTGGCAAGAAAATCTGCAAGTATGGTGATGGCCCCTGGAAGAACCTGGGGTGGATTCGGTGAAGGGAGGGTAAATCAAGAGCTAAAAGTAGGCCTCCTCACCACACGCCTAGAAGGAACCACTCACTTTCCTGGCTTTTGGCCTTGGTGATAGTGTGCTTCCACAGTCAGCATGAAAATACAAGTTTGTTTGAAAGTTCATTTGGACAATATTGGTGTTATGGTTTTCTTTTTTTAACTTTCTAAATTCTTTCTTAAGCCTTTCTCAAACCACTGTTAAGTTAAAAAATTAAATTCATCTGAATTTTTCCTAGTATTTTGTTATTGATTCATTTGATTGAAAACAATGCAAATAATATATCATTTTTACATAGATAGTTTGATACAGACTATATATAAATATATAGTAGCAAACTACCAGACTCGATGTATGTATGTTCTCATGTGTGCACACGTGTGTGTGTTTGTGTGTGTGTGTGTGTGTGTGTGTAAAGTAAATCAGGAGATTGGTATCAACTTGAAAAGTATTTTTATGACCAATAGTGTAATGTGATAATTAGTATTTTTGTGTCTTATCCTGTATAATAAAGAGGTACTATGCAAATTAACCCTCACACCCTCACAAGATGGATGCTTATGTCCAGGCCAGCAGGAGGGTTAGTGAGGGATGACCAAATGACTGAACAAGCAGGCTGCGTGGGGCGACCAGGCCAGCAGGGGTGTTAGTGAGGGATGATCAAACAACTGAATAAGCAGGCTGCATGGGGCGACCACGCAGGCAGGGGGGTTAGTGAGGGACGACCAAATGTCTGAATAAGCAAGCTGCGTGGGGTGACCAGGCTGGCAGGGGGTCCATGAGGGGTGACAAGGCCAGTAGGGGAGTGCAGTTAGGGGCAACTAGGCCAGCAGGGGGATCAATTGGGGGTGACCAGGCTGGCAGGGAGGGCAGTTGGGAGTGACCAGGTTGGCAGGAGTGGCAGTAAGAGGTGACCAGACCAGTGGGGG
>NW_005871080.1:1920591-1945434 GCF_000147115.1 Myotis lucifugus
GGCAGTCGGACATCCCCCGAGAGTCCCAGATTGGAGAGGATGCAGGCTGGGCTGAGGGGACCCTCCCCATGCACGAATTTCATGCACCAGGCCTCTAGTAAAATATAAAATTGACATTCAAGTTGAGAGAGCTGGGTAGAGTCCAGTCATTATGAAGGCTGCATGTACTGGTTCAGCACTGTGATCAAATTTCTGCCACTTCCATTGATTTTCCTGGGAGATTGTTAGCAATTAATTCTATAGAGTCAATGATATAAGGTAGCTAGAAACTAGGGGGATAATTATAGCCAGAGTTAAAGAGCTTAAGCTCTAGATTGCCACTGCTAGAGTTGCTGCTACTAGAGGTCTTAAAGAGGGGTACCATATAAATATAAGGTCTTGGAGGTTGACATCACTGGGCCAATAGCCACAGATAAAGTAGCAGTCAGAATGAAGTATAGGTGAATGAGGGTGGGTTAGAAAGGTGTCTAAGACAAAGGACCGAAGCTAAATTAGACATGGTCTGGATAAGGCCAGGGATCCATAAGAAGAGAGAGCTCAGGATAAGAAGCCTGAGTTGACTAACAGAAATCCAAAATGAGCACTATTTAATTCTGCTGGAGAATAGAGTGAGGGCTGAGAAATGGAGGTGAAGCAGCAGTGTATAATCAGGAGTTAACTGCAGATAAGGCTAGATCTAAATCTAGCTGAGGGTGTTATAGGCCAGCAAAGCCTAGAAACAGATGCCGAGAAGGTAAATAGAACACATAAGTCGGAGGGGCCATTGGCTATACTCACAGATCTATCCCTGTTTTTAAGGGAATCTTGGAGAACTACAAGATTGCTTTGGAAGAATTGGGGCTGTCATCACCATTATCATCATCACCATTACCACTATCATCACAGTCTTCATCACTTATTAGTAACTTATTTGCATCCCAGCAACTAAGAACTTACTTTAGTATATTCTTATACTTTTAATTTTATTATTTCAGTAACCAGATACGCTGTCTCTAACAGCATCTCATTCCCATCAGTATGGGAAAGAATAAAATGTAGTGGTAGCTGCATAAATCCTAAGAGAAGCTACTTGCTAACTTTACCCTTGTTTCAGGTAGTCATAGATTACTATTTATAGATGAGGGGTAGGAGGATGTTGGGAGGGGATAGAGAAAATGCAAGCAGAGCTTGTCTTGTTCACTGGATATTATACCCAACTTCAGATGCTACCCATACACCTGTATCATGAATCTGTGTATGTGGAGGGGGGAAGCATATATAACCTATGTCACATTTGTCTTGTGTCCTTAGGCATTCCCCAGCCCAACTCTTTTACTCTATTAGATAACCTCCAAACTCAATTTTATGCTGACCAGAAACTACTTCCAGCCTTCCCAACTCCAGGCCCCCAGGAGTTAGTTCCACAACATTTTCCTTAGGATTAAGCCAAAATGTTTAAAAAAAAAAGTTTGCTCAAGTTGCATGTAGATTCATAGCAAGGACCAGGAAAGATTTCTCCTACTCATGATATGAAGTATAGTCTTACAGTCCCCATCTGAGATAAATATCTGGCTCTGGCTCTTTGTCTGAGATGTGTGGGGGATTATTACTTTCTAACCATGCTCTTCTGAGCATGTTATCACTCTCAGGTTATTCTCCAGTGTTATTGTTTTGTTGTATTGGCAGCTACAGGAGGGGAAATAATTTTCAAAACTTACTTAGCAAGGCACCAAGCACAGGGCTACTTTATTTCCTTTTGTCTTTGATGAAAAGATTGGCACCCTAATTCTGGAGGAGCTATATTTATTTCTATACAATTTTATAGAGAACCAGTGACAGAGTTGGGATTAGAATCTTTGTTTGTTTTGACTCTAATAGCATTAACCCATTCATTGAATAGTCCCAGAAAGAACTTAAAACAAATATGTTATGAATATACATATTTTAAAAAGCAATGGCCACAAACAAAAAGACCTTATGTATGTACATATAATTTTTAAAAAAATATTTTTATTGATTTCAGAGAGAGAGAGAGAGAAACATCAATCATGAGCAAGAGTCATTGATTGGCTGCCTTCTGCATGACCCACACTGGGGATCAAGCCCACAACCTGGGCATGTGCACTGATCAGGAATTGAACCCTGACCTCCTGGTTCATAGGTTGATGCTCAACCACTGAGCTATGCTGGCTGGGCTGTATATAATTTTATATATGTTTCATGAGTATGGAGAAAGATGTTGAAAATAACTCTATATTGTCTGCCTTGGAAGGGGAATGCAGGGATTGGAGGAAATTTCAGTTGGAGATTATTATCTTTTTTTATTCACATTTGTGTGGTTTGCCACAAAAATTAATAAAAATGGAAAAAAAAATTTGACTGATGAAATTTGTCACTGGAACACATTATTTTACTCAGGCCCATCAATTTGGTCTCATTCTTATGAGGAACCGAGATGATGCAGGTTAGCACAAGTAAAAGGGGTTTGCTGTATTGGTAAGTGAGCCAGGACTGCACAAGGCCCAGGGGAAGGAGGGAAGCACAGCCAGGCTTCCCAAGAATTTAACCCAGAAGGTGAATTCTGGACTCAAGAAGACTTTGGAAATTCAGAAAAACTGAGTGAGACTCACTCTTATAACACTTCACTGCCACACTCCCTGCGGTGCATTCCATAACTGTCCCACCACCAAAATGACAATTCTTCCCAATTGTATCAGTTAAAATTTCTGAGAGGGAGAGAGGAATGGATTGACCAATATAATATCTTGTGGTCACACCTAATACTATAACAATATTCTTCTTTGTTGTATATGTGGACAAAGTTGCCTTTTTATCATATGCCCAACCTCCTGCTACAACCTGTTGGCTGGAGGTGGACTCCTGTTGTAAAAGGCATGTGGTTGTGGGAGGAATGGGGAGGCTTTGGCTAGCTCTTGCTTTTGGTAAACCCATTCAGCGTTTATTTTTCATGACTATTTTAGCCGCTGTAGAAGATGTATTTTTACACATGTGCCTCGCTTGTTATTTCTGGGCCTGTAGTTATTTTTTTGGCTGTAGTAGTCTTTGCTTAACTCTTATTACATTCTACTGAAGTTGCCTCTGTGCAAGTGTGTAACCATCACTAGACTGCACCCTCTCTAAGGAACAAGATTGCAATTGCCTAATAACTAAAAAAGTATTACAGGCATCTATAGAGTCAGTTCATAGAAAATATTTAGAAAATATTATTTGAATAAATGGATGGCCTCCAGGATAACTGGGAAATTCTTTAAATTTGTTAAAACACAGCATTGCTCAATACCAAGGAGCCCAAGTTCCTTCCTCTGTTCATCTATAACTGATGTTTGTATTAGTGATTCTGCAACACCACCTGGGGCCTAGCAGATTTTCTGGGTGTTGACATGACTCTGAGTATCTTGGAAAAGGTTGGAAAAAGGTGGAAGTGGTTGGAAAAAGATGGAAGTGGCTAGCAAGGTGATTCTGTGGAAAGCTGAGTGAGGTGGAGGCTGGGCAAGTTCTTGGGATAGGTTGTATAACAGGAAAGGCAACCCACCCAACTGGAAATGTAATGCAAAAAAGAGATTATGCAAATCATATCTGTTTCTATCTCTGATCTAGAAAGCTCCGAAACAGCTGTCAAACCCTGCTTGGGACACATTCATATCCTGCCTGTGCTGTGAATTCTAAGGGGGCGATACCCACACAATCACAGCATTGTTCCAGGCTGTACAACAAGCTTGCCATAGCCTTGGGCTTTCACACATGTCTTGACGGCTGTGTACGGAGACACCCAGCCCTCTGAGAGGCCATTTTCTCTCTGCATAGTTTACAGGACATTCTTAAATGTCACCTATCAAAGTTTAGTTTCTTCCCACGGTACCTAGCATTGGGTGGGAGGCATGACGTCAATGTAAAGTCACAGTCTGTCTAAAGGTCAGTACTCCCATTTGTCCCTAAGCCCTGGCTATGCTAGACCAGCCGATGTTCTTGTTTTCTGGCCTGTTAGGAGACATGTCAATGGCATGAAAGAGCACAGAGCCTATATTTGTTTTAGCCACTCACATAAAGGCAGTTCACAGTAGCTTAAGGCAATAATATTTCAATACGTATATCAATTGTAAAAATTTTTCCCAGGGTCCATCTAGCCTACATTCCTTACATTATAGACTGGGGAGTAAAGGCACTGGGGTAAACATATGTGATTAATTTAAAGATTGTACATAATTATTGCTAAGAGGTGGTGAATGGAAACAAAGATATGGATATTTTAAAAGAAAATTATTTGACCCCTTTACCTTAGCATTCTAAACAAATACTGTAAAAGAATTATACTCATTGTCAACAGTTACTTATTTCTCAATAGCTTTGTAGAAAGAGCATAACCTTTTGTGTCATAAAAAACTGATTTGAATTCAAAGTTGAATAGTTTCTAGCTGTTGGGTCTTGGCTGAGTCAGTCCCTTAAGAGCCTGAGTTTCCTCACTTGGATCAGGGGTAGTCAGATTCCCCTTGCTTATTTTTTGTGAGGATTGAATCCACTGAAATGAAGGACTGAGAACAGTCCATGGTACGGTGATTGCTCAATAAACAGTAGTTTGTAATAAAATTCTATTTGTAGAGCATTGCCTTACCTAGGGCCTACCTGCCTGCCTTCTCAGTCTTATCATGGCTTTTACAGAGCTTTTGATTGATGGAAACCTACAGAGAACCACTGAGCCAGGGCTTGCTTCCTAGTAAATACTAGGCACCAGCATTGGCAAATGATCCAGGGAAATAGCAAGGCCTTATGGAAGCGTTGCCTTTGAACCCTGTCATGGCTGGTGCCAGTGTCTCATTGTAAAATATGGAGTTACCACTCTCTTTGCCTCAGTTTGATTTGATTGACTGAACATATACTCCCACAGGTATCTGTCAGGCTTGGAACTACGTGTTACCACATGCCCTGTGTACCACTATGAAGAACTTTCTTGCCATTTGAATTTTTTTTAAGTTGCCTTAAGTGTTTACTGACATCAGTGTTATGACTTTATTTACAAGCTTCATGTAGCTGCTACTGTTTCTTAGTTTCCAAACTGTGAAATTTAATTATTTAATTTTAAGCAACAGCTCCAGTCATTTCCAACCCTATATTAATTGGCTCCCAGTCTCTAAATTTCCTGGCATGTAGACTAAGGGCTTTAATTGTGAGGTGATGTATTTTTTAAAAATTTTCTTTATTGATTAAGGTATTACATATATGTCCTTGTCCCCCCTTTGTCCCCCCCTCATGCCTTCACCCCCCTGGTGTCTGTATCCATTGGTTAGGCTTATATGCATGCATACAAGTCCTTTGGGGTTGATCTCTCCCCCTTACCCCCACCCTCCCCTGCCTTCCCTCTGAGGTTTGAAGGTCTGTCCGATGCTTCTCTGTCTCTGGATCTGTTTTTGTTCATCAGTTCATGTTGCTCATTATATTCCACAAATGAGTGAGATCATGTGATATTTACCTTTCTCCAACTGACTTATTTCACTTAGCATAATGCTCGCCTATGTTCATAGCAGCACAGTTTACAATAGCTAAGATTTGGAAACAGCCTAAGTGCCCATCAGCAGATGAGTGGATTAAAAAACTGTGGTACATCTACACAATGGAATACTACGCTGCCGTAAAAAGGAAGGAACTCCTACCATTTGTGAGGTGATGTATTTTACTAACACCTGCCACATTTTTTCGGAGGATGTATAAGATACACTATAGTGGTGAAGAGCACAAACACTGGAGCAACTTGTTCAGGTTAACTTCTTAAAATAGTAGCTTAGCAGTTGTAGCTATGGAAAATTTTGAATCACATTCCTCAAAATAATAAATGGCTAATAGTTCATAGAGACAACAGATTTCAGAAATGACATAAAAATTAATCTTCTGCCCATGCTACTAAAATTTAACACATACTACGTGCTGAGTGTTTTAGTAGTTTGTATCTATCATCTCATTGATCCTTAGATCAGCCCAATAAAAGGTAGATATTATTAGATTTGCCAGAGGCCCAGAGCATGAAATTTGTGCATGGGGGGGGGGTCCATCAGCCCGGCCTGCACCCTCTCGAATCTGGGACCCCTCGGGGGATGTCCAACTGCCGGTTTAGGCCCAATATCTGCAGGATCGGGCCTAAACAAGCAGTTGGACGTCCCTCTCGCAATCTGGGATCACTGCTCCTAACCACTTGCCTGCTTGCCTGCCTGATTGCCCTTAACTGCCTCTGCTTGCTGGCCTGATTGTTCCTAAACACCTCTGCTTGCCGGCCTGGTCACCTCTTAACTGCCCCCCTGCCAGCCTAGTCATCCCCTAACTGCCCCCCTGCCAGCCTGGTCATCCCCTCACTGCCCCCCTGCTGGCCTGGCCACCCCCTAACTGCTCCTTGCCAGCCTTATTGTCCCCTAACTGCCTCTGCCTCGGCCCCTGCCACCATGGCCTTGTCCGGAAGGACGTCTGGAAGATGTCCAGTCTAATTAGCATATTACCCTTTTATTAGTATAGATTTTTTTTTCCATATGATTGATGTACTGCTTAGGGAGATTATATTGTTTACTGCAAGATACCATGAATTAAATTAGTTTAAAAAGGGTCATTCTGTAGTAAGTAGGGGAAAAGGAATGAAATAAGCAGGACCAATTAAAAGGCTACAG
This sequence comes from Myotis lucifugus, assembly GCF_000147115.1. Classification (NCBI taxonomy): domain Eukaryota; kingdom Metazoa; phylum Chordata; class Mammalia; order Chiroptera; family Vespertilionidae; genus Myotis; species Myotis lucifugus. The sequence continues at coordinate 1,927,236 of NW_005871080.1, forward strand.
CAGCAGTCTAGATAAGATATGATGGTGGCTTAGGCTAGGGTGAAAACAGGGGAGATGGTGAAAAATTGCCAGATCCTTGATACATTTTGAAGGTAAATTAACAGGAATTCTTGTCAGAATAGATGTAGGTAAAGGCAGAAGGCAAAGAATCAAGAGGCAATTGAAGTTTGTTGGCCTAAGTTAGTAGGTGGTTGAAATTGCCACAATGGAGATGGGAAAGACTGCTGGGGAAGTTTGGAGAGGAAGAACAGCAGTTCAGCTTGGGACCTGTTAAGTTTGAGACGTATATTAAACATGCAAATGGATATACCAAGTAAACAGTCTGAATTTCAGGAGGGAAGTCTTGAGTAGAGATAGAAATTTAGGACTCTGGAACATAGATATTTTTAAAGACATAAGTCTTCAAGAAATAACCCTTGGAAAAAATGTAGATAGAAAGGAGGACCAAAGACAGAGCAGATTGAGTCATACTTCCTAGAAATTAGGGGGAAGAGGAAGAATCAGCAAAGGAGAATGAGAAAGAATGGGCAATGAAATAAAAGGGGGAAAAAGATTTTGGTGGCCTGGAAGCTAAGTATAAAAAGTGTATTAAAGAGAAAGGAGGGCCCTGGCCAATATGACTCAGTAGGTTGGAGCATCCTGTACACTGAAAGGTGGTGGGTTCCATGATCAGGGCATATACCCTGGTTGTGGGTTTGGTCCCTGGTCTGAGCATGTATAGGAGGCAAGTGATCAATGTCTCTCTCTCTCTCTCTCAAAAAAGAGAGAGAGGAGAGCAGGGAAGGATTCAACTGTGTCAAAATGCTACAATAGACCAGTTAGAGTGAGAGTTTACCATTTGGATTTAAAAACATAGAGTTCATTGGTGATATTGAAAGGAATTGCTCAATAAAGTGGGTGTGTGTGGGAATTATTGGGGAAACAAAGGCTTGATTGGAGTAGATTTGAGAGAGAGTGGGAGGAAAATATTTGAAGGGGGAAGAGACAGTACTGGAATTATAAGATTGCATATTTCCACATACGGGGAGGGTGTGTGTGAAAGTGGGAGTTTGACCTTGATTCCCTGATCATTTTACTATGGTACATCATCCTGAGACTTTTATAGACTGAACGTATACATTCATTTTCCCCCTTCAAGCCACCATCAAAGAAGTCATATTCATTTTGTTGTGCACTGTCACTCTTCTGTCCTAAATGGAAGTTGGCTGTTGTGTGTTGCATATTATGGTGAAGGTATCGCTGTAGAACTTTCTCTGACATAAAGGTGACAACTAATCCACGGTTAGGTTTCCTCTGATTGACCTGGAGAGTGAAATCACTTTTTCAGAAAATATAGCCTGACTGGTCATCAAAATAAGGTTGACGGTTGCTCTGTAGCCTGTGAGGCTAATAATAAGAGCTGAAGTTTGCTGTCAGGGCATTGAAGAATCAGGAGAATAAAAGCTTGGAATAGTATTTCTTAGTGGAAGAGAAACCCAAGAAAAAATAAGCATTTAACACTATTGCTTATAACTGTGCTCTCCAAAGATAATGAATAATGAGATGGAGGGTAGGAAACAGCTATACATATCTGCTGAAGGGTGAGTAAACACTGGCTAGGAAGGCAGCTGTCATCAAGTTTGAGGGTTTTACTATGTCTACATTATGTAGTAAGTGACCCTCATAGACCACTGATGGGCCACTTTACTAATTTTAAGATTAAAGCCACATTTTTTTTTCTGATTACAATGATCTAAATCTAGAGAAGTGCTATCCTATATGCATATAGGGTCTCTAGCAGATTATAAATTCCTTGGGAGTAAGACTACTTATTTGTTGTTGTTTTTTAAACTTTATTAATTCCCAATTTACCTATTCAGGAGTTCTGAATTTACTGTGCCTTCAGTCAACATTTCTGAAGAGTCCTCTCCACATCTGATGAACAAGAGGAGGTGGGGCAGATGGGTGAAAATCTGTGGCAACTGGCCTGATAATAAAATAATTGGGACCTGTTGGGCAGAATCGCTCAGTTGGCTGTTGTCTTGACATTTATCAGGGAGTGCCATAGGTGACTCTTAAAAGTTTATTTTATTTCTTAAAATTTCATGGGGATTAATCATTGTTTGTCAACTTTCTACTTGAGGGGATTTATTTATCACCAATACTGAAAGAAAATCCTTATACCTTATGTACATTACTTTGTGGTCAAGTTCATACTCTTGGGTCCCTTGTTGCATGCTTATCAAGACAAATTAGCATTTATGAACCAACCTGGGTTCATGATACTTATTTATCCTAAAGACAGTAATTACTATATAAACCAATGACTTAATGAACAAATTTTATTTAGAAGCTATTTTCTACGTCCATCTCCAGGGTTCTACTGATTCAATCAACAAATAATGAAGTATTGAAAGACAACTCCCAAACCCTTAATGATTATCTACATTTTATATACTATGAATGCATCATTCTTTGCATTTTTTAAACTTATTTTCTATTGATAAGTATTCAGATTGTTTCTAATTTACTACAAACAATGCTGTAATGAATGACATTGCAAATTTATCTTTTGTATTTGTAAGAATTCTTTGTTTTATAGTTGTTAACCCTATGTTATATGCCTTTCAAATATTTTCTTTCTCCCCCCTTTCAATTTTGCTTGTCTTTTTAGATTTTATTGACTGTGTAGACTAGTCTCTGGTACAAACAACATCACGCTATCCAAACTGGGATTACCACTAATATTTACAGAATAACCAGCTAAATGATACACATTCAGAACAAATGATCTACTAAATGCACTGCTCTACCTCTTTGTCTTAATACAGTTATCTTGCTTAATACTGTTTATTGTGTTGGTGGCATAATTGAGGCTCTTCTCTGATATGTCTAAAAGAACTTTAGGAAAAGTCCAGAGTCTATTAATTTTGAGAGGGCATGTATATCTTTCAGATGTGGTATGAAGGTTATTTATAACAAAGAGTTTGAAGCTCTTAGAGAAAGTGTGTTTTCTTAGAAATAGAAAAAAAAGTTATTGAGCCAAAAATTAATGTGATTTTTATTTTAATGTTAATAATATAATAACATTTTAATGCTCAATCCACTATTTCTCATGCCACTATCCTACTTAGGCCTTCCATTTGTATTTTTCATCTTATATAGTTAAATCTATGGACAGAAAACCTCTAAGAGGTGGTCGTTACTGAATTACACTCTCATCCTCCCCTTACTGTGCAACTGTTTAATTTAATATGAACTTTAACATGACCAAATATTCATCAAATTCCATCAGAAGCCACAAATTGTGTCAATAATTTGGTCTGTGTTGCTCATACAGAGAATCCTTGGGTTGGCAGAGTGATGCGCTAGTACACCAGGATCCTCATAGGGATAATATCCAACACTCTATCTTCCCTTTTGACTTACTCCAAAGGCCATTAAAGCCAGGAGAAGTATTTGGCTCATTTATTGAAAGAAACCTGCTTCCCAGGATGAAGGTAACTGAGGGTTGAGAAAGGGATCAGGGACAACAGGATGATGACTTTTCCTTCCCCTAATTCTCATAAGGGTGTGTCACCCCCAGCCCTATAAGTTTGGTTCAAAGGCCAAGATAGTGCCATGTCTTGAATCTTCTTAAATGGAAGCATCTAGGGCAGTGATGGCGAACCTATGACACGCGTGTCAGAGGTGACACGCGAACTCATTTTTTTGGTTGATTTTCCTTTGTTAAATGGCATTTAAATATATAAAACAAATATAAAAAATATAAGTCTTTGTTTTACTATGATTGCAAATATCAAAAAATTTCTATATGTGACACGGCACCAGAGTTAAGTTAGGGTTTTTCAAAATGCTGACACACCGAGCTCAAAATGTTCGCCATCACTGATCTAGGGCATCAATCATGTAAGTTCTTCCTGAATAGTGATATAAGCCCCAGGTTTGAAGAGACTATGGCAAAGCACAAAATTAAGTCATACAGTCTCATTGCCACCATGTCTCTTCTCGGGCTGAGAGGGGCCCACTCAAGGATGCTGCACTGATATACCATATCTGCTCTTATACTTGAGGCCTCTTCACTTGAACTAAATTTTGGAACATTTGCTAAGTAAATCAAGACTGTGCTATGTGAATGTGCTCTTCATTTTCTAAGCTAAAGTTCACCTATGATGACCTGATATTTGAGGAAGTTGCATGGCTCCATCTAGGCCAATCTGAACCTGATTTTATTAAGCCTTTGGATCAGGTACTATAGCAGTGACTTTTATCTCCCTTTCATTCTTAGTAAGAAGTCCACAATATAATTTGGAATGCCATTGAAGCCTTTAGACTATGTTTCCCAGCATTACAGGAAGCCGTAGTCATACAACTAAGCCTGACCATTGAGATGAGTGAGGCTTTCAGGAAGATCAGAGAAAAAAAGGGCAAGCTTTTGTCCACATACCCTCTATAATTTGTTCCAATGGCCTGGTATGTGGATGCATTGGATGGGAGCTTCAGCAGCTATTCTAGACTGTCAGTGAGATTGGAAGTCATACTGAGGATGGTTGACTAGAACCCAAACCTGTGTCTCTAATAACAGCAGAGTTGTCACTGATTCTGCACTGCCTACCTCCAGAGTTCTTTTATGCATGGGGGATATAAACCTATACCTTGTGTAATCTATTTTTAGATTTTCTTTTATGTGTTACTCTCTTGTTATTTTTTTTTATTGCAAACAATAGAAATATATTTATTTAGTTTAAGAAATGATGCAATTTTTCCTTGACTGTTCATATATGAAATATACTCTCCTGAGAATATGTGTTATTGCCTTCCTAAGAAAACTTATTTGATGCCTTGGCATCAAATGTGGAGGAAAATCTGCTTTTGTACTTGAAGTTTTAACTTGAGACCCTGAATTCTTGATATCTGGGAATTTTAGTTATATTTTGGTTACCTTCGAAATATCCAAAACAACCAACAACAACATCTACTTTCTACATTAATCTTTTCCCATTTCTCTTATCTAATTTCCACATACAATGCTGTCCAAGATTACATCTGCAGCCAATAATTGATTTGTTATTCACTTTTGACACTGGCCAGATCACTAGTCATGGATAAACTTACTAACCACCTACGTCCTATAAGTATAAAAACAGAGCCACACAAACACAGGGGGATTGAACAAGTGTATTGTTGGAGACAGTGGTACATACTCTGCCTAACCATCAGACACACAGCATCTTATGTATCCTGTGGCTGTGTTACAGATGGAAGGGTGCCAGCCTCTGAGAGAACTGCCTATCACCAATAGAAAGTACATGGGGGACTGGATGGATCACTATTGGATGCATAATGAACATCTGGAAGTACTGCAGGGCAATTGCCTCAGTAATTCCTTATTTCTTCTAGGGTGTTATTTTCGTTGAATTTAACTAATTGTTTCCTTTTGCATTTTCTTTCACATTGGCAACCTGAAGTTAAAACAAATAAACAAGAAAAGTTCCACAGAATTTAGCATGGAAAATAAAACAAATGAAAGCTAGTTACTGAACTTTCTAACCCCTGAACAGGAGGAAGAGTGAAATGACTTTCTTGCCCTAGAAATCACTAATACTTCATGTATATGGTGGGCATGCACATGCATGTTTGTGTGTGTGTGTGTGTGTGTGTGTGTGTGTGTTTGCATTTTGTTTGCATTTTATCATTGTCTTGCCATTTGTATGTGAAGGTGTCTTTTTCAGTTTTCTCTTCTGTATATCCCTTACTTTCTTTTCCTGTTTTTCTCTCTCGGTATCTTTCTCCTGGTGAAGTTCAGAGTAAGGTATATATATTTATAAATTATTTCAAAGTCCCTTCTTCTCTCTTTTGTGTTAACAATAGCTCTCTACTTTTGTTCTCCCTTTGTCTTCTTTATATAATCTTTTTGTTCTATCTTCTGCTCATAGAAATGAAGCACGATATGTATTATGTCATTTTTTCTCTATCCTAAAACATACAAAAAGTAAACATAAGAAGATTTTTCAGTTCAAAATACCTATCTGAACACATTACCTCTTGTCTCTCTTCAAGTGTTATAATGTGCAAAAATATAATATTCTTATAACATCACAAAAAGCTAGATGGAGTGTTATCCTCAGACCAAAAGGATTGAATGACTTCTGCAAGATAATAAGCAGATGGAATCAGCTCCAAAATATATGTTTGGGTTTTTTTTTTCTTTTTTCTTTGTTAAATAGAACTCTAAAGTAATTCAAACTGAGAGAAAATGTAGGCTAAAAGAGAGAATGCCACATAGAGCTGTCTGTAGAAGGACTTTATCAGTATCACTTGGATGAGCTGATTTCACTTATTTGTTGGGTATAAACTGGAGTATACCTCACTTGCCAAATGCATTTGGTAGTCCTGATGCAAGAGAGTCCCAAAATGAGTACTGAGGCCTATCAAACCAGGGCAGTTCTCTACCTCACTCACAGCTGCTAGGGAGAAAGAGAAACTGATACCTAAAAGAGTAATTATCAATACTTGTTAAAAACAAAACCTGCTAAATTTATGTGTTCCCTTTCACCTCCCACACAAACAGAGCATAGCCCAGGTTCTTGCAATCAGATTTTTCATTCTCTGCTAGTGGAAGAGATATTTTCAGTTGGACTCAGGACATATACATTATGTCCTAATACACAACGTAATTGAGGAAAGCTAAGAGCATGAAAGAGGCCTGCTACATGCAACAAAAGGTATAAAAATATTTAGGAAATCTGTTGGTGATAGAAATAAATGGTTAAATTAATATCTGTGTGTCACTAAGGAAAACCAAAAGAGAATAACTATATTCTCTCTGGTGAAACTTCAGAATGCCAGTGATAGAAGAATTCTAACCTTCCAGAGAACAAAATTCTACTTTACTATAAAGGATAATCCTCAAACTAGCATTCAACTTCTCATCTCCAGCATATGGTAAAGGACAAGAAGGACTTTTTACAAAGTCCTGGGAGAACATAATTTAAAGCATAAATTACTCTTTTTAAAAAAAATATTTTTATTGATTTCAGAGAGGAAGGGAAGGGAGAGAGATAGAAACATCAATGATGAGAGAGAATCGTTGATTGGTTGCCTCCTGCATGCCCCCTACTGGGGATTGAGCCTATAACTTGTCCGGAATCGAACTCAGGACCCTTTGGTCCACAGGTCGACGCTCTATCCACAGAGCCAAACCAGCTAGGGCAAGATTTCTCTTAATATTAAGTTAAACTAATATTTAAGAATAGAGGCCATTACTCAATCATAAAAGGATCAAGAGAATTTATTACCAACAAAGCAGTTGTAAATAATTTACTGAGTCTATACTGTAGTAAAATTGGGAACTAAAATTCCAAAATATACCGAAAAATAGGACTGGGTTGATGAAATTAAAGTATGTGGAATTTTTATTTTGTTTGAAATGAAGATTAAATACTGAATACTTTTCAACTCTAATGGGAAGTGCATTAAGTATGTTTTTTAATGAATATAATAGTACTTAATGAAAAGAATGGGTTCTATAACTCATAAATAAGAAAGAGAAAAGAACAATGAAAACCACCCAACTGCAGTAAGGCACTCTACATTCAAGTTAGTGATAAGGCAATGGTACCTGTCATTGTTGTTGTTCTCATTTATTCTGTAGAACTTAACTAATATAATAAGCTTATACAACAAATATTAGAAAGAAAAACCCAAAACTTAATATTTGCAATAGTTATGATTATCTACTTAGAAATCGTGACAAAATTATTGAAAACCATTAAAACTCTAATAAGACTTCAGTAAAATTCCCACATATTGTACCAGTATACTTTTACAAAATTAAGTAGTTTGACTAATTATCAGTTAGAAACTAATAGAAAATTTAATTTTTAATAAACTTAATAAAACTATAAAATATGTAAGAAGGAAATTATGATTTTAAGTTATATATTAAAGACATTGATGAAATTTGTTTAAAAGTCAAAACAAACAAAAATCCCTGAGAAAATAGAAAGAAACATGATATCTGGATGTGAGATTCAATATTATAAAAAATATCAATTCTAAAATTAATTTGAGATTTCAATTTAGCTTCAATAAAAATCCCACTAGTATTAGACTATTTCTTTTTTTTCAGCATTAAATTTGTATGTGGAGATACATTTTTTTAATTTTTAATTTTTTTAATTACAGTTGACATACAATATTCTATTAGTTTCGGGTTTGAAACATAGTTATTAGACATTTGTATAACTGATGAAATGATCACCCCGATAATCTAGTACCCATCTGATTCCATGCATGTTTATAACAATACTCTTACTATATTCCCTACACTGTACTTTACATCCCCAGGACTGTTTTCATATCTGACAATTTGCACATCTTAATACCTTCCCTCTTTTCACCAATTTCCCCAAAGTCCCTCCCATCTGCCAAACATCTATCTGTTCTCTGTATCTATGAGTTTTTGTGTGTTTTGTTTGTTTATTTTGTTTTTAGATTCCACATATAAGTGAAATTACTGGTATATGGTATTTGTCTTTGTCTGACTTACTTCACCTTATCATAAAATCTGCTAGGTCAATCTATGTTGGCACAAATGGCAATACTTTATTCTTTTTTGTGGCTGAATAATATTCCATTGTATGTATGTACCACATCTTCTTTATTCATTGGCCCATACCTGGACACTTAGGTTGCTTCCATATCTTGGCTCTTGTAAATAATGCTGTGGTGAACATAAGGATGCCTATGTCTTTTTAGTGTTTTGGGTTTCTAAAGGTGAATACCCAGAAGTGGAATTAATAGGTCCTCTATGTCTCTTGTTATAGCCTTTGTTTTTAAAGTCTACTTTACCCCAGCATCTTTTTATTTGTTTGCATGAAATATCTTTTTCCATCTTTTTATTTTCCAGTCTGTGTGTCTTTTGATCTGATGTGGGTCTCTTGTAGACAGCATATGTATGGATCTTGCTGTCTTATCCATTCAGCCACCCTTGATAGAGCATTTAATCCTTTTACATTTAAAATGAGTATTGACAGATATTTAATTATTGACATTTTATTATTTATATTTTTATCCTATTTTTGTCTTTTTAAAGAAGGCTTTTAACATTTCTTGTAACATTGGTTTGGCAGTGATTAACTCCTTCAGCTTTTTCTTGTCTGGAAAGCTCTTTATTTCTCCTTGATTCTAAATGATAGCCTTACTGCGTAATCTTGGTTGTATGTCTTTACTTTTATCACTTTAAATATTTCACACCAATCCCTCTGGCTTGCAAAGTATCTGTTGAGAAATAAGCTGACAGTGTTACTGGATTCTCTTGTTCATAACTAACTGCTTTTCTCTCGCTGCTTTTAAGATTCTCTCATTATCTTTAAACTTTCGCATTTTAAATATGTTGTGTCTTGGTATGGGCTTCTTTGGGTTCATCTCTGTGCTTCCTGGAATTGTATATTGATTTTATTTGCCAGGTTAATAAATTTTTCCATTATTATTTCTATAAATAAGTTTTCAATTACTTGCTTTATCCTTTTTCCTTCTATGGTACCCCTATGATGTGTATGTTAGTATCTTTGATGTTGTCCCAGAGACCCCTTAAACTATCCTCATTTATTTTGTTTTATTTTATTTTATTTTGCTGTCCTGATTGGGTGTTTTCTGCTACCTTGTTTTTCTAATTGCTAATTTGATCCTCTGATTCATCTACTCTATTGTTGATCCTCTGTAATGTATTCTTTATTTCAGTTACTGTATTCTTCATTTCTGATTGATTCTTTTTTATGTTTTCTATCCATTAAAATTCTCACTACTCTTAATTTCATTGAGAATCCTTATAACCAGTGTTTTTAACTCTGCATCAAGTAGATTGCTTCGCTCCATTTTGCTTAGTTCTTTTTCTGGAGTTATATTCTGTTATTTCATTTGGGAAATATTTCTTTGTCTCCTTATTTTGGATGACACTGTATGTTGTTTTTATGTATTAGGTCGATCTACTATGTTTCCTGGTTTTGGTAGAGTGGACTTATATAGTGTGTGATCTGTGGAGTCCAGTGGTGTACTCTCTTTGGTCACCTATACCAGGCACTCCAGGAGTATTCCTTATGTGGTTTGTATATACCATTCTGTTGCATTTGAGCCTTTATTGCTATTGTCACATCAGTGGGAGGTATATACTCTCAGGCTGATGGGCTGGGAGGACTGGCCTTTACTACAGTGGAGTACCTATTGTTCAGGGGCTGTCCCTATGAAGCAGAATTCACTTTAGCTGGATGCAGGTACCTGCCCAGTTTGCCTGTTTGGTGTGTCATTTGTAGAAGTGGTCGGTTGGTGCCCAGGGGTGGTCTGAAGCTGGCCACTAGGTGTGTTGGTTCTGGGGCCTCTTAAAAGGGGCTCTGCTGCAGGCCATGGTCAGCCACAGCCTGTGCTCAGACTGGGGTCACCTAGATGAGGAACAGAGTGAACCATAGATGGTTGCCACTTGTGCTGGGATTATAGGTGCCTGGGAGAGGCTAACCCACAAACCAAATCTGGCTGCCACTGGTGACAAGGGTAAGGATACTTAGCAAGAGGTACAGGCATGGCTGGCCAGCTGATGCTTATAGGGTTTGTGAACCTTTGAGAGATTTTAGAAAAGTTCCCAGCATAAGCTGAGACAGGCTATTTATATGGAAATGCCACTAGAAGTGGCTTGGGTGGGCCATGGTCCCAGGAAGTCACTAGGGTGTGACAAATGGTGTTAGCCATGTTGATGGAGAATCAGCATGTTTTCATATATCTATTTTCCATCCCTCTGTCCTATGTTGTGGTAATTTGTTGCCCACCTACACCTGCAGGCTCAATGGGGGTAGAGCTCAACAAAGGAACAATGGCCTCTACCAACACTTCTGTCTGGGAAAAAGCTGCCCCTCCAGCCCTCACTCTGAAGCCAGACAATTTGGTTCCTCCCTGTATGTCCCTGGCACTTTTTGAGATGCTGTTACAGCACTGGAGTTCAGAATGAGTCAGGCCATCAGTAAGTAAATCCACGTGCAGGTCTGGGACTCCAGCAGTTCTCTGTCTCACTCAACTGTAATCTCCACTGGTTTTCCCAGCCAGAAATTATGGGGACTTCTCTTCCCTGCATAGCAACGCTGGGCTGGGGAGCCCTGTGTGAGGCTGAGACCCCTCACTCCTCAGGGGAACCTCTGCAGCTTAGATATCCCTCTTGTTTCTTAACTGCCATTCCATGGTTGTGGGCCTGCCCATCCACATCTCCACTTTTTCTACTAGTCAACATAGCCTGTCTGTATCCTTAGTATAGGAGTTCTGTTCAGCTAGTCTTCAGGTGGTTCCCAATGATGGTTGTTCTGTAGTTTTGTAATAATTTTTATGTGTTTGTGAGAGGAGGCAAGCACAGCAGTTACCTATTCTGCCATCTTGACCAGAAGTCCTCAATTGCGTATATTTTTTCTAATTTGTGTTTTGGATTCCTTTGAATAAATACCCAGAAGTGAAATTGCTGGGTCATATGGCAGTTCTATTTTCATTTTTTTGAGAAACCTCCATATTGTTTTCAATAGTGGCTACACCAATCTGCAATCCCACCAACAGTGCACGAGTTCCCTTATCTCCACATCCTTGCTAACACTTGTTGTTTGTCAATTTCTTGATAATAACCATCCTAATGGGTGTGAGGTGGTATCTCACTGTGGTTTTAATTTGCAATTTTCTGATGATTAATGATGTTGAGCATTTTTTCGTATATCTATTTTCCATCCCTCTGTCCTATGTTGGGGTAATTTTAAGCTTACAGAAGAGATTAAAAAATAGTACAAAATTCCCCTTTACTTTTCACTCAGCTGTTCCTTAAGTTAACATCTCACATGCTCAATCTTCATCAAAACTAAGAAATTAATCTTGCTAAATACTATTAAGTAAGGAATCTCTTAGATTTCACTGATATTTCCACTAGTATATTTTTTCTTCCAGGATTTAATCGGTTACCACATTGCATTTAATTGTAATTTCTCTTAAGATTCCTCTGATCTCTGAAAGACTCTGATTTTTGTCCTTGTCTTTTATGACCTTGAAACTATTGAAGAGTCACTTGTTTGGTGGACTCTTCCTCAATCTGAATCTGTTTGAAATGTTCTCTTCATTAGATTGTGGTTCTGCATTAGTGGAAAGGGTACTATAGAGGTGATGTGCCTTTCTCAGTGCACCATCTTAAGGGTCCATGAGGTTAGTATGTATCATTGGTGGATTTTAACCTTGATCACTTCATTAAAGTGGTATCTGACACTTTAATAAGACAACTGTTTACCTCTTTGCAATTAGAAATTTATAACATAGAGTACAGTGTTTGAGTAGTTATTGTCTCAAGCTTTATTGTAGCTACTAATAACATTCTTTTCTAAAATAACATAATCAATTCCTTTAAGTTACTTAATTATGATCATGTAATTTATTTTTTCTCCCTCATGACATTTAATTTAGTTTGTTTCTGCTTAAACTTTTATCCATTGATTTTAGCATTCGTTGGTGGATTTTTTTCTGCAGTAATTATTACCCTGGTGTTCTAACAGTGATTTTCAATTTCTTTCATTCCTTTTACATTTATTAATTGACATTCTTCTGTAAGGAAGAGTTGTCACTCTTATTTATTTATTTATTTATTCATTCATTCATTCATTTTCATTCATATTAGTATAGTGTGGATTGATGGATATTTAATAATACAATATCACCATTATTTATTTTGTTGCTGAGGTGTTCCATCATTGATCTTTGGAAGCTTTCAGGTTGGGTTTACAGCCCTTTTGATATGTTACAATCTTTTGTTGTTGTTGAACACTTCTTACTTCCTAGCACCAGGAGATGATCTTGACACATCTTGGATTTTTTTCTGCCTGAGCTTTGAACTAAATCAGTTTTGCAAAAATTCCCGTTTCCTTTAATTAGAGGATGGTATTTAAAATCCAGTATCTGAGTGCCACATATGCTCTTTGCTACTGAGATGTTACTTTTTGACGCCTGTCAGTAAATAGAGCCAGGACACATACAATACACACATTTATTTACCAACTTGATGTCTGTCTGTCTACCTGTCTGTATATCATCTATTTTTTAACCACATACCTGTGTTGATACCTCTGCCTTATATCTAGCCCACAGGTTTCATTCTGGTGTTCTTCCTTTCCTAATTGTAACTACTTACTCTGGCTTTCATTACCTACAGTACATTTACTTATCTGTTCAACTGAAGCACAAAAACAAAGAAGAATCAGAACTTCTAATCCATATCACTGTGACAACAATTTACCAACTACAGTACAGTACAGTATTTGAGTACAATTTTTATCTTTAGCAAAGTACTATTTTTAAAAGTTTGTAATATTTTATTTCTTCCCATTCCTTTCTGCATGGCCTTGCGATTTATTTGTAATCCAGTTAGGTTCATCTATCACCATATTTATTGTATCTTTCTCCTCCCCACCACACATATTCCTGTTGACTTATTTTTAAAAATTCATATGCAGTGAGTTGCACATTTTGTGCTTTATATTTATCTGAAATGTAGAGTCAGGTATTCATCACCACGGTTTCCCCAAAATTCTTTTGTGCAGAGAACCCCTCTCCCCAACCCCAACTCAACAACTATCTTTGCCTTCTCCCCAGTGCCACATAAGTGGAGTTATGTATTATGTAGCTTTTTGTGTTTCACTTCTTTTACTTAGTAAGATGTATTTATGAGTCATGCACATTGTACAGTAGTTTGCTATTTTTTATTGCTGAGTAATAGTCTATTGTATGGATATTCCACAGGTTGCTTGTTTACCAGTTGAAAAATATATGTTTTTCCCTTCAAATTTTGGTGCTTATGAATAAAGTTCCTATAAATATTTGTATACAGCTTTTTGAGTGGACATATTTTTTTTTGTGGTAGATACTTACAAGTGGGTAGTTGCATATTTAAATTCATAAGAAAATGTCATACTGTTTGCTAAGTGAATTCCCATCAGCAGTTTATGAAAGTTCCAGTGGCTTCATATTCTTGTTGGAACTTGATATGACAAGTTTCTTTGTTTCTTTTTGTTTTAGTCATTCTAATAAATGTGTAGTAGTATCACATGGTGTTAATTTGCATTGCTAATTACTAATGATGTTGAACATATTTTTATATGTTTGGCATCCAGTTATCATCCTACTTCAGGGTTTTTCAGATATTTACCCATTTTTATTAGAGTGTTTATTTATTATTATTATTGGGTTTTGAGAGTTTTTACATATCTGGACAAAGTTCTTTTAGAGGATTGTGATGTGCATACTTATGCTCCTAGTATATGGCTTGTTATTTTATTCTCTTAATAGGATCTTCCATGTAGAAAATGTTTTAAATTTTAAAGAAGTCAAATTAACCATTTCTTTTCTTTAATGGGTCATCATTTTGGTATTACACTGAAAACCTCTTTGCCTAATCCAATATCATGCAGATTTCCTTGGATGATTCTTGGTTATTCTTATTCATTAGAGGCGATAAGGAAAAATGATCAGGCAGAGATTCTTTTTCTTTCTGCTTTTCCCCTAAAATATTCTTTTTATGTCTCTTTACAGTCCTTCCTATGAGTGCCACCTGGGTTTCATGGAGAGAAAGCCTGCAAGAGTTTGTGGACAATTTTTATGGCCTTCACCAGATTTACACTGTCCTGCCAGACCACACTTAGCTTTTGCCAATTTTTCAACTTTTCTAGCTTACCTGTTCTTACCATATCTGGTACCTGTCTCCCTCAGACAAGTGAATGCTCCGTCTTCTGTCTCCCTGTAGGCACCATCTTGCCTTAGATGTTTAGGGCTATTCACTGTGTCTCAGCTCTCTGATGGGTTAGAAAACAAAGTAATAAGTGAGGAGTTAGTCTGGCTTTTTAAAAATATTCTATGTTTTTATTGATTTCAGAGAGAGGAAGGGAGAGGGAGAGAGAGATAGAAACATCAATGATGACAAAGAATCACCAATCAGCTGCCTCCTGCATGCCCCTTATTTGGGATTGAGCGAGCAACCCGGGCATGTGCCCTGACCAGGAATCGAACCGTTACCTCCTGGTTCAGGGGTCAATGCTCAACTGCTGAGCACACTGGCCAGGTGGCTTTTTAAACAAATTTTATTGCAGAATGGACATGATCTCATTGATGGTACATCAGGGAGGTAGAAGAAAACAAAGGGGGAATCTCTGAGACTGGATACAAAGAAAAACAAAGAGACATACTTCTTTTACATAAGTGGGTCTGGGTAGTTAGCAATTAATTTCAGCACTAGGAATGTTATAAAGGAAACAAGATAACAATGAGGGGTTTTGGTCTCATGCTCTGGTACAGTGGGTGTGCCCTGAGGGTTCTGGAAAAGATTACCCTGACATTTCAAAGGTATGTTATTTCTGTTGCAAAAAGACAACAGATAGGCTTACCAGAGGTAAAGATTCACCTTTGTCAAGGAAGCTACAGGCCCAGGACATGACTACCTGCCATGATTTGCTTTCAGTTAAAAAAATTTATGTTCAGCCCAGCTAGTTTGGCTCAGAGGTTGAGCATTGACCTATGAACCAGGAGGTCACAGTTTGAATCCCAGTCAGGGCACATGCCCAGGTTGCAGGTTCCGTCCCCAGTGGGGGTTGTGCAGGAGGCAGCTGATCCGATGATGCTCTCTCATCATTGATGTTTCTATTTCTCGCTCCCTCTCCCCTTCTCTCTCTGAAATTCATAAAAAAAATATGTTTTTTTAAAAAATATTTATGTTCAGACTACGTTATAGGGTTACTTTCTGTTTATGAGTTTGTAAGGTCCGCCATGCAGGCCTCCCCTGTTCTTGTCAGGTTTACTCTTTTTTGACCACATGTCCTGAAAATTGGTATGTTGAAGTCTTAACCATCAGTACATCAGATGTATTTGGAGATAGGATATTAATTAAAATGAGGTCCTTAAAGTGGGTCCCAATCTACTATGACTGGTGTCCTTCTAAGAAGAGGCAATTTGGACACAGACACACACACAGTGAAGACCCAGGGAAAAGATGGCCATATATGAGCAAGAAGAAAGGCCTACAACGACCCTCTCTCAAAGCTCTCAGAGGAGCCAACCTTGCCCACACCTTGGTCCCAGACTTCCAGCTTCTAGAACTGTAAGAAAGTAAGTTTCTGTTGTGTAGGCCACCTACTCTGTGGTGGTTTGTTCTGGCAGCCCCAGCACACTAATACAGATGGCATCCGACATTTCCCAGGGCTACATGCGCAACAAGAAAGAATAAGTATCTCAGATTCCCATCAAATTCCCGAGTTTCATTTTGATTAAAACAGTTCTAAAACACATGCCAGCCTCCAATGCATCGTTGTTGTGAACAGAGGTATGAAATGGGCCCATTACCTTAGCCTGTGTCCTAAACTCCACTTCTGCTGGAGTCTCATGCCACAGCATGGAAAGAGCTTGAATAGAATATGAGGGCTAATGCAAATGGAGCAGCAAGGGATGGATGCCAGGCAAATGTTTTCTCTGTTCTTTGACCTGCAACTACTCTCTTCCTAACGGGAGGAAATACTCACATACACATCTATATAAGGACCCATATAAACTTCTTAGTTACAGTGAAAAATTAGAATCCACCTCAGTGCCTGCCAATAAAATAATGACTGGCTAATCTGTGATAAAGCCATAGAATGGACTAGTGTTCCTTTTATGCAAATGTTAAAAAGAATAATTTGAATTTATATGGTTTGACATGAAAAAATATGCATGACTAAAATGGAAAATGTGAATTGTTTACAATATCTGTAGCATAATAATAGTAACCCAAAAAGCAAACAAATTACATTTCTGGAGATACATATGGATTTGGATGTGCATTTTAAAAATGTCCAGTAGAATGCCCACCTAACTGGCAACAGTGGTTATGTTGAAAGAAGGGTCTAGGATTAAGATCATTAATTATGGGGACTTTTGCTTTATTTGTAGGTTTGGGTTACTTATGAGAATACAATCAAGTAATTAGTATTTGAGAAACTAAAAAAATGATAAAGTACTTAGTACCATAACAGAAATGTAGTGAATATTTAGTAAATGCTAGCAGTTATTATTACTATTAAGAATAGGTGAGAACTTACCAAATCAGATTCCTGCTGCTAGGTATATATCAGACGAGGGAAAACTGTGCTCAGCAAGAAGGCTGGAAACTTAGATGGCATACATGTGTTAGTGTACTGGTGTGGATAGAAAGGCGCATACAGTGTGGAAGTTCCCTCGCCAAGCTGGGAACTATGAGTACTATGGGGAGGGTTACGGAGTAGGGAGGGGATGAAGGTGGCCTCCATTTTTATCCCACCTATTGTGTTCTTTAACTTTTCATAAAGATGAATTGTTTTGGCACTATTTGAAATAATGAAAATTATGCTTATGTAATCCCTGGTTTGCCTCTATTATCTATATCCTCATTTACTTAAAAACTAATCCCAGCAAGGAAGAGCATTTGCAAAGGCATTAATTTGAGCGCTGTTTGTGTTCTTATGTTCTGAAGTATTGAACAAGAAGGAGGATTGTTTGTCAAAGCAGGACCAGCTGGGATCTCTGGCTGACTCCCAGATGCAACTGTGAAGAAGCGGATATTGGGTGCTCTCCCACCTCCTCAGGACTCCGTTACTCCTGCCTGCTCTTGGCACCCCCCAGCATCCTGTGCCCTGCTAAGGTGTTAACTGACAACTGACAGATTTTACTAAGAGCCTAGTCTTCTCAGCAGTATTTTTGTTTTAAAAGTTAACTTGAAAACGAAATAAAAACTCCCCAAACTTCTGAGTTTCAAGGCATACACTTCCTTCATGATAGCCCATAAATAAAATCACAACTCTCTCATCTTTAAAGAAAATACATAATGCTCTCTTGACACCTGAGATCCCATTAGATACAAGTTTATCAATTTTCATGAAAAAGTTTCAATGGAATAATGCATTGTCTCTTCCACTAACCTCCCAATCACTACCCCTGCAATGTAATCTGGCTTTCATCTTCTCTCCTGAAACTTGTCTCCTTAAGGTTACTATTATTAAGATCTAGTTGCCAATTAGAAGGACTTGTCTTCAGCTTAAGTCAGTTCTCTCTAGGATAGAAGTGTTATGGCATTTGTCATGGTTTTTAATGTGTCTGTTTATCTGTCTCCCCGCCTTGATGGTTAGCTACCTGACGTCTAGTCTCTGCCTCATTCGTT
>NW_005871080.1:1949796-1963024 GCF_000147115.1 Myotis lucifugus
CAGGTGTACCAGATGCTAATGCGATTTTGTAATCAAAGAAAACATGATAATTTCAAGAGAAACATCAAAAGTGCTTTATTCAACTTAACGTAATGTCCATCGCTAGCTACACATTTCCCCCATCTTTCAGGCAATTTGTCATCCCCATAGAACTTTTCTTGTTTTGAGGCAAACCATTCAGAGACTCAAACTTCTTCGTATGTTTTGAAGTGCTGCTCAGAAAGTGTGTGTGCCATCGATCCGATCGGAACAAGTGGGAATGTGAAGGAGCAAGGTCTGGTGAATACGGTGGGTGGGTTAATACTTCCCAGGCAAGATCTTTTAATGTGTCTTTAACTGGTTTTGAAGTGTGTGATGGTGTGTTATCATGAAGCAAAATTACTTTGCCGTGTCTTCTGGCCCATTCTGGTGGTTTTACGATCAAAGCGTGGTTCAAGTTGATCATTTGTTGTCAGTAGCGATCAATATTAACTGTTTCAGCCGAAACCGGTTTGGCTCAGTGGATGGAGCGTCGGCCTGCGGACTGAAGGGTCCTGGGTTCGATTCCGGTCAAGGGCATGTACCTGGGTTGCGGGCACATCCCCAGTGGGAGATGTGCAGGAGGCAGCTGATCGGTGTTTCTCTCTCATCGATGTTTCTGACTCTCTATCTCTCTCCCTTCCTCTCTGTAAAAAATCAATAAAATATATTTAAAAAAAAATATATTAACTGTTTCACCTGGTTTTAGAAGCTCATAATACACCACACTTTCCCCATCCCACCAAACACAGAGCATTGTCTTCTTTCCGAAGCGATTTGGCCTTGCAGTGGATGTTGATGGTTGACCTGGATCAACCCATGATTTTGTGCATTTGGGATTCTCAGAATAAATCCACTTTTCATCGCCAGTCACAATTTGATGCAAAAAAGACTTTCTTTCGTGCCGTTGAAGCAACATTTTACTGATGACTTTTCGGTTTTCCATTTGTCTTTTGTTCAGTTGATGTGGCACCCATTTTCCTTCCTTTAAAATCTTTCCTATTGCTTGTAAATGATCTGAAATTGTTTGCTGGGCAACGTTTAATCTTCCTGCAAGTTGTTTTTGAGTTTGACACGCATCTTCATCCAATAATGCTTGTAATTGTTGGTCTTCAAACTTTTTCAGTTGACCTAGATGTTCTTTGTCTTTCACATTGAAATCATCACCTTTAAGGCATTTAAACCAGCATTCACAAGTATCTTGAGATGGAGCATGTTCACCATAAGCTTCCTGAAGTATACGATAACTTTCAGCAGCACTTTTCTTCAAAATAAAGTAATGAATTAAAATTTCCTGCAAATGCTTTTTTTGGCACGAAATTTGACATTTTTAAGCGTAGAAATATCTATGATGTTAACACCTTCAGAAAATTTGACATATAAAGTTTTGAAGCTTGCTGTCAATACAACAAAATAGCATACATATCAAATCACATGTATATCAACATATGTGTAACTCCATCTATTGAAAAAATTCCGCATTCTTAACTGGTACACCTGGTAGAAGAAGAAATTGATATCTTTTTTTCCAAATAATCCACAGCATTATTTAATAGGAGTCAGGAAAAGTTTGGTAATGGAGGCATATGGGAATTAGTTGGTTAATTAAAAAAGAAGAAGTGTGATTATGTTTGTATATCAAACTTGTAAAATGGGTCCTACTACTTGCACATGGATGCTACCATGCTTTCCAATAGTCAATATTATCTAAATGCTTTATGGAATGTATAGTCTTTTGACACTTTTATTTTATTAATAGGCAGCTACAATGTGGGAGTTTTGGAAGTTATTCATATCAAAAATGAATTTCCATTATTTCTGAATCAATTTAATTTTCCCATCACTATTTCCCCCCTATACTCCCTCTACCTCCAACCAAATATACTACCTTCTCCCTGCCCTGTCACCACCACACCAAAATTATTAACAAATATTTTTTAAAGGCTGTGCTTGATCCAGACAGTTATTAAGGGAAGGTCTAGAGTGCATTTCATGATTGGGGGAGGGAGAAAACATAATTAAAACAATCAATGGGAACTTGCTAGTCTTTTTTTCTTAAGGTTTCTTTCTTTCTTCCTTCCTTCCTTCCTTCCTTTCTTTCTTTCTTTCTTTCTTTCTTTCTTTCTTTCTTTCTTTCTTTCTTTCTTCCTTCCTTCCTTCCTTCCTTCCTTCCTTCCTTCCTTTCTTTCTTTCTTTCTTTCTTTCTTTCGGGGTGTAGAGATTTCTTAAGATTTTTAAATTTATTTTGAGAGAGAGCGAGGAAGGGAGAAGGAGAGAGAGAAACATCAATGTGAGAGCGTAACATGAATCAGCTGTTTCCCACATACTCTCTGCCAGTGATCAAGCCCACAATCTGGGCATGTGCCCTGACCAGGAATTGAAACAGCAACCCCTTGGTGCATGGGAGGATGCTCAACCAATTGAGCTATACTGGTCAGGGCAGAACTTGCTAGTCTTTAAAGATCTTGGAAGAATAGTTATCTTTTGAATCATTGAATTTTACAAAACACCTTCAGGCTTCCTCTGACTCTGCCCACATGTCTCTTACTGATGGTCAATTTATACAAAATGCAGGACTGACTCTATACATTTTGTCTTACAGACCTCTTCCAGCATTAGAATTAATAAAGGGAATTCAATAGCTACAATGGTCTACACACAATCAGCTAAGTATTTTGCATTCATTATTTAAATTAATTCTTACAATTCTATATGAGGCTTATTATTAGCTCTATTTTCATATTTTAAAAACTAAAGATCGGAGAGGTTAACTAACTTCCTCATAGTCACAGAGCTAAACTGGTGAAGCAAGAATTTGAAGACAGTCTTTCTGGCTCCAAAGCTGCTACTTTTAATCATGCCCTTAGCTATTGTACTGTAATGCCACAGGTTGCTTCCAACTTGGCCCCCTCTCTCAATTACATTTAACTAACTTTTCTCAGCTTTAAGAAACAGAAAACAAGGTGCCATTGCCCTTTTTTTTCATGTTGTTTGACTCTATATTCTATAGCACTCATTAGGTCTTACTTCCTGCCTCACTATATTGAAGAGGAAATAACCAAAAATAAGGCTTAAAAACTTGTTAAGGTCCTGAAGTGCTTTATCATTTATTTTACCTTCATTTGATACATACAGCCTCTTAGTCCCATTCAGAGCTGCTAAACTGCATAGTTCTTACAAATATTCATTCCCTTAAGCAGTTGTTCTATTCTTGTTTTTTTTTTAAAGTTGTAATTTAATCTATCCCAAGTAGTTATTTCACAGAAAAAAAAAAATAGGTCCACATGTATCTCTATTTTAAAACGTGGCAAATCCGTGCATTTTAGAAGTTCCGCTCAGTTTTCCCGGTGGTATGACTGAAAATAGCACTAGATTAGGAACTGGATTATAAGAGAGTGAGATTGGGAATTTAGTGGCCAGCTTCTAAATCTAGCTGCTAATTTGGATATGTAAGAAAAGGACCAAGGCCATGAAAACTTCTAACTCAAAGATAGAGTTTATAATACTTGATTACATTATTTTCAAATAGCAGCATTTCCATTAATGAGAAGGCTTGAGGGATAGACTGCTTGTTATTTGAATTTTCTAGTTAATTTGAGATCATCTATTATACTCTTTGCTTCAATGTGATATTGCTGTGAAACTTTTTTACTTTTCTGTTTTATGGTTGATATCCTGGAGTATGCTAGGTTCATTCTGTGAATAACAGAGAGTATATAGAATTTTAAAAAATGTAACTAATATCAGTCTCCAACAAAATAATATACATACTTGCATACTGCACCTTCTCTTGGATTCTATCCCTTCCTTGAGAGTGCCTATCTCACTCTCAGATAGAAACGAGTAGTCAGTAGCAAAATAATTAAGGTGATTATACTATAGAACTTGGTGATGGTATCATTAGTATTTCAGACTAGGTTTTTTTTTATTGATTTTTTACAGAGAGGAAGGGAGAGGGATAGAGAGTTAGAAACATCAATGAGAGAGAAGCATCCATCAGCTGCCTCCTGCACACCCGCAACTGGGGATGTGCCCGCAACCATGGTAGTACATGCCCTTGACTGGAATCAAACTCGGGACCCTTCAGTCCACAGGCTGACGCTCCATCCACTGAGCCAAACCAGTTAGGGCTAAAGTGAACTATTAATTGCTAGTAAATGTAGTGGATCTCAGCAAATTTAGGACTTTTTCTCAAAGCATTTGTGAGATTCTTTAGCTAATTGGAAGGAGTTCTGGACTGTTGTTGAAGAAACTGCTCTCAGATCTTCTGTTTCTATGAGCTTTATGACTTTTCTTTTTTCTTTTTCAAAAAAGGATATAATCTCTCCAAACCTCCATTCCTCATCTGTGAAATGGAAATAAAGATGCCTAGCACAGTAGTGCAACATAGGACAATTCAGCTTTTACCTGAGTTCTCTTTCTTTATAAGATGTTACAGGCTCATCCAGGAACAAGTGGGTCAATACACCACAGTGCAAGAGGTTGACGTATGAGGCTCAGAGGCCTGCTATTTTTTAAAATATATTTTATTGATTTTTTACAGAGAGGGAGGGAGAGGGATAGAGAGTTAGAAACATCAATGAGAGAGAAACATCAATCAGCTGGCTCCTGCACACCTCCTACTGGGGATGTACCCGCAACCAGGTACATGCCCTTGACCAGAATCGAACCTGGGACCTTTCAGTCCACAGGCTGACGCTCCATCCACTGAGCCAAACCAGTCAGGGCAAAGCCTGCTATTTTGACATAGGAAGAGTAGGCTCATCTCTCAGAACAGTACTTAGCTTAACCAAAACCATGTATTTTGTAAAGTAGGAGTGGTGGTGAATTGATTCCTAATGATCAAAACTATCACAAGAGCAGGAAAATGGGGAGTCCATTCTCTCCCTGGAAGTAAAGCCTTATAAAGGGAAATACATCTTGATAAGAAAATTGCTTAAGGAGCTTGAGATTGAAATAAGAGGAATTGAACGATGTGAAAATGTAATGGCATAACTCTAAGGTAGCCTGATGTATCCATCTCAAAATAGTGATGGTTTTAGCATTGCGATGGAATGTTGCAAATACACTGGCCACAATTCTTTATGGTTACCATTATAGGACTGAACTGTGGCTAAAAGTTTTGGTTGTCTTCTCCCAGAAACAATGAGCCCAGCCTGTATACTTGACTTGTTCTTGTTTACCTATGATAGCGCCCAGCCTGTATACTTGACTTGTTCTTGTTTACCTATGATAGTGCATTTATTCAAGTTGTGGTCCTATCTCTCAGGCCAGGGGTCCATTTCTTCTTTTTACACGACTCTGTCTAATTTCACTCTAAAATAATTTTACAGTTTAGTACTCGGAAGTTATTTGACTTCTCTTTCTGGCATTTATGACAATATGTACCCCACACTGTTATTATGAAAGCTAATTTATCTAATGCAACAGAAGGTGTGTGGTACAGCTTCCAGCGTCTTTCAGACATTCAATCTTTTGGACTTGGAATACGAATATCTTATCTGAAATACTTTATCATTTTATCTGTATATTTTGGGATAATTTCATCCCAATTTCAAACAATTGTTCCATTTTCAAATAGTCATTTGCACTTTTTGCTAAGCCAACAAACTATCTTAAAAATTATACTCTTTGGAACATCTAAATTATATCTCCCAGGTGCTCTTAACACTCCTAACACAAGAAAGCATTTTCTGGACTCTGGTACCTGAGTTTTAGTTGGAGAAAATATCCATTAGGATTTGAAATATGTACAAAACAACACCCTCTTTTAAAATTGGAAGTGATAACTGTCATAACGTTATTTTATGACTTGTATTACAGTGAGAGATAGGTACTTAAGTATGACAGGTAGCACTTACTACTTTTCTACTATGTATTATAGTTTTGCCAATCTACGCATTTTGTTTTTTATATTCTCCTTTGGCTTCTGTAAGGAAAGGGACAAGGTTTTTTGTTGTTGTTGTTGTTTAATATATTTTATTGATTTTTTACAGAGAGAAAGGGAGAGGGATAGAGAGTTAGAAACATCGATGAGAGAGAAACATCGATCAGCTGCCTCCTGCACACTCCCTACTGGGGATGTGCCCGCAACCAAGGTACATGCCCTTGACCAGAATCGAACCTGGGACCCTTCAGTCTGCAGGCCGGCGCTCTATCCACTGAGCCAAACCGGTTAGGGCAAGGGACAAGGTTTTACTCATCTTCATATTCCCTCAGTACTTGATAAATTTGCATTGACAATGGGGTAATAGCCAAAGAAACAGCCAGGTTCTAACATTAAGATGAACATGACTTCAAAGTGCTTCCTTTTTCATCATAGTGGTTAAAAATGTCACATCTATTTATTAGCATAAAACAATGATTTTATACCTTTTTTTAATCTCATGGCACACATAAACTAATCACTAAAATTCTGCAGCAAACAAAAAAAATGTATTTTTTGCCAACATGGCAAAAAAGGTATAATTTTGAATCATTCACAACTGATGCCTATTGTTGTGTTGGCTGTTTTCATTTTTTAATTTGACAATCTAAGGGAAGAGAGGTCAGTGCTCCTGACTAAATAGTCAGGTATTGCCTGCTTTAAAAATTTTGCGGCACACTAGCTGAAAACCACTGATATAAAGGATTGTGGCCCACTAGCTGAAAATCACTGACATAAAGGATGCACTAGTATTCCAGAATGTATTCAGTAGGAGCATGCCTCTCCCAGCTATTTCCTGGCTATATTTCTGATGGAGATATATGTTAGGGGCATGGTAAAGTCAGCTAACTAAAATCACTCACATGTCTGTCATTGTTTACTTTGTTTTCAGTTGGTTCAAGTTAATTCTGGTTTTTGTGACTTTGGCTAAAAGTAATCTTTTAAAAGATGTTTGCTTTTCAATTATAGTAGGCAGCCTTATATTAGTTTCAAATATACAACATAGTGATTAGATACCTTTATACCTTATGAACTGATCTTCCCAATAATTTTAGTACCCACCTGGCACCATACATAGTTATTATAATACTAGAGGCCTGGTGCACGATTTCGTGCACGGGTGGGGCCCCTGCGGAGATTGGGCCCCAGCTTGCGCCCCCAGCCTCGCAGCCCCAGCTCATGCCCCCACCCTCGAAGCCCTGCAGCCCCACCTGGCACCCCACCTTGGCCTGAAACCACCCCCTCACCTGCTCCACTATCCCACCTGCGGGGTGATC
Organism: Myotis lucifugus; assembly: GCF_000147115.1. Lineage (NCBI taxonomy): Eukaryota > Metazoa > Chordata > Mammalia > Chiroptera > Vespertilionidae > Myotis > Myotis lucifugus. Next base: position 1,957,018 of record NW_005871080.1, read on the forward strand.
AATCAGTGCCGGGCCCCCCACCCAGCTCCCTCAGCGTCAGGGAGCTGCCGGGCGACAGCCCTGCCCCCCACCGCCTCCACTGGTCACCGTCTGCAGGGCCATCAGCGGGGCAATTGGGCCCCCGCTTGCACCCGCCTTGGCCCAGCGCCGCCTGCTCACCTACTCCACCATCCCGCTGCGGTCCTGCTCTCTTCGGGGCCCATCAGGGCCGGAAGCACCTCACTGCCACCCACTGCCAGCGCCGCGTTGCTGATGCCTGCCGTGTTCTGCCCGCCCCTTGGTAGTCAGCACACATCATAGTGAGCGGTTGAACTCTGGTCTCCTGGTCAAACTCTCAGTCAAACGACCGCCCTAGGGGATGTGAGGTGGCCCAGAAAAGCAGCATAGAGAACAAAGAGAACCAAAGGATTGAAGAGGAGAGATGGAGGGGAGTTTAATGCTGCGTTCTCCAGCGAGACCCACCAGCCCAAAAGGTGGGGCCAGTGAATTCGCACCCCCAGGGAGGGAGGGGCATCTTTTTATACAGGTGTTTGGTGAGGGGCGGGGGCCTGAGCTGAGGAAGTCTCCACAGCAGGGATCATCAAGGTATTCAGCTGAGGAAGTCTAGCCGCAGGGCATCAGCAGGATATTCAGGAAGGAGTCAATATCTGTGTGGGGGTCGTGTGGATTCCAGGGAGAAGCTGGTATCTGTGTCTGGCACTCTGATCTGTTAGAAATTCCAGGGAGAGTCCATTATCTCGTCACACATCTGCATGTATCTGATCCTGAGCTCTCTCCGACCTAACAGGGGACACTTTGTATATTAGGCTTTTATTATATAGGATTATTAACTCTATTCCCTGTGCTGTACTAAAAGTATTTCTTATGTCACTTTGTAACCAACATAATTTAGGTCCTATATGGGCATCAGGGTAGATTGTAGGATTTCCCAGGCTCTTCTGAATCTCAGACAGACATATTTTGAAGACAGTCTATGTAGAAAATAAGCAAAAATGTTGTCATAAACATATACAATTTCTTAACTTTTCCCTTTATATAATCATATTATCATGGAATCTCCGAATTACAAATAAAATTTTGATAAAAAATCTCTCTCAATAGCTTTCTCTATATTCTGCATGAATACTTCTCATGATGGAAAACCCACTTCAACATAAAGCAGCTTCTTGGAGCCCAAATTGATGTCTCTATAGTTCTTACACCTTGTTTTCCTCTCTGAAGTCATGCTAATGTAACATACATTTTCTTGTTTCCTCCTTAAAATGTCTTAAAAATACTATGTGACTTGCTATAGTAAGCATGGCAGAGAACCAAGTGACAACCCTTTTCATGGTCTCTGAAATTTCATAAAACATCATCACCCTGTTTGGATCTTCTTCAGATACAGTGCTTTGAAATGACATTTTCTTGTGTTTTTCACTTTTTTAGGTCAGTGACATCCCATTTCATAATTAGTGTTCTATTGCGGTTGTGTGAATGTAGACACTCTCCCTTGTTATTTTACTGATGCTTTACTGAGAAGATCTTCCCAAGATATTTGAGAGTAAACATTCCATATTTCCTTTTTTTATCCTCTTGTTTTTAAAATGTTACTGAAATTTATGAAATTTTTACATGTAGCATTATTGAAAGGATGGTACATTCATGCACCCATTAAAGAGAAAGAGACTGTGGTAGATTTTAAAACAAGTCTGTGAAGCCTTTGCAGACCACTGTCATCAAGAAGTGGAGTCCGAGTTCTGTAAGCAGTTGTGGAATGCAGGAGAAGTGCTGCTCCATGACTTTGGAGACACGGTCCTAAAAGGCAGAGCTACTTTCGTCTGTCTCTCCTGGAAACATGTGCTCTTAGAACCCTGACATCATACTCCCAGGAGGACAGTCTAGCCACATGGAGAGGTATCCGGTAGGTGTTCCGAGATAATGCTCCTAAGCGAGGTCCCCATCAGCAACCAGCAGGACCCACCAGACACGTGAGGAAGCCTTGGACCTGGCTCCAGCCCCAGGACCATCTGACTGCAACCTTATGGGAAACCCCCAGTAAGAACTGATCAGCTGTCACCAGTCACCCTTCAGAATTCAGAGGTCATACTAGTAAATCCTGCTGCTTTTATATGATGCTAAGTTTGAAATGGTTCGTTATGCCCCATAACCAGATAACCAGAAAAAAAGCCATATATATATATATATATATATGGCTTTTAACCCCTAGAGTGCCGGGGAGTGCGATCGCATTCCTCCTGTCTTTCGCCAAAAGTGCCGGGAGCGTGATCGTGCTCCTCCTGCAGTGTCACTATTAGATGCTAATAGTTCACTCTTTATTGACAGACGGCACCTAAGTGCAGATTACTTATGATGCTGAATGTTTGTAGTTCTAAAATTGACCACTGGCATTTATCTGCCTAATTTTTTACAGGTACTACGATTTTATGAAGTTTACTCAGATTTTGTAGCCCTAAAGCTTCAGAATGGCGTCCAGTTCTAAGTCTGCTTTTATTAGTGATGATGATATTGCTAAATATGTCAATTCTTGCTGTGAAGATGACGATTTTGTGGAAGATATTGGAGAAGGGTGTCCCTCTATTTTAACATTATATGTTTTGTTCAAATTTTTTTCTACTAGTATTTTATAATACAATCAGCAAGCAATATATGTCAAAGATGCAAACAAATGTAGTAAAGGTTTCCTTAAGTTTTTTGAATATGTAACTTCATTTACTTGCGATTCATAATTTTTTTCCTAAACTGCTGTAAAATCAGCAAAAATGCCTTGGCAATTTTAGCATAGTTCCTAGGATATTGGTTGGCACTCAAAGGGTTAAAGTAACATTTATTTTTTTTAAAGTTAAGATGTGCATATCTAGGAAACTGGAAAACACAAGCAAAGAACAAAGCCCTCCATAATCACAAGACGTGTGGTGTTCTCACCCTACTTTGTCACTCGTCGGGCCACCTCTTCCATGAAGGAGGCCTGTTTGCAGGGAAGTTCTCCTTCAGAAGGTCAGGGGGGAGTGCAGAGCAGCTTTTCCTATTCTATACACAGGTGCCCACTAAGGGCCTGTCAACCTTCGCAAAGGGTGGTGGGCCCTTCCCATTGGCCAAATGGGGCACGTGCTTCCGCCATTTCTCTTCCGAAACCAAGGTTTACTGTGGAAGGAAGACCACCGCCTGATGGCCTGCTCACCGCTCCCTTCCGCCTTCAGGCCTTTGACCCTGGTGGTCAGGACCAGGTGAGGTCTCCTCCAACCGGGAGGGAGGAGTCACCCCAGGCGCCCATCCGCCTGCTCCAAGCCCTGAGGGTGGGAGCTGTGTCCCTGCAGACCCGCCTCTGGGCCCCGAGGCCCTCACGGCCTTGCTCTGCTGCTCTGCATGTTCCAGCAGCCGCCATCCGCTCGCCCACCCTGCTGCATGTCGCTCAAGGCAGCACGGCCTCGCGGGCTGGTCTCCTCCTGGGACTGGTCGCGGGGGCTTGGGGGGGGAAAGGGGGGCTCCACTTCGGCCCCGGAGGGTTAGGCCTGGAGACCCTGTGGTCCACGGGATGCGCCTGGGGGAGGCCACCGCCATCGGGCCGCGGAGATGGAGGTGGGGGTGGGGAGAGAGGTTCCCTGCTGCTTCCCAGCCTGGGCAGGACGGAGCCTGCTGCAGGGAGGGCCCTGGGTCTGCAGGACGGAGCTTGCTGCCGGTCCCGAGGGCCCCGAGGAGAAGGCCGCGCTCCGCTTCTCACTGCGCTCTCTGTTGGAACTCTAACCAGAAAATATTTTGCTGCCACATAGAAGGCTGCCATGGCCAAACCTAAAACATGAGGCATTGACTCTCAGACTAGCACTAGTAGCCGCTTCCAGCTACCGCTCATGTGTTAACATTTGTCAGTGAAGTGTAAAAGGTCTTGAGGACTGTTTCCAGATCTTAGCTATTGTAGATAGAGCTGCTATGGACACAGGGGTGCATATATCCACACTGCTTTCCATAGTGGTTGTACCAGCCTGCATTCCCACCAGCAGCATAGACAATAGATTTTTTTCCACACCCTCGCCAGCAATTGTTGTTTGTTGATTTATTGATGGTAGCTTTCTTGATAGGTGCCAGGTGGTACCTCATTGTTATTTTAATTTGCATCTCTCTGATTAGTGATGTTGAGCATTTTTTTCATATGTCTCTTGGCGATTTGCATATCCTCTTCAGAGAAGTGTGTATTTAGGTCATCTGCCCATTTTTTAATTGGATTATTTGTCTTCCTTTTGTTGAGTTTGTATGAGTACTTTATATATTTTGGAAATTAGCCCCCTTTCAGATATACCATTGGCAAATATGTTCTCCCGTAGAGTGGGTTCCCTTTTCATTTTGATGCTGGTTTCTTTTGCTGTACAGAAGCTTTTTTATTTTGATATAGTCCCATTTATTTACTTTTCCCTAGGCATTGTATCAGTGAAAATAAATTAAAAATAAATTAAAAAGGTCTTGAGGAATTTGTCAGTGAGAATGTAAAGAAAAATGACTAAACATTTTTTAAAAGCTGGGAGAAAGGAGACGCTTGTTATGTAGTGGTAAGAAGTTTAGAGGCACTATCCGTCATTGAAATATGGAAAGTAAATATACCTAATGAATTGGATGATCTTCCGAAGGAAATTTCTAGGCATAATGTTGAAGATTCCACCTGATTTCTTCAGCTGCTTATAATAAAATGAGAGAAGAACTAAAGAAAAAAGAGCTTAAAAAAAGCTGTTAAGTATAAAGAATTCAGGACTTGGGATCAAAAATAAAACAGTTCCTTTCTCATTCCCAACCTCTCCAGATGGTAAACTATTCTCAAATTAGGAAATAGCTTTCAGACAAAGATCAAATTCAGGGCACTGTCAGGAAAACATGGTCTAAAAATGAATTTAAAGCAGTTTTAAGACTTTAGAAGGATTTAAGGTGGTGCCTCATACACCTTTTCCAACACCCAAAAGGCCATCTAAGAATCTGAAGAACAAGTTTCACATTTGCTCTCAAAATCTAGGGCTTCTGATGATATTCAGGGCATTATCCCACAGAAATCTTACTGGGAGGTGAAGGGACAGAAGAGTTTACCTCAAAACTTTCTATGTGAGTGGTTTTTGCTTAATGGAGTGAATCCTAAAAAGATTCATTGAGAATCCATAAAAGTTTATGATAAATGCAATAGCAGAAACACTGCCAACTTGGACTAAAAAGGAAAGTAATGGTATGAAGTGAAAAGTGGCCTTGGCATACCCAAATTTCTATGAGAAAGAAGCAGGCAGAGAAGAGTATTCAGCTGTAGCCATGGGATGCATTTTAAGCAAAAGGAAAGATAATTCAGAAGGAAGAAGGAAGAGCCATGGAGAATTACTGTCAAATAACAGGGCTAAGCACTAATGGGAATATATGCTTGTCTGGGTTCCAGAAATTATATCAGACCAGTGACTGTTACATATCTTCCATTTTACTTCTGCTTTCTTTTCTTTTTTCTTTTCCCCTCCCTATATAATAACATCAACCTTAAGTCTCTCCCATCCACTATATGTTGGTTGTGTAGACAATTTCTTTAGTTTACATGTATTCAGATTCACAGAGAGTATACTCAAGATGCTATACCTGCAAAACCATACCCAAGGTCATGTGGACCCCTTTTTAGATGATAGCATCCTAGACATTAAGCCTGAGACTGAAAGTCTAACAAATAAGACTTTAAGAATTGTTGCAGAAGTGGGCCAGTCTATTTTGCATGTGAGAAGAATGTAAATAATTTCGGTCTAGAGCAGGGGTGGGCAAACTTTTTGACTCGAGGGCCACAATGGGTTCTTAAACTGGACTGGAGGGCCGGAACAAAAGCATGGATGGAGTGTTTGTGTGAACTAATATAAATTCAAAGTAAACATCATTACATAAAAGGGTACGGTCTTTTTTTTTTTTTTTTAGTTTTATTCATTTCAAATGGGCCGAATCCCGCCCGCGGGCTGTAGTTTGCCCACAGCTGGTCTAGAGAGTAGACAGATAATCATCCATCAAG
>NW_005871080.1:1963337-2205284 GCF_000147115.1 Myotis lucifugus
AGGGGGTTGGGGCGCCCCCACTGTCACACTCGGGGCAGGCCCGATGGAAGAGGTTATGGCTCTACCCTTCACACACAGGACCAGGGCCTTTTTTTTTTTTGTGTTTGGGGGGGGGGGGGGGTTGGGGCGCCGCACCCTGTCACACACAGAGCAGGGCCGATCAGGGGGTTGGTGAGCTGCACCCTGTCAAACACAGAGCCGCAGGGCAATCGGGGGATTGGGGAGCTCCCCCCTATCAGGCACAGAGCAGGGCTAGCCAGGGGGTTGGGGTGCCTTCCCCTGTCATGAACAGAGCAGGGCGGATAGGGAGGTTGTGGCCCTGCCCCCTGTCACTCACAGAGCCGCAGGGCGATCAGGGGGTTTGGGCGCTGCCCCCTGTCATGCTGATCCCGGTGCCGGGAGCCTCGCTGCTCCGCTGATCCCAGTGCCGGGAGGCATATTACCCTTTTACTATATAGAATAGAGGCCTGGTGCATGGGTGGGGGCTGGCTGGTTTGCCCTGAAGGGTGTCCTGGATCAGGGTGGGGGTCCCCACTGGGGTGCCTGGCCAGTCTGGGTGAGGGGCAGAGGCCGTTTTCAGGCTGGCGGGTGACTGAAGCTCCGAACTGCTCCTTTTTTTCCTTTTTTTTCTATTCTGGGCCAGCTTTAGCTCTGAGGCCTCACTGCTGAAAGCAGGTTTCTGGCCTTTACCTTCTGTATTTGATACAATGTTGCGGTCCGGCTGGCTGAAGCCTGGCTGACTGAAAGCTGGTTTCTAAGGTTTTGTTTAGCTTCTATATTTGCAACATAGTTGCTTAGAGTTGCAGCTGCGAGGCCGGCAACTCAGGCGGGGAACGTTGGAGTCCGCAGTCACTGGAGCAAGCAAGCCTCCCTGTTCGCTTCAGTGCATGGATGCCGGCCGCCATCTTGGCTGACAGTTAATTTGCATAAGGATATGCTGATTAGCCAATGGGAAGGGTAGCGGTCGTACGCCAATTACCATTTTTCTCTTTTATTAATGTAGATAGGATTCCCTTGTCCTTACATATTTGTAGTTTTAGTGACTCACCTCTAATAGACAGAGCTTCATGATTTCCAAGGCTACGTTATTCCTTTGTCTTAAATTCCTCTTGAGATACTTGCTCTTGGAATCCAGCTGCCACACTGTAGGATGTCTAGCTGATCCTACTCAACCTCCAGAACTAAAAGAAATAAAAATAATAAATTATTAATGCTATTAAGTTTGGTATAACTTTTTAATAGCTATCAGTAACTGGACAGGGATACATAAATATTTACTGACCTGGAACAGTCTCCAGTGTGTATTAAAAATAAAAAGAAGTAGGAGTGCATTGTATATGCACAACCATTGTTGTGTTCTCTTTCTTAAGTAGATTGCTTGGGACTCTTTCTTTGTCTTGTCTCAAAATTGGTATAAAGCTGAAAAAAGGGGCTTTAATTATTTCACAGAGTAGAGCTGAAAATAAGTGGGGTCATACCCTCTCAGGGCTTATCTAGTAACAGCTGAATGGCTCTGCTGTTTCAGCCACCTCTTCCTTATATGTCAATAATTGGGAGGGTTTTGGCAGGCATCCAGAATGTCATCTGAGTCCCAGATCATCAGGTTAGAAATGGAAATATTGGACATTTGTCCTTCCTTTTCATGGAACAAAATAGGAGTCTCTCTTGTCAGATCCCTTTTCCAACCCCAGTGAGAAAGGCTCAAAGATTTACTTGTAAACATTGAATGGCCAGCAAGATAAGGTGATTGGCAAGTTTTCCCAAATTGGGTAATCTGCTTTTGCAATGGAATTTCTGATCTGGCCTCTCCACTATTTGGACAAGAGTATCAGAGTTTTGGAGAGAGTAAGTTAGTCTCATTCTAATGTTTACCCTGGCAAGGATGTATATGAATATCTTATGGATAATATGGACATGTGGAAGGTTTAACCATCTTTCTAGTGCCCCATCACTGAAGGTAAGAACTTCAGCAGTAAGAATATCTGAGATATATTTTTGGATGGGAGGTAAGAGATCTAGAAGAATTCATATTGAGACATAGCCACATTGTGGAACTTGCAACCTTACATACTCCATGTTGTAATATAAAATGGTATACTTTGGAAAACAGATTGATGGTTTAAAAAAATTTAAGCATACACCTACCATCCAACCCAGACATTCTACTAATAGGTATTTACTGATAATAAATATGGGTTTATGTACACACAAAGACTTGCATATAGTTTATAGCACTTTTATTTATAACAGCCAACAATGGAAACAACGTAATTGTCCATCAACTTGTAAATGGTTAAAAAAAATTGTGGAATACTACTCAGAAATAAAAAAATACAAAAATAACTATTGTTACACACAATAACATGGATTAATCATAACGTAACTGTGTTAAGTGAAATAAGCCAAACATGGTCTATGCTTCCATTTATATGAAATTGTAAAAATTACAAACTAATCTATAGTGAGAGAAAGCACATCAGTAGTTGCCTATGGATGTGTGTGAAGTAAGGCATGAATGGATTACAATGAGCATGAGACAATTTTGGAGGGTGATGGATATGTTCATTATCTACATGGAAATAATGGCTTCATAATTGTTACATATGTGAAATCTTATCAAAGTGTACATTCTAGATGTACAGATGAATTATACCTCAATAAATTTGTAAAAACAAATTATTAAGCTTTGTTTATCAAAGGACAACATTAAGAGAGTTGAAGGAAAGCTATAAACTGTATGTATATATTTGTCACACATATACTTTACCATGAGTAGAATATATAATGTGTTCCTGGAAAAAAAAAAGAAAAAAATACAGGCAATCCACTTTTTGAATGGGCAAATATTTAAATAGGTACTCCGCAAAAGTAGATATGCCAATTTTAATAAACATCAAAAAGTTGCTCAGCATTATTAGTTAATAGGGAAATGCAATTAAAACTATGAGACTATTAAGACAATAAAATTGAAAGAAATGATAACATCAAGTCTTGGCAAGAGTATAGGGCAATTGGAATCCTTATACAGTGCTGGTTTGATGTTTAATATTATAATCACTTCAGAAAATTAGCAGTATCTACCAAAGGTAGGCATACATTTACCTCATGATCCAGTAATCTTGAATCTTGGATATCAATCAATAGAAATGACTGTTAATGTCTAACAAGAGATATGTAAAATAATGTCCATTGTTTTATTCATTATAGGCTAGTTTAGACACAACCAAATGCCCAATACATTTTAGAATAAGCCTGCAATGGAATATTATCCTATATAATGAAAGCCTAATATGCAAATCGACCAAACAGTGGAACAACCGGTCGCTATGATGCACACTGACTACCAGGGGGCATATACTCAATGCAGGAGCTGCCCCCTGGTGGTCAGTGTGCTCCCACAGGGTGAGCACTGCTCAGTCAGAAGCTGGGCTCATGACTGGTGAGCGCAGCTGCGGTGGCGGGAGCCTCTCCCTCCTCCGCAGCAGTGGCAGCGCTAAGGAGCAGCGAGCCGAGCAGTAAGGAGCAGCAAGCAGGCCGGCGCTAAAAAGTGAGGGGTCCTGGACTGCAAGAGCGTGCAGGCTGGGCTGAGGGACCACTTCCACCGCACGAATTTCGTGAGACTGGATTTTATTATATAGTCCTCCTATATAATAAAAGGCTAATATGCAAATTGTCCCCTTGACCAGGAGTTCAACCAGGAGTTCAACCAGGGGTCAGGGCCAGCAAGTCAACCGCCCACAGCCCCTCCCCCCCACCAGCCCCACCTTCTATCACCCCCCCCCCCACAATCAAGGGTGGGGCCGGCCCACCAACTACCTGCGGCCCCTCCCCACAACCAGCCTAGCCCTGATTGGGGTGGGCCAGCCGAAGCCCACCTGTGCATGAATTTGTGCACCAGGCCTCTAGTATGGTAACAAAAATGAATAAACTCCCTAATATAAAGTATGGACTTTGGGTGATTATAATTGATGGGTCAATCAATGTAGATTCCTCAGTTATTACAAATGTACCACTCTGGTGGGGAATGTTGATAATGAGGGAGGCTATGCATATATGGGCCAGAAGGTATATGGGAAATCTGTATTATCCTTTCAATTTTGCTGTAACCTAAAATTGCTCTAAAAAAATTAAGTCTTACAAAGAAAGCTTCTGTTCCCACAGTTGCTGGGAAAATTTCATAGGCCAAATTTATACTAAAAAAAGGGTAAAATTTTAATAGACCAGATAGACTGGACGTCTTCTGGACGTCCTTCCAGAAAAGCCACAGTGGCGGGGGCCGAGGCAGAGGTGGTTAGGGCCAATCGGGCAGGCAGGCAGAGCGGTTAGGGGCGATCAGGCTGCCAGGGGAGAGCGGTTAGGGGTGATCAGGCTGGTAGGGGAGTGTGTTTAAGGGCAATCAGCAGGCAGGCAGACGTGGTTAGGGGTGATCAGGCAGGCAGGCAGAGGGGTTAGGGGTGATCAGGCAGGCAGGCAGAGGGGTTAGGGGTGATCAGGCAGGCAGGCAGAGGGGTTAGGGGTGATCAGGCAGGCAGGCAGAGGGGTTAGGGGCGATCAGGAAGTCAGGCTGATGAACAGTTAGGAGCCACCGTCCCGGATTGCGAGAGGGATGTCCAATTGCTGGTTTAGGTCCGGTTTAGGCAGTCGGACATCCCCCAAGGGGTCTCAGATTAGAGAGGGTGCAGGCCAGGCTGAGGGGACCCGCCCCCCATGCACGAATTTCATGCATTGGGCCTCTAATGTTGAATAAAAGAATATGGCCACAATATAAGCACATACTATGTTATTCCATTCATATGAAATTTTTGATAACTGTTAATTAGGAGGCTGCAAAAGGAACCTTCTAATTTATTGAAAAAATCTATTTATATGGCTGTAAATTATCTACACTACACATAATAGATATATGCATACATACATAATAACATAAAGTACATAACTGTACTTTAAAGAGCACCAAATTGTTTAAGTTTTTACTATTTGCTTTGTTATATCTTGTTTTTAAAAAGAAAAAATAAACTATTTATGTAAAAATCCCTACAAATATAGGCTCCTCCAAAAGCTGACTTTATATATATACATACATACATACAAGCATTCATAGGTAGATTCATAGATATTAAATACAAGGTATACTTATGAAAGTATACTAATAGAATATTTCTGAAAAGATACACAAACAACTAATTATAGTAAAGACTGAGAGCTATACTTTTCATATTATACTTTTTTGCATATTTGTATGTAAGTTTTGGAATTTGTACTTCTACATTTATTTCCTATTGTAAACAATAAGTAAAGGGATTGCAAGAAGAAACTTGCTCTTGAGTCTGCTTAACTTATATTAATATTTTGCATCTAATACCTAGGGATTAATTTAAAAAAAATTTAATGACCTAACTTATGTTGAAAATTCTATAACATTTTCTGAAGTTAGAGGTTGGTTTTTAATCCTAAATATTTATGAATTTAAGAACACAGTCAATATTTTCTAATAGAGTTATTTCTCAATGTTTTAATTACCCCATTAAGAGTCCCTTCCTCTCATCCTAAGATGTCAAGATCATAGTGGGGAGTAAGGAGACTTTAGAGTATTGGTTCTATTGTCCTATTGTTATGAGATCTAGCTTTTGCAGTACAGATTGTACTAACTTTTGCTATTTTTTTGTATCAGTTCTTTGAGCTTTCTTTACTTCTTGCAGAGGTATAATTTGGGGCATGATTTGGCCAAAAACTTAATTAGTAGTAAGAATCTCAAAGCTTAAGAGGGCTTAAACATCTTTGTAAAAAGCAAAGTAGAAGAAGTAAAATCAATAATGACTTTTGGGAATTGCAGTACATATTGACCTTAGATTTATTCTCCAGAGAAGTTTTGATCAAACTGAAGAAAAGCATGTGCATTTCCTTGCATTGGCTCCAATTTAGAGAATCTTATGTCTATATGGCCTTTCCAGGGATGTTAGGAGCCAATGTTGAAACTGTACTTTAAAGAGCACCAAAGTTAAAATTCACAAGCTAGAGAACAACTTGTTTTCACAGAACTGAGAGCTGGCATGGCAAACACTTCTCAGTGGTGACTTACATACTTATTCAGTGATTTAGACTGCTTCTCTGGCACGGGTCAAATGGCATATTAACATGGGATATAATCCTTTCTCACTCCGTAGGCAATGGCTCAGTGTGATATTGGCACCATATTAAGCTTCATTAACCCTACAACACGTTGCCTTCTTACTCTTGGCACTCTCCTGCAGGCTGCAGGCAGTAACCCATGAGTAATCTGATTACCTACAACCGACTCTAGCTGCATGGAATGGAGGTTGACTACAGAGTGGAACACAATTACAGTCTTTTGAGATTCAATTAGAAAGCTGTTGGTAGAGCTTCGTTCAGAATTCTGAAACTGGCTGCAATAACCCTTGTGAACTGCGTGTTTCTTAAAGAGCCCATACTAAATAACCAACTAAAAAGCTTCACCTGTTCTTCATATGCCTTTTTTTGGAATTTGTCCTCCTGAAGTGCATAATAAACCAAGGTTGCAGTTATAAACAACAGTAATTATTTCCAGACTTTGCATGGGATTTTTTTTTTGCCTTCTTTAAAGGGGAAACATTATTTGTCTCCTCCACCAAACTATTTTGATTTTAGTCTTCTTTGTGAATGAACATTAAAAATTAAATGCTACTTAGCATGGAACTGAACATTATCATGCCCTTTAAATAAAAGCTGAGCTAAGAAAAATTAAGCTTCTCATGTGAAAAACCAAAATTAAGACAAAGATGGTCTAGACTGGATTATGTCATACTGTGCCATCTCACACACATCAATTTTGCTAACTATACATATCCATACGACGTCATTCTTTGCATGCTGGTGGTCTGAATTTCTAATTGCACATTTAAAATAAAGCTATTTTACTCTGGCCAGTGTTTCTCAGTGGTTAGAGCATCTGCCCAAGCATGGAAGGGTCGCTGGTTTGATTCCCAGTCAAGGGCATGTAACTAGGTTGTGGGTTTGCTCCCCACCTCCAGTCAGGGTTCATGTGGGAGGCAACCAGTTGATGTGACTCTCTCTTTCCCTCCTCCCTTACCTTCCACTCTCTCTATAAAGCAATTGGAAAAATATCCTCTGGTGAGGATTAACAAATAAAATAAAATAAAACTATTTTAAAATGCACATTTGGAAGAAAAAACACAGTAGTTAGAAGATGTTTCAAGTATGTATGTATATTAAAATGTCTTTGGTAATGGAGTGTTTGTTTTCTGTATTATTCTTGTTCCAAAACTTGCCTCATCTTGTTTATTTGTTGTAGGAGTTGCTTTTTCTATTCTGAGAATTATAGAATGAATATGAATTTTGGAGACAGACAAGCTTGAATCTTGGCTTTTACTAACAATCTATGAGACCTTTAGAAATTACTTGCTTTTTTTGAACCTCACTCTTCTCTTGTTTGAAGAAAGGGAATAAAAATACCTTATGACAAAATAGTTGCAATGATTTAACAGAATATGATGAAGGGAATGGCACAAGGCATGGGATATAGTAAACAACACATGTGCCTTTCTGTCTTACTAAATTTCTAGGTCTCACCAGAAACTTCACCAGCTTGTTGTAAATTCATATCTTTGTTTTTAATCACTGCATTATAATAGTTATCTTGAAATGATATAATTATCTATTTTCATGCCATGAAACTGGAGGAATTATTACTAATTACTTTGAGTTGGGTATTTATTTTTTAATCTATGTTTCAATAACAGTTAATATCCTATATAATAAAAGCCTAATATGCTAATTGTTTGACTGGGAGTGTGACCGGGAGTCAAACCAGGAGGCGGCGCAGAACATGGCAGGTGTCAGTGACATGGTGCTGGCAGCGGGCAGCAGTGGAGGCGCTGCCAGCCCTGATGGGCCCCGACAAAAGTGGGACCGTGGCGGGATGGTGGAGCAGGTGAGCGGGTGGCGCCAGTCCAAGGCAGGTGCGAGTGGGGGGGGGGGGGCTGATCACCCTGCTGATTGCCCCTTAGATGGCGACCAGCGGTGGCAGCAGTGGGGCTGCCACCTGGCTCCCAGGCACTGAGGAAGCTGGCGGGGGGAGGGGCCGGCCCCGATCCATCCCCTGCAGGCGGGCTAATGGAGTAGGTGAGGGGGTAGCGCCAGGCCACGGCAGGATGCCAGGTGGGGCTGCAAGGTGGGGGCACGAGCTGGGGCCCGATCCCCGCGGACCACCCCGAGGGACCCCACCTGTTCATGAATTTGTGCACCAGGCCTCTAGTTATATTATATTTTAGTTTTACAACATGATTACATATTTAATACCTTGTGAAGTGATCACCCTGGGAGGTCTGGTACCCATCTGACACCATACATTATCAATATTATTGACTGTATTCTCTACACCAGTGATGGCGAACCTTTTGAGCTCTGCATGTCAGCATTTTGAAAAACCCTAACTTAACTCGGGTGCCGTGTCACATATAGAAATTTTTTGATATTTGCAACCATAGTAAAACAAAGACTTATATTTTTGATATTTATTTTATATACTTAAATGCCATTTAACAAAGAAAAATCAACCAAAAAAATGAGTTCGCGTGTCACCTCTGACACACATGTCATAGGTTCGCCATCACTGCTCTACACTGTACTTTACATCTCTGTGACTATTTTTGTACCTGACAATTTGTACATCTTAATCCCTTTAACTTTTTTCACCCTTTTCCAAACCCCTCCCATCTAGCAACCATCACTTTGTTTTCTGTATCTGTGACTTTATTTAAGTTTTGTTTGTTTGTTTTTCAGATTACACCTATGAAATAATATGGCATTTGTTTTTCTCTGTCTGACTTATTTTTCTTAGCATACTACTACCTCAGATTGTACTATCATAATGCCACCCTTATCACAAAAGGCAAGATTTTCTTCTCTTTTTTATGGCTGAGTAATAGTCCATATATTAAACACATTTTCTTTATCTATTTATGTATCAATGAACATTTAGGTTACTTTCCTATCTCAGCTATTATAAATAATGCTGCAATGAACATATGGGGTGCATATATCTTTTCAAACTAGATTTATTCGGGTAGATACTCAGAAGTAGGATGCTGGTCATGTGGTAGTTCTATTCTTAATTTTTTTAGGAGCCTCTATATTGTTTTCCATAGTGGCTACACCAATTTACAATCCCACCAACAGTGCACACAAATACCCTTTCTCCACATCTTCACTAACACTTGTTGTTTGTTGACTTACTGATGATGGACATTCTGAAAGATGTGAGGTAATATCTCGTTGTTTTAATTTTCATTTCCCTGATGATTAGTGATATTGATCATCTTTTTGTATGTCTACTGGCTGGCCGACTGTATGTCCTTTTTGGAGAAATGGCTATTGAAATTATCTGCTCACTTCTTAATCGCATTGTTTGTTTTTTGGTGCTAAGTTGTGTGGGTTACTAATATATTTTTGCATATTAACTCCCTATTTGATGTATCATTGGTAAATATCTTTTCCATTCAGTAGGTTGCCTTTTTGTTTTGTTGGCTGTTTTCTTCACTTTGCAAAACATTTTTAGTTTGATGTAGTCCCATTTGTTTATTTTTTCTTTGGTTTTTCCTTGCCTGAGGAAAATATCCAATAAATATTGTTAAAAGCAATGTCAAAGAGTTTGCTGCCTATATTTTTTTCTAGGAGTTTTAAGGTTTCAGGTCTTCTGTTTATGTATTTACTAGTACTCCATTTTTAGTTCATTTCTGTATGTGGTATAAGAAAGTGATAATTTCATTTTTTATTTGTCCAGTTTCCCAAACATCATTTTTGAAGAGACTGTCTATCACTAATTATTAAAATGCATTACTTGTAGGCCTTTATTTGAGTACCTGAGTTTCAGTAACTGGTATCTGAGGTTGAGTAAATATATTTTCCTTGTATTCACTTTGTCCTTTCATCAAGAAAATGTGAATATCCAATCAGTTCATTAAATTCAACCAGGTTCCAAAAAAGTCAAGCCAATCTTTTAGACCTCTTTGAGATAAATGCATAAAGAGTCTGAAAATGTAAGCATTTTTCAATCTGAAAGTTGGATGGTTAACAAATGCTCAGAGTATATGAAAACCTCTCCGCTCAACTCTGCAAACAAACAGCTAGTAAACTGCTGAATGATAAGCAGTTTATTGGTCATATTGAAAAGTTATGACTCAGGAAATTACTTTCCTCCCTTTACTCTGTTGATGACCATGTGTCCACGTGTCTGGTGAATCCCCACTAGTACTGGCTCCAGTTGCAGGACTAGTATGCATTTGATAACCACTGATGTGGGAGGCCATGCCACCCATTAACATCCATGAGTCAGATGGCTTAGTTTTATCCAGTCATCACTTACAATAATTTAAGGAGACTTGCGTTTATCCCTTTTGTAGTTCAACACGACACACTTCATTTTATCATTATCTGTAATGAGTCACTCCATGTCAACTGGTCAAGATTAGCATACATTCTTAATCACCAAGGGTTTAGGGACAATTTTCCAAAGTTTTGTCAGCACATTTTGTTAGGTTTGTATTAATTTGATTAATAATAGCTGGGTCATTAATACAGGAAATCCAAATGGAGTCCTGAGATTCCAAAGTGACTTATCCCAATCTGAACTACTTTTCAAAGAATAATCCTAAAAACAGCCCTGGCTACATCACCAAGCATAGACACGGCTGAAAGAATAGAAAGCTGGTGTGTGTTAGTTTATTTATTTTTTAATTCTTGTTTTCACTTGAGCCTTAGCCATGTCCATATCACCAGTGGGATATCTGGATAAGTAATAGTTTAGCTAAAGGACATTGAAGGTCTTATGGGGTTAGTTTCAACTTTTCAAGCATCAGATAAAATAAGGTCTTTAAAAAAAGTAGAGAAACTCAATTTGGAAATTGTTTGGTCAATACTATTTATGACTCTCATGAAAGCATTGCCACATTTTATTTTTGGCTATAAGCCTGGAGTAAATCAACAAGACAAAGCTTGGCAACAAATTTTTCTCATTTGTTCTCACATTTCCCCCCATTTGTATCTATTCATTTGTACATAGTTCAGACTCTATCACTACCGCCTGGTTTGATAGATTTCATTCTTTCTTCTGTCTCCAGAATCTTATTCTTTGGACCCACCCTGATTATTCCTGTCACTGCATTTTCTTCTTCTCATGCTGATCCCCTTCAAAAATGTCACCAACTGCCTCCACTTGTTCCTAAGCCAGTCTCAGTCAATTTTTATGTTTTCTTCACCCCATAAACTAACTCTAAAAATATTGATAAATAAAACAGGTTTTACTGGAGCTCTTTTATGCAGAGAAAAGCTAAAGTTACATGGAATGTACATAGTCAGACACACCCAAATGCCCTCTGTGCATCTTGGCTCTTTTCCCAAAGTTCCTCTGTTCCCAGGCACTTTCCTCTTCTTATTTAGAAAACTTTGTCTCTTCTCCCATTGCAGTCTCACATTTTTCTGTGGCTCAGCAAAACAAGGCATCTACCCCAGCATCCATGCTGGGTGGGGGTAAGAGTGGTGGTATAAACAATGTATAATTTCATTGATAATCACACATGTGTTATTTCATTTAATCTTTACAACATTCTACACGAGGAGATGGAGGGAGTGGAAAACTTTATACCCAAGATCAAAATTAAGGGGCAGAGCTCAGATACAGACCAGGTCAGGCTGGCTCTGACACCCTTGTCCCTGTCGCCAAACCATTATGACAGGTAATGTTAGGTGATGGTTAAACTGTCTTTTAAATAGTTTGGAAATTATACATTTATTTTAATATGTATTTTTAAAAATATAGTACAACCCACATGTGATTTTAGAGATACTATTGCTTATTTAACAAAAACAAGTGAGCTGAGTCAAAGTTACTTTGATATAAAACTTTAATTAAATGATAATAAAGGTGGCCTACGGATATGGGAAAGAGTTGTGAGGGTGCTATTCCACTGAATAAAGTTGAGGAAACACTGACTATATTTGTTTAAAGTTCTGCTAACTGCTCTCTGAGAGTCTTTATACAATATTAGTTTGAATAGTCTCTGTGCTTCCGTGCTTTTCCATCTAAAGTGTCCACCTTGCCCCTTTTCTTCTTGCTGAAATCCTGCTTAAGTGGCACTCCCCTTCATCAACCTTCCCATCTGAACCTCTTTGAAGATCTTCATTCATACACTGATATGGCACTCAGTAGAGTATATACTTTTTTGAGTATATTTGTCAATGTGCTTGTTCCCCTCTGTTCACCACCTTCTAGTCAGGGACGTTCTCATTTACATCACCATAGCTCCCTTTCCCACAGCACTTGGCTTACAGATAAGCATCCAGAAGAAAGGTGCTCTGAGGAAAGAAGTCAAGGAGACTGGGTTCAAATCCCACCCTGCCACTTAATAGCTGGAAGGTCATTCGGCTTTTCGGACTAATATTAGCTCTTTATTATATAGGATGTGCTCAGTGCCTCACTCATATTCTTTCAGCATTCACTGTTCCAGCAACTCACTGACAGCATCCTACACCAAGTACCTTTTCCTTCACCTAAGGGTTTTCTTTTGTCATTAGCTAACATAGAAACATCCCTTGGCCAATGATGGGGGGGGGAGTTGGTGGATACATCTTTCAGCCCCCTCTCCTCTATTGGGATATCTTGATGGAATGTTTTTCACTGTCTCCTGGAATTCTCTAGTAAGATTGGATGCCAATTGCCTTAGAAGTGCTCACTTGATAATATGGTATTATCACTTCTCCATTTCTCCTCTTCCTAGTATAACCTCTTACATAAATTACTTATTCTTACCTCCTGATCTTGGTGTCAGCTTTTGGGGGAACCCCTCCCTCCCTGAAAAAAAAGAGAACAACAACAAAGTAACACAGAACCTAGTAGGACATCTCTATTCAATTTCAAAGTTTTCTGTGTAGCATTTACTCATTGCAAATCATTACATAAAGATTGAATAGTTAAATTGTAATGGTTATTGTATTTGTCTATGATATGTGACAGTAGGAAAAAATATCCAAGTGAGCATTATAATGAAGACAGAGACACATTAGATGGGATGCAGGTGAAGGGCAAAAATGTACTGTCATAATTTTTTTCGCATTTTCTTCCAATTAAAATTTCCTGCCTTTGCTATTACTTTAAGGGTTTCTAAGACCCACAAAAAGATTTTCAACCATATTTGAAAACACTTGGCTTAGTTTTCGAATCTGATGCAAGAGAAATACAATTACACTCATCATTCTAACTTGTCATTTGGCAGTACAGTTTACCCCTTGAGCCAATAAATTTCTACAAATTAGATATGTGGAACTACAATGAAGATAAACTCATACCTATATACTCAGTAAATACTTGAATTCTTGTTGTTATCAACTATGATGTTATAAGAAGGAGAGAATATTGTTTTCATTCTCAAGGGAAGTTTAGTGGCAAGAGAAGATTCAATGAATAATGAGAGTACAGGGAATCTGATTATGTGTGTGAAGGTTAGTCTAAGCAAACAATCTTTTGGAGTTTGGGAAAAAGAATATAAAGATAATCACGAAGCCAAGACCAACAAGAAGATAGATAATGGCAAAAATGTACAATATGTTCTGGCAGACACTGTATTGATTGGGTTATCCATTAGGGCTTCATTAAAAATGACCTTTTCCAGATGTTCCTTACTCATGTAATCTGCATATTGGGGATTTTGAAATGTTGATTTTCCATCATTTGCACTTCGGTGCTGGGAAGGAATGAAAGAAGAGTGAGATTGAGGGGAGAAATTCATGAATTATAGCCTTGATGATATCATTCATCCCCATGTCTTTAAATATCTTCTTTCTGCTGGTCATCCCCCAACTAGCTTTTCAGTCTAGAACTCTCGCATGAGCTACAGACTGAGTTTATATAACTGCTCAATCAACACTTCCACTTATGTGTTCAATAGACACCTCAATCTTAACATGTCTAAGCCTGAACTTACCTTCTTTCCCATAAAAGTTGCTCTACCTATAGCTTTTCTCATCTCAGTTGATGGTAATTCCTCATTTTAGTTGCTTAGTCTAAAAGAATTGAAGTCATTCTGAATTCTTCTTTTCTCTCATAACCACACATTCAACCCAGTGTGAAATCATGTTAGTTCTACCTCCAAGATATTTAGAGACCACTCCCACCACCTTCATTGCTAGCATTCAAGTCCAAGCTGTCATTATTTGCCTGGATATTGCATTAGCCTTTTACTGGAAAGGAATCTCATCTTCGTTGTACCTTGAGACTGTAGCACCACTCCTCTGCTCAAAACACTGCCATGGCTCTCTCATTTCTCTCAGAATAAAATCACAGGCGCAGAGTATCTTACAGGCCCCATGTGATTTGGCCACGTGTCACTTCTCTGACCCCTCCCCTGATCTTCCCTTGAGCAGTCTTCTTCAGGGCATGGCCTCCTTGCCATTCCTGGAGCCAACCAGCCCTGTCCTGCTTTAGTACCTTTTCTTGTGCCCTTTGTCTTTTTGTTCTTTCTTTCATGCTCGTACTCAGAGTATTTGTTTGACTCAGTGTCTCACTTCCTTCAGCTCTTCACTCAGACAGTACGTCCTCAATGAGGCTCTGACCACTGATTAAACTACAGCTATCTACCACCCCAACCAAACAGCATTCTAATTCTTCTTTTCTGCATTTCCCTACATTACTTCTCCATTTTGCTACATACCTCCATTATTCCTATATTTCTTCCTTTGCTGCTACTTGTTAACTTCTAATGTACTATATCATTTACTTTCTATTCATATATTGTTCATTATCTATCTTTACTTGATGGAATATAAGCTACATGTAGGAAGAGTTCTCTCCTGATCTTAGTTCCTGTATTAGTTCTTGTATTAATTCTCTATTGTTGAGTAACAAATTGCCAATAAATTGCAATTAGTTCATAATTCTCTATAAGTCAGACATCTGGCAGGGTTCAGCTTGATTCTCTTCCTAAGGTTGCACAAGGCTGATATCAAGGCATTGGCCTGGCTGGGTTCTTATCTGTAAGCCCTATGAATGAATCCACTTCCCAGCTCATTCTCCTTGATGACAGAATCAATTTCCTTGCAGTTGTAGAGTTGTCAGCCCCTTGCTTTCAGCTCCAAAAGGCCCCAAAGGCCTCCTACAATCCTTTTACACACGGCCCCCCATATTCCAACTGCAAATCCCTCTAAGTTCTCTTTCTGCCCCTACTTCTGCGTTTAAATGCTCATGTGATTACATTAGATCCATTTGGATAATCTAAAATAATCTCTCTATTTTAAGGTCAATTGACTATTAACCTTAATGCATCTACAAAGGCTGTTTTGCTATGTATTGTACCATATTTACATGAAGTAAAGGTCATGGGGGCCAAAATTCTGCCTATTACACTTCCCAAGCACCCAGAACTAGTCCTCCCTGGCATATAGTACAAATACATGATTATGTGGCTGTGGACACCTGAGCTAGAGGTTTTATTTGCTGAACGTTGGTCATTTATTTATTATATTTGGAAGAAATTTTCAGAATCCTTCTAATTTGAGTATCTTGGAATGTAAAAAAATCATTTGTGTTTGTTTTGATCTTTGAAGAAGAAAGGATCAGGAAATAAGAGAGGGAGAAGGAGAGAGGAAAATATGGAAAGCCAGCGAAGGATGATGGTTGGACCAGAGTAAGAGAAAGCCAGAGGCCATGTTCATGGGAACCTCCGATTTTCTGTTTTACACAAACTGAAAGTAGAGATTTTCCACCTTTGTTAATATTGTCAGTCCCAAGACTCTCACTCTTGTGTGCCAGATGTGGTTTTCCAGGCTCTTAGAGCTGTAATTGTTTAACAAACCAGACACCCTTAGAGATTTGCTTGTACCTACAGACACATATTAGTCCTGTAACAGGAGTCTGGTAGATGCAGCCAGTTAACAAGGGTGGCCAGGGCCTGGGAGGCTTGGCGTGGAATTCATGGCTTTTTCTTCTTGGCAATAACATATTATCAATTTGTCTTTATTAAATTAAATCACAAGATATTTGAACTTAAATATGAGAAATTACTTTGTTTCCTACATGAATGCTTAAACTCCACAGGGAAATTGATTTGGTAATTAGGATAATGTTTGAATATCAGAAAACTTTAGATTAATTAAAAATGATAAATTAGTCACTTTTCAATCTTGTGCCTGGCTTCACTCAACCATGAATATACTGCCAGTTTAGTACTTCTCTCCTCTTCTGCAGAGTGAACTCTCAGAGGTCACAGAGTACAGGGCTCCAGCTGGCTACCCTTCTCCTTTAGCCTTCACACTTGGTTCTTTCAACTAGCTGAGTAGGAGAATCCTTCTCCTGTCTGAGCTAATGGCATTGAGTGCCCTTCAGAAGTGCCATTCTGCATGGCCCTTTTACTTTTTGGTGGAATTATGCTAGCAAAAAGAAATTATGCTATAAAAATTGCTTAATTAAGAAAGACTCGGGAATTTCCCCCCTAATTTTGTTACTTCTTCTGCTAGCTCTTCTTCAACACATTTGTGTTGAATATTCTCTTAAATGACAGACATGGGCTATGTATTGGAGAGACAGCTTTGGTTATAAGTTCAAATAGTTTGAATCTGTTGACTAAATTCTGGTGGAGAGTTGGCTGGGCACGGAAGGGGAAAGAATGGTTTTAGGGAGCTAGTGTGGAAACTCTAACCTAGAGCAGAGGTAGGCAAATTATTATCTGCATACTGACTGCAAGTTAAGATTGGTTTTGCATTTTTAAATACTTAGGAAAATCAAAGGGATAGTATCATATTTGTGACACCTGAAAACTATTTGAAATTCAAATATTAATGTTCATAAAAACATTTTATTGGTATACAGTAATGCTCATTTATTTCATATTGTCTGTGTCTACACAGGTAGAGTTGAATAGTTACAACAGAGACAGGTATAGCTCACAAAACATAGACTATTTATTATCCTGATTTTTATTATCTTTATCATTACAGAAAAATTCTTATGATCCATGGCCTCAGAAAAAGGGTTGATAAAGAGAGTGGAACTCCTCATTCACGCTCTAGGAAGTGAAAGAAATTAACTACTGTACTTCAGAGCACTGATTAAATGGCTGGGGGCTAAAGCTCAAGAGTTGTAGATGGGATTTTAGGTTTTAAGAATGGAGGGGAGTAAAGTGACACATCTGGCAATGGAAGGAGAGGGGATGAAGCATTCCGAGGGCTCAGTCCTGGCAAAGCATAGATGTCACTTGCTCAAGTGACAAACAGTCGGGTTCTATGCTAAAATCATGTTAGACGTTATGGGAATTCTTGTAGTTACAAGTGATAGAAATCCTACTCTAATTTAAACCACACAGAAACTTGTTGGCTTACATGTCAGGTTTTAGGGTCTCGGTCTCTAGCTCATTCTCTAAGCTCCTCTGATCTGCGTGACTTGATTTTGCAAGCATGCTGCTCCCATGTGGCAGGCGAAATGGTGGCCAGCCCCAGTATCCCAGCCTTCTAGTTTAGAATACACCCAGTAAGGGCCCTGATGTGTTTGGCATGATTTACATATTCATTCCTGAAGCACTTCCTGAGGATTAAATGAGATTAGAGAATCTTGATGAGCAAATCTAAATCACCACGAGGAAGGGGTTCTGAGCTGGAAAGGGGTTTCGTTACCAGAAGAGTAGTCAAGGTTCTGGGCAAGATAACAGAAGTCTGCTTTGGTGAATAGTGCTGAAGAAGCATTGACACAGGGTAGCACACCAACAGATGTGGCATTTCTGGGCAGTATCAGAAGCACTGAAAACACAATGTTATTATCATGGTTGGGCAATATCTCAGTGGCTGGGTAGGCCAAGAAGCTGAATATAAAATAGAAATTGTCTGCCTGTTGTACGCTGCTTCTGAGATCATAAACATACACTAAAGCAATAAAAGGGACCCTGGACAAGGTCTAAGTTCAGGGAAATCTAGTTATATAGTCAGATTTGTGATTCTGGGACCCTTGCACATAGCCCCAGGCTAATATTGCTTAGAGAAATACCTGTTACACAGAGGTGAATGCCAGCTGAGCCCCTGCAATGTGCTGTCTCTTTCTCTTGGTCCAAAAGGTAGAAAGACAGATAAGTAGCTCTGATTTAATAAAGTTTAGCTGCTATAATAAAATAATATGGTGAGATCTTGGATACATAACAGAGAAGGTAGTGCTTGAGATTGGTCTTCTGGAAAAGTTACCTAGAAGGTTAATTAGGAAAAAAAATTCCCTACATAGGTAGGACCATATGTGCAAAGGGAGGTGGACTTCGGAGAGCAAGTAGCAAGTAACTCAGTGTCATTGGGGTGGAGAAGGCAGAATCAATTGTTTATTTGTTGCATAGCATTACCCATATCAGACTGGTTATGGTGAATTCAGAAGATGATGTTGAGTAACCAAAAGAGGAATGTAGGATAATCAAGTGTTTTGTTGGGGCAAATGGGTGGAGAGTGATATTTTCAAAAGAGGCAGAGATTAAAAGAGTAGGTATCTGATTAGCAGGGCAGGTATCTGAAATGAGTTCAGATTTGAAAAATGTGAGTTCATGATGCCTATGGGATGATCAGGTGTCAATGTTTAATTGGCTGCTGGAAATGTGGCTCTAGAGCTCAGAGAAAAAAAGTTCAGGAATTTTCTATTAATTCTTCTGGTTACATGGGAATTTAATAAAACCACTACTCGTATAATTGCTCATTATGCAACCCAAGAATTTCTCTAGATCTGCTCCCTCTGACTATTGATGTCCTTCATTTTTATTTATTCAATGTCTTGGTTATTCATATGCCTCTCATTTTTATGGAAAGTATCTGGATGAAAAGTGCACATCCTGGGTCTGGACAACAGCCTTTGCATTAGCTATATAGTGTATTGGTTGCGATTCTTTGCTTAGGGAATGGGTCTTTTGATTTAATCTTGGTCTTCTTACCGTTTTATTCCTAAAATACTCTCAGTGGCCCCAATCACTGCAAAGATGAAAGCTATTTTGCCCTTATCCCATTTCTGTGTTTTTACTAGACTTTTACCTGTAACAGAACAAAAGCTAATAATTATATTGAGAAGAATAATTGAAACCCCATGATGTTTCTAGTTTAATATATAGGCCATCTCCTGTATCAGAACCACCAAGAGAGCTTGTTAAAAAATGCAGCCCCCCTGAGTTAGAAGATCTTAAGAGTCAGAATCTCTAGGGAGTAAAGTTCAGAATTAGTTTTTTCTTTTCTTTTTATAAGCACCATGATGATTTTTTATGCACACACTTAAGTTTGTGGACCACAGATGTAAAGGAAGCAAGAAAGAAGGTCACATTGGAAACCTGACTATTTTTAAAAAGGGAGGTTAAAAAGTCAAGAATGATTTTTTAAATTTTATTTCTGAAAACATTTTTAATATAAATTTATTGAAAAACACTTTACAATAATCAAAATTTGTTAATATGAAAACACAATTCCACATATAAAAAGAGTATCAAAGTTAAAGTTTGGTGAATGATCTTTCACCTTTTGTTTTCTAGAGGTATTTTTTCCATTATGTGTGTGTGTGTGTATCTGTGTGTGTGTGTGTATAATATATATATACATAAATCCTATATAATAAAAGGGTAATATGCAAATTGACCCTAACAGTAGAACGACTGGGAATGACTGGTCACTATGACACACACTGAGCACCAGGCGGCAGACGCTCAATTCAGGAGCTGCCCCCTGGTGATCAGTGCACTCCCACAGGGGGAGCTCTGCTCATCCACAAGCCAGGCTGACAGCTGCTAGCACAGTGGTGGTGGCGGGAGCCTCTCCCGCCTCCTCAGCAGCACTAAGGATGGCTGACTGCAGCTTAGGCCTGCTCCCCACTGGCAAGTGGACATCCCCCAAGGGCTCCTGGGCTGCCAGAGGGATGTCTGACTGCCAGCTTAGGCCCAGTCCCCTGGGGAGCAGGCCTAAGCCAGCAGGTGGACATCCCCCGAGGGGTCCCAGACTGTGAGAGGGCACAGGCTGGGCTGAGGGACCCCCCCCCCCCCAGTGCACAAATTTTTGTGCACCGGGCCTCTAGTATATATATTTATATATGCTCAAACTTCATATAAAGCTTAGCTTGTAGTGTACTTTTCTCACTCAATGTGTCATATGCATTTCTAAATGCTATTTAAGGTCTTAATATTTAAATATATGTACACTTTCCCATATTATGGATATGTTACATTTATATCCTTCTAATATTGGTCATTGTTTATGTTTGTGTCTGGGTTACTTTGCTAATTTTACTAGTGCTGTCTCAGAAGTGATCTCCCTGGTTTCTCCAGCTTTGAGTTTCTGAAGACCAAACAGGACCTACCAGAGTTTAAACTATTGATGGACATTATCAAGAGCAACTTTAACAGCACCGGAGGGGAAATGAAAACGAGGCTGAGGATGAATGCAAAATAATGTAGTAGAGGCTGAGAATAAATTACTCTTTCAAAAGTTTACTCTTTTCCTGGTAAAAGAAAGAAAAAGGACAGCATGACTGCTTAAAGGGAAACAAGAAATGAAGAAATTGATTTGGGGTGAGACGCACCTGAATATATTTGTTGGTTTAGGAGAATGAGTGAGTGGAGAGGGAAATATTAGAACTACAAAAAGAAGGAATTATTGAAAATCAAGTTTTCAAATGTTATAAAGGGATTGAAATCTTGAGTACAAATGGAAGTGTTAACCTTGAAAAGGAGCAGAGATAAGACTTTCCCTGAGAGAGAGGCAACTATGCAGATGAAGGTAATGGGGGAGACTGATTCAGTTCACACATAATACTACACCTCTGTGTAAGAATCCAGACCTTCTGCCAAGACTGATGAGGGGGGAATGCAGAAGGGAGCTTGAGGTGGTGGTGGTAATAGAGCCTGCAGCATGGTAATGGGAAAACGAAGACCAAGTAAACCAAAAAGGAGCCACTGAAGATGAGAATCAACCGTGACAACTCCCAACAGGATGACCTTGTAATTTTCTTCAGCATTATCAGGCAGGCAAAGGGCAGTTCAAAAACAGAAGGTTAGATTAATCTAGGGTTCACCACGCAGATGTGCTAAAGACAGGCGAGACTATCCTTTGCTTTAACCTACCTAGATTATTTCAGTGACAGAATCTAATCTAATACCCTATTCTTCCTTTTGTACAGTTCTCTTACAGTCAGTTTTGTTATTCAATTATCCACCTACCCACAGTTAGCTGAGGACTGACTCACAACATAGTTGTGAAACATGTGCAGTTTGTTTATTCTATATTTCCATCTCCTTGCCTGTACCTCTACCCCAACTCCCACAATCCACATGCATTTACAACTGAGAAAGTGTGTGTGGCCTATGATCTCAGCATACCCCATGCTCTAGGCAATTTTCACTTTTTTTCTCATGTTTTATGACACTTCTATTGAAACAAACCTACGTGTAAAGTATCATTGGATTGAGAGGCCAATTATGTAAACAAAGGAGAGGGAATGAGGAAGAGTTTAGAAAGTAAGGTGGCCTAAGAAACATACTAGTAGCATGAGATCAGGAACTATGAAAGAACAAGATCAGAAAGAAATTCTTCATGGATAATAGGAACAGTGATGTCTTACATTGAGCTGTTTATTTTTCTGTGCTATAATAATGATTCATAGGGCCACCAATTAAAGTTGTTAGATACACAAAACAAAGAATGAATGGAGGAGAGGAGGATGGATTAAGGCTGTTTCATTTACTAACTGGTGGCTTTACCTGAGCAAATTAGATTCTGTCTCCCTTTCCACCTTTGTGAAATATTTACCTTGCAAGATTGTTGTAGTCCCCTCAAAAGATATTCTGTGTTGCCCTCAAGGCCTTGGTATGTGATGGATTGACTATGTGTTCCTCCCTCTCCCACCAAAATAAATAAATAAACACGTGATGTGGTACACAGGTAATGGCGAATATATTCATGGTAATAATTATTTATACAAATTTTCCTGATGGAACATATTTAATATTTTTAGGGGTTTTGAATGCCTGAGTTTGTAAGACTTCTCACCCATTGTGAAAGATTTTAGTTTATATTTGTTTTGGAGTGTATATCATATCTTACACCCTGATCTATCAAGGCAAGGTTAACTAGAAAGAAAGAGATGAAGACCCAGAACCAGACCTAGCTGATGGAGTGAAGCAGGTTATGGGAATAAACCCACCAGAGGTATTGGAAAAAAGTCTAGTCTAGAAGCCAGAACAATATTTAAGGAGCCACCAAAAGACTTTCAGTAAACAGTTCAAGTCACAGAGGTCCAACAGGAAGTGCAAGATTGCCTGGGCAAGTGGATGGAGCATATTAATGTTCAGTAGCAGAAATCTTAGGTCAATATTCAGTATTTTATCAGATGACTTAGTGGCTATTTTCAAGGATGTTCATCAATACAAATAATCTTTTTGGCCAAAGTGGCTAATAAGCAATAAGAAAGACCCCCAAAGTCCTAGAGGATATGGACCCAGCTGAGATATCAAATAAAAAGAGTAAGTTTGAGGGGGTTATATCTCCAGACACACTGGAGATGATTCAGTAACAAGTATGTCAAGAGGCTGAGCATTGCATTGGAGCACTTGAGAGCCTGTCCTCCTTCTCACCTTTCCTTCATCCCACGTACATACATACAACCTTAAGGTCATTCATAGCCTTAGTGCAGTTGCTATTTAGCACATGGAAGCTCTGCAAGTGGAAGCCAGCTAATGCATTGGAAAGATGAGAGAAGACTCCAGAACTTGACAGCCCGGCTGGACCTAAGATGCTGCTTATACCCTTCACATGTGCTACTGGAAAGGCAGACTTGGGGATGATCCATTAACAATGTCAACTGCATGCGATCAACAGACATTTCTTCTGTCACCTGTCCCTAAACTCCGTAGCATGATATGAAATGTCCTTCACAGCTCAACCTTTCCCACCCCATCTCCTGTGTCTCCCTTCCTGGTTGTCTTGGAGACACCTACTCATCCTTTAAGGCTCAGGTAAAAATGTTACCTTCTCTGTGGAACTCCCCCAACTCCCCTAGGCAACATGAATCACTCCTCCTCTGAGCTCTCCAAGAGAGTGCATAGTGTCATTTTCGATCCATCACATTTTATCATCTCCATCTCTTCACACCTCTGTCTCTCCCACTGGACAGGGGAGCTCCTCCCCGGCAAAGATGGCCTTATTCACTCTTGTTTCCCAGCACCTCATTTGGTTCTTGTCACAGTCTCATGTGGTTGCCCACTGAGGACACTCTGGCTCAGAATGTTAAAATGACTTGCCCAAGGATATTCTGCTAGTTTGGAACAGAGCTGGGATTAGAAACCAGGACACCTGACTTTTCTAATACAATTTTTTTTTCGATCTCCCATCTGATTACTGTGATCTTTTGCATTTCATAGCACCTTTAGTAACCTCTAAACACTTTTTCACTTATTTCATGCTTAAAGTAGGTAGAGGGTTCTCATTGCCTCTAAGAGATTTGTGAATTGAGGCAGTTAGCCAATGCTTAAAGTCTCAAAGGCAGTCATTTGAAAGAGCTTCTAACTTGTGCTTATGATTTACTTCAGACCACCCTGTCGTATGGGACCCATGCTTAGCTATTTGACATGGTTATTGAAGCAACAGGAAGAAACCAGTTAGATTGCGCTGGTCACTGCTTAAGTTGTTATTTATTCCTCCTGCAGTTTTAGAAAAAAAAGTTAGAACTCTCCCTAGAGGGATCTTACTAATGTGGGTGATTTATCACTGTCCTCTCTTTCACAGATATGTCTTAGGAGTTAAAAGTAGGAAGCTGGGAAGCTGGAGACCACCTGGGGCATTATGAATTCTCTTTCTCAATCAGTCTTTGTCTGACTGGCATAGCTATTTGCTTTCCATGCATAAGAAAGCTTTTTTATATAATATAGTTTAAAGAAAGGTACTTTTTGTTAGCATTCATTTCCCTAAAGGACTTTTTATTGGGAATCTGGGATGAAACACTATTCTTAAGGAACACACCCAGCGTGGATAGATCACATTTCATTCTTGTTTACAAGGACAGGGTTCTGCATAAGACCATATGGCACCATGTGGACATTTAAAAGGCAACACTTGTTTCATAAGTTACTCTTTCGTGTACTAAAAAAGAGCCCCAGTGACTTGAAAGATTATGTCTTTCTCAGTTACAATGTAAGTGAGATACTCTATTCTTAGTCCCCAGGGAAAGGTTTTCTTCTTCGGGAGCATGTTTGTTAACAACAAAATATGCTCTTTCAAAATTATCTTGATCTCAAATATTCAGATGGTTCAGAAAATTTCTGGAATAAAATATTTTCAGCCCGTTACCCTGATGTACTAAGGGGGGGGGGGTGAGCCAAACCTAATTATGTACATGTGTAGAAATAAATGTGGGACTCAGACATTTAAGATTTTTCTGCACTTCTCATAATGAGAATAGGGAATAGAATTTCTCAATAGGATACAAGGAGTAGGGTTCTGTGAGCCTGCAATTATATGGAGTAGCCCAGGAATTTATGAGCAGGTATGACTATGTGCTTAGTCCCAGGGCTCACTGAAAACCAAGATGGGCTTGGGTATTACTATGTTTCCTTAGGGAAAAAAATTATAACTTAAATACCTTCTAAGAAAAAACTTTGTTTCTTTTCCCTACATGACAATATGTTCCTATATTAGCTTCAGAAACAAATAAGCAAGGAATTGACATGTATTTTTCTCTTACACACAAAAAAACTCACTTGGTTGAACTTCATGAGCTTTTGAAAATTATATATATTTGTAGGAGAGAAAATTGTGTTAGCATTTTTCACTAAACAAGACCTATGGCATATTTATGTTATGTTCTTTTGCCACCAAAAGTTATTCATTTGGATTAAATTATTTTTATTTTATTTGCTATGGTAAAGGAAAATGTGTTTGAATTGCTTCAAGATTGTTGAATGTTTGTTACTCACAAGATAGGTGTGGCAGGCTGCAAAACTGGTGGCGTGATTCCACTCCCGCTCCTGGTTTTACCTCTTGCAAAGTGACTTTGCAGCCACTCTCCACAGAAGACGGGATCGCTTCCTCTACCCTTTGCTTGGGAACGGCCTTGTAGCTAGCTCTGGGTAGTACAGTTTGCACAGTCAGTAATGTGCCAGTTCTGTCCTTAAGTCTCCAGAGACTTTGTTGCTTGTGTTCTTTCTCCTGGACTTCTGCATCTACTATGAGAAACAGCGAGCCTGCCTGCTCTAGGACAAAAGACCAAGAGAGAGGACCAGAGTTAAATCGTCCCAACCGAGGTCTTCTAGACTGGACAGCTCTGAGCCAAATGGCAACTGATCATAAGAAGGAGCTCAGCTCAAATAAGCCAATTTAGAAGCACCCAGGGCAGCTCACAGGCCCCAGAGCAAACTGTTGGATACCCTGCTGGATACCTGTGAGATCTGTATTTGCTTGTTATGCAACTGCTATGGCAAAGATAAAAGATTAAGGTAGCAAATATTTACTTACGTTGACACTTTCAATCATAATAATAAAGACCCTCACTTAAAAATGTACATAGATAAATGAAATGCTGTATTCAAAAGAAAACATTTGTCCACTCTCATTCTACCAACAGAGGGTATGCTATGCCCAGTGTAGAGTAAGTAGCTCTTGAGACCTATCAACTTGTGAACTTACAGATGGCTTTTCACAGCCCAACCCATTCATCAGTGGAGGAGCTTGTGCAGTGGGGTGGTCCTTCTTAAATTAGCCAAGATTATTTTTTTATAGTTGAAATGTAAACCCAAATTAAATTATAAATTAGTTAATATTTTTTGCTCTTTTAAGACAGTTGCCTCTGAACAGTTTGTTTTTTTGTTTTCTAAGGAGAAAAAGAAAGGTTTTTTTTTTACACTAATTTTCTTTCCCTCTGTATGGCATATTTTATCTGCCTACACCTTGAATGATGATAAAGCTTTGCGCTAAGGAACTAATTCTTTGGCAAGAGGTATCTTAGAAATCTGACAAACCATAAATTCCCTCTAGTGCAAAGCCAGACAAGCAAGTGACCCATTTTTACATGAGAGTTCAGTTTCTAAGGGAGACTACAGACTTACTGAAATCTGGAAGACAACTGATGAAACCAGCCAAACAGGGATGATGGTTTAGCTGGACAAAGAAGAGGACAAGAGGGTGCAGAGGAGTAACTCAAATGCTGTAGACACTCAGAATATATTAATTCATGATGAGAAACTGCTTCTCTTCAGTTCTTTCGCTAATATTGTAGAGAACCTTAGAAATCATAACTTGATGATTTTATTTTTTATAAAAATGTGGTGGGAAAAGGGACATCTGTAATACTTTCAACAATAAAGATAAAGTTTTAAAAAATGGATCACAATCCTAGCTCCATCTTTACTAGACCTATGACTTCTGTGACTCAGTTTTCTTAAATGGCGATAATAATATCTGCCTGATAGTATTGATAGAAGGATTGTTAAGTGGCTGAATATTTGTAAAACTCTTAGAAAAGTGACTGATACATGGTAAATGTTTGTTAAATATGAAGAGTATTATGCTAAGTGAAGTAAGTCAGTCAGAGAAAGACAAATACCATATAATTTCACTCGCATGTGGAATCTAATGAACAAAATAAACTAACAAAATAGAAACAGACTCACAGATACAGAGAACAGATTGACAGCTGTCAGAGGAAGAGGGGGTTGTGGGGCTGGGTGGAAAAGGTGAAAGGATTAAACAAAAAATCCCCATAAAAAAACTCATAGACACAAACAACTATGGTGTTTACCAGAGGTTAAGGGTGCTGGGGGGAGGTAGAAGAGGGTAAAATGGGGATAAATTGTGATGGAAGGGGACTGGACTTGGGATGGTGAACACATGATACAATATACAGATGATGTATTATAGAATTGTACACCTGAAACCTATATAATTTTATTAAACAATGTCACCCCAATAAATTCAATAAAAGAAAAGAAAAATAAATAAAAGCTGAGGACTTCCTGTTTTTAGTCCATCATATAAGAAGCTGGAAGTCACCACTTTATCCTCACAAGTAAAATGCTGAACAAATGGAAAAATCGACAACTCCTTTTAGATTCATCAGAAAAGTGAGGTCACAGGGCAAACCACTGTCCCACCAAGTTGGAGATACAGACAGGGGACTACAGAGAATCATAGGTATTGGAAGAGAAAGCCACCAGCAAACAACTCCCCTGGGAACCAATGCCAGGACAGGAAAACCTGAATTGTAATTGGTGACCAGCTGGAGGCTCAGAGCTGAGTGAGAAGCTCCAGGGGGATTCAGTCCTCCAGCTGAATTCACATTAGTGAATTTTTACCTCCAGGAACTCTGCTGGGGATTCACAGTAAATATCAGAGAAAAAGCCCCTCGTACTTCCTGGGGGTGTGAGGGGAAAGGAAATTTTGACATATTCCAGAGTACTCTGTTCTTCTCAACAAGTTCTGTGCTCAGGAGAAACATGCTGACCTTTATCAGAGCTTAACTGACCTCAGGGAAAGGAAATGCCCAACTCCAGCTTGCTTTAGGTCTGCATGTGGAAGAAGGAAAACACCCAACTCCAGCCACACTAGCCATCTTGTTTCACCTGGGGTGGGAGTAGAGGGACAGGGAAGGACTGAGGAGCACATGTGAAGGTCACAGGACACAGGTACAAGGTCACCAAAGGACTGAGACCTACCTATAGGACTACAGAATGTCCCCTCCCTCCACATCTCACCACCACACTACTAAAGATCTATTTACAGCAGCTCCTATTACCCAGTGCATCGTGTCCGGCTACCAGAACAAATTACAAGACAAACCAAAAGGCAAAAAACCCAGTTTGAAGAGGCAGAGCAAGCATTAGGACCAGACTCAGACATGACAGGGATGTTGGCATGATCAGAAAGATATTTTAAAAGATGCTAGAAGTATGACCAAGCCAATAACGATAATTAGTAATAGGAAGTGTGTTCTCTGTTCTTATAGATATTGTGGCTCAGACAGGAAGATGGAACCCACTGACACAGATGACATAAGGACCTTAATCAAATAGCTCATCAACACAGGCACATAATATTGGGAAAATCAAATCTATGGGACTCCAGAATAAAGAAGTTACGAGGAAGGTGTGGGGTTATATCAGGAAGGAGTTCCCAGAAAAGCTAAGCTCTGGTGTGGGTCACAGTATGCTAAGCAAAATCAGCCAGTCAGAGAAAGACAGGTATCACATGCTCTCACTCATATGTGTAATCTAATGAACAAAATAAACTGATGAACAAAATAGATCCATATAGAAGCATGGAACAGACTGTGGAATCTCAGAGGGAATGTAGCAGGGAGATTAACTAAATAACTTATATACATACTAGAGGCCCAGTGCACGAAATTCTTGCACAGGTAGGGTCCCTAGGCCTGGCTGGCAATCAGGGCCAATCAGGTTCCCCGCCTCCCCACCTCCTCCTCCCCTTGCTCCCTCAGTGCCCCTCTGCTGCTGCTGGTCACCTGCCATGTTCCACGCCATCCCCTGTTGGTCAGTGAACATCATAGCGAGCGATCGTACTCCCGTTCTTCCGGTCAAACTCCTGAGGAGACACTTTGCATATTAACCTTTTATATATATAGATATGCATAGCCCATGGACAGACAATAGTGGGGTGAAGGCCTAATGAGAGGGTCATGGGGGGGGAGGAAATATCTGTAATACTTTCAACAATAAAGATACATTTTTAAAAAAGAAAATGAATGTCAAAGTTTAAAAAAGAGGTTGTCAATCTTTTTCACTATAGAAGTAACTCAGATCCCTAGAACTACCTGTAATAAGCTAAAGAAAAGTTTATGCTCCATATCTTAGCTTCTGGAATGAGTTTATGCAATTTTCCAAGTTAAATAATATAGGCCAGGGGAAAGCTTACACAACGAGAGGATCTGGTCTGCTATTTGAGATGATTCTGGGAACATCACTTTCTGAGGCAGAAGAAAACTTAAGAACTCAACTTTGTGAAAGTGGAAATTAACTTACAGGCAGCACTGGAATTGTCAACTACCTTGCTTCTTTTAATTTTTTTTTGTCTGTGTGTGTCTTCCTGAAAAAGATGAATTTGGTACACGGTAATTAGCTGCTCTGCTCTGCTTCCTCTTTGCAGCCTGATGGGCCCTACCTTATGAAACAATTGGTGTTCTGCACTGTCGACATTTCTTGACAAGTGGTGAAAGCCAGTGCTCATGCAGATGGATGGAAACACCGCTCATTATGACAGGAAGCCATCTCCGAGGGCATGAGGGCTGGGGATGTGCAGCTCTCCCAGCGAAGGTGCTGGGGAGGTTTATTCTTTCTTTTTCAAATCTTTGGGGAAGGTGCATACAGCAGTTCAAGAAAAGAGATGCCACGATTCTGACAAGTTAATTAAGCTTTCACTTCTGAGTATTATATGTATAGCAAAGAAGAAAAACCTTAATTTTCTTTGTACTGTCTGACACACAC
Organism: Myotis lucifugus; assembly: GCF_000147115.1. NCBI lineage: Eukaryota > Metazoa > Chordata > Mammalia > Chiroptera > Vespertilionidae > Myotis > Myotis lucifugus. Next base: position 1,992,824 of record NW_005871080.1, read on the forward strand.
ACAATAACACACACAAGATAAATGCAGGCGGATTCTTTCAAAGTTGTCCTTATTACTGATTCCTAGTCTGCAGAACAGAGGTTTTAGAAGCCTCGTTCAGAACAAATAAAAAGTCTCAGCATCTTTCATCTTTCTGTAATTTACATATGTGTGTATATATGGCAATAGATATAAGAATGTTATTCACCAAAATGTGAGAGCTGAAGAACACACTCTTGGGTTCCTCCCTCTGTGCGCTTCCTCCCCTTTTATTTGATGTCACCAGTGTGGGAAATGAAGCATCCAGAGTGGGAGGTGGAATTTTGGTCTCACTGTTCTTCACCCCCAGGTGTTGTGCCTCTAGTCATGTTCCATGGCAAAGAAAGTTTGCAAATGTATTAAGTTTACTAATTAGCTGCTTTAACATAAGGATATTATCCTGGATTATGCAGGTGAACCCAACATTGTCATATAAGCCCCAAGAGCAGAAGAGAAAATCACAGAGACTCAAAGCACAAGATGGATTTAATGTACCTCTGAAAGCTTCAAGAGGAAGAGGGCCACATAGCAAGGAAATGGGAACCTCAGTCCTATATCCACAAGGAACTGAATTCTTTTAAAAAAATATATATGTGTATTGATTTCAGAGAGGAAGGGAGAGGGAGAGACAGATAGAAACATCAGTGATGAGAGAGAATCATTGATGGGCTGTCTCCTGCACATCCCCTACTGGGGATTGAGCCTGCAACCCAGGCATGTGACCTTGACCAGAACCAAACCCTGGACCCTGCAGTACACAGGCCAATGCTCTATCCACTGATCGAGCTAGAGCAGAACTGAATCCTTTAAACAACTGATGAGGTACAAAAAGGATCCTGAGTTCCAAATGAAAACTGGCTGAAGCTTGACTTCATATGTATGGATCTTAAACAGCGTGCAGCTGTGCTGTGCTAGAATGCTTGCCTGCAGAGACAGTGGCCTAAACATGGGTGTTGTTTTAAGCTGCTGAGATTGTGCTAATGTAGTGGTTCTCAACCTTCTGGCCCTTTAAATACAGTTCCTCATGTGACCCAACCATAGAATTATTTTCGTTGCTACTTCATAACTGTAATGTTGCTACTGTTATGAATCGTAATGTAAATATCTGATATGCAGGATTGTCTTAGGTGACCCCTGTGAAAAGGTCGTTTGACCGCCAAAGGGGTCTCGACCTACAGGTTGAGAACCGCTGTGCTAATGTAAGGAAACGATAAAAACAAACACGTCTAGATTTTAACCAACGTTATAATTTATCTATTTTTAGATATTTTGTACTATATTTTTAATAAGCGCAGCAAGTATAAGTGTTGTATATATCCATATGCATATAGAGCAGTGATGGCGAACCTATGACACGTGTGTCAGAGGTGACACGCGAACTCATTTTTTTGGTTGATTTTTCTTTGTTAAATGGCATTTAAGTATATAAAATAAATATCAAAAATATAAGTCTTTGTTTTACTATGGTTGCAAATATCAAAAAATTTCTATATGTGACACGGAACCAGAGTTAAGTTAGGGTTTTTCAAAATGCTGACACGCCGAGCTCAAAAGGTTCGCCATCACTAGTATAGAGGCAAATAAATTTCTAAAGAAGTTCTTCCCCCACCCCTGCCCTGATCGATTTGGCTCAGTGGATAGAGCATCGGCCTGGGTACTGAAGGGTCCCGGGTTCGATTCCGGTCAGGGGCATGTACCTTGGTTTGCCCGGTGGGGGGTGTGCAGGAGGCAGCTGATCGATGTTTCTCTCGCATGGATGTTTCTGACTCTCTATCCCTCTCCCTTCCTCTCTGTAAAAAAATCAATAAAAATATTTTTTTTTTAAAAAAGAAGTTCTTCCCCTCAAAAATGTTGCTTCAGATAGGCCTTCAAGTGAGTTCTGAGCTAATTCTGAATTAAGCTAGTTCATGTAAATCAAGGGACTAACTAAATTTAATTTCTCATTAAATGGGATTCTAGCTAGACACCTGGTGTCAAGGACTAGGCAACTAGGAAGGAAATGCTACTAGGGCATCCCTGGTTTGTTGACTGACACTGTCCTCCTTCCTGGTACTGAGTCTAGATTTTACTAAGCAATACCCACCAATACTCATGCACACACCTTGCCTTCACTGTTAGTTTTGTCATTTGGGTAGGTCTAAGCCACCTCAAATCTGCACTCTGATTGTATTAGAGTAATCTGAGCAATCCATCCTTATGACCACAGGAAATGGTTTAGGGATGGGGAAACAACTCAGACCTGAGTCAATCAGCTCTTTGCTCTACACCTCATTGGTTTGTTTAAGCTGGTCCAATCAGAATGAACCCCGGGGAATTTTGCTGAGAGGGCTGGGAAATAGACTGCTCCCTTCCTTGACAGATGTAAACAAGGGAGAACTCTGCCCCAGTTGTTGCTGGAAGGCATCTTGAGAGCAGAAAGTGAGGACTTACTTGAGATTAGAGCTATGCCATCAAGGATGTGGAGGGAAGGCCACGCAATTACACAAATAGGCTCCTGAGCACAGTTTGGCACTGAAGTCTATGAGCCAGTAAATTTTCATTTTTTCCTTATTTAAAAAAATAGAGCTTGTCTTGGTTGGGTCTTCTGTTTCTTGCAATTAAAACATCCCTAAATTGAAGAAGGTGAAGGGGAAGACAAGCGTGGAAAAGACAAAACTCATACCTACACTTAGCCTTCACCAGCTTGCTTCTCCCAGGTCTGAGTCCAAGTTGCAATTTCCCAAGTGTAGCTCTCCCAGCATAAATAGTGTCGTGGACTCATGAGTGTCTCCCATGTTTCTTTGCTTCATATTTTTAGTACCTGTGTTCTTCTTCCTTTAATTATGATTTTTTTTCTTAGTAACATACCTTTTTCTTTCATGGTGATTGATTCTCAGGTGACTATTCTGAGAAAGTTGATGAGAGATGAAAGTGAATCATTATAGGGAATAAACTGTTGGGAAGACTTCTCACTTGGGGGGCTGTGCTCCTATATATGGTCTTTTAATGTTCAGGGCATTGAGTTCATCCTCTGTCCCTGCTTTTGTCCCGCAAATGATATATTTCCTCCTCTCCCATTCTGGAGCTGGTTTTTCAAAAACAGTGAATGGAAAATCTCAAGTATACTGTTGCCAGCTGGAAAGAAAAACAAAAAATATCTGGGTCTCCTGTTGCACATCCACCTGACAATTTGCCCTGAAGTCATCCAGGGAGGTGAATTGAGAAATCTGTGTCACTCATACACATATTTGAACAGAACTGTCAAAGCTTGTCTGGGCAAGTTTTCTTACTAGGTAAAAGCTATTTATGACAAAACCCTATTCATTTATTGTCAATATTACTTCCTGAGAGTATATGCATTTACACATATGAACTCTACACACCCCACACTAAGAATTGTTAATCATAGGATAAATCCATTTATTTTAGATTATAAACTATAAGGACTAAGATGTGGCTTAACTTTATATTAAGAGGAAAATATAAATAAAAATAAACAAGATTAGTAGTAGATCCATATATTGTCATAATTTTCTACTTCAAGGCCCTTCTCTAAGTTTTAATGGCTGCCTAAAATTTCTTTAATATGAATAGAATATTTTATTTTACAATAATTGGTAAAAGGATTGATGTGTAAATATAGACTTCTTTGCCCTAAGATTTAATGGTAGTTAAAGCTTTCTTCCTATCAAACAGGTTTAATAATGATATGATAATAGAAACCCATAGAAAGAAGTATGGAAGTATGGGAAAGGGACTCCTTCAGAAGTTGCAGACAAATTTCAGTTTTTATAACAAAATGTTTTTTATGCTTTAGCCTAGGACAGCAAATTGACCTGTGACTTTTTTTTCCAACAAAAACCATTTGTTCCTATTTTGTGGTGATTGCTATACACTCTCCTAGGTATTACCTAATGGAAGATTAGAACTGGTGGGTGAATGTAGACTTTTCATTACAATCTATTTACATTTGGGGATTGAAAATCATTCTTTATACTCTTAATTTAAATGTATTTTAGTATCTTCACTTCCCCCTCAATCCAGTGTGCTCAGATATCATGTTAGGTATTAATATTGGCCAGTTACATCCGGAAACATTCTCTTACCCAGCGTTTTGGAGCAGCTTTTCTCAGATAGTTCCTATGTTAATGTACATTGTGAATCTCAGAGGGAAAAAATGTAACCAGAGATTTCTGAGCTCCTGGGGTCTTTTTCTTTCTTCCAGAACACCCATTTATACCTCAAATGACACAGGTGTTTCTCAGAAAACAGAGATTTTCTTAAATCATAAGAGGAAAACTGTGCTATTTTCATTAACTCCTGGGTCAGGTTTACAGCCCTTGTGCAGGCTAAGAATTTCCCCCAAGAATGTCAGCTTTTGTCTATCTCCTTTCCATCTCTCCACCAGGCTCAAAAGTGAGATCAGAAGTGATGGTGCCATCACTTTCAGGCCAAACTTGTATCTAGTATTGCATAAGACAATCTGTAACACAAATCAAACTCAAACTGGGTTAGTAATAGTGACGTTAACATCCAAAATACTTTCACCATTCAAGAGAAAGGCTAGCTTTTCTCTCAAATTTCTCCCTTCACAATTATTTTCTCTACTCACAATTGAGAAAAGAGCAGAATCTACAAAAGGATTCAGAGTGGAAGATGTAGAGTATCTGATTTTGTTGACCCAACTAAAAAATGCTTTCTTCTCAGATTTGAATAAACAGTAATAACAAAATGACTAAAAGTGAAAATTAGAGTACTTGCTTCCAAAAACCAAATAATCATTTAATTTCTAACTTGTCTTATTTTATTGTGTTGGTATCACTGTCTGTTTGCTTCTTTAAAAGTCAGTGTTTTTAATTTTTGAAATGTCATGTTTCTTTGGGTGGATATTAGTGCTATTGTCATGTCATGAAGTTCTCAGCTTTTATTATTTAGAAGTGAATATGTTTCAGTCAGCTTTGAATACCTATGTGTGGTTAAAAGTATGTAATCACAATGATTAACTAATTATAAAATAAAAAAATAAAAGGTCAAAGAATTTTTGAAAGATGAACCCAGATTATTCATGCTATGCAAGAGAAATGGATTCTCAGAAACTTTAGGATTCAGGATTCAAAGGTGTGTGTGTGTGTGTGTTGTGTGTGTGTGTGTGTGTGTGTGTGTCTGACCTGACCTCCCCTCCCCCAGATCAACCTTAGGAAGCTGATTGCCTCCTAAAGAGCAAAATCCCACCATGCCGTGTACCTGTTCCTACAGCTATATATGTGACCAAAACCAGAATCGATAAAAAGTAGCTTTAGTGAGGTGAATTTTAACTCAGTAGTAGTAAGAGAAAGAAATGAACTTAGATCTAATGCACTGTTCAGCACACAGGAAGAATGTCATAATATTCTCCTAATCCTAGTTGTATTTTTTAATGTTTAATTTAGTTCTTTCAAATTGGTCAGCTATGCTAATGCCAAATGAAATCTGACACTAGCATCATCCTATAAGTGTCCTAATAGCCACAGGTTTACACTAATAAAGGCCCCGTAGTGCTCACTCACTCTCTTTTTTCCAATTTTAAGTGAGCCACCTTAGCTAAGCTTGCAATCCTCCTCTAATTGTTCTATATTCAAAATGTCCTCTGAAACAATGACTCATTGTTCCCTGTACTCTTTTTCCAAGGTGTGCAGATTTTGTCCTAAATCCTTACTTCATCTTAGAGCCATTTCATTTCTATTGAAATGGGGCTGCATATTATATACATAATAACTTCACAGTCTTCATCACTGACAAGCTGTCAAGGAGGATGGGAAGGACCCAGAACTACATGTAACCCTTCTGCGATTATTCCCCTGTCATCTCCTGTGCTCCATTCTCCATGGAGATGTTTGTAACAGTCCAGTTTTTAGCACAATCACCATTGCTTGATGATAAGCTGAAACTATGATTTTCCTAGATGGGTTTGACGTTGAAACATCAATGTGTAGTCTGTGGTATAAAAAAGGAGAGTGGAAATGAGCCACTTGAAGAAGAGAGTGAGCTAATAAGGGGGTATTAGAAAACAAGGACAATTTGCAAATATTATGTACTTTTACTAAGTGCTCAACAGATTTTGGTTCAAGAAAGCTGAGCTCTATTATATGGTAGAAATTCTTTCCTTTCCTTTCCTTTTCTTTTATTTCCTTTTCTTTTTCTTGTGAAATATTGGGCTTTCATTTTGCCTCGTGCATGAAGTCTTGCAGGATGTCGCTAAGTCAATGCATGTGAAGTGATGAGTTAAGGATCTCCAAGCCAGGTCAACAGACATCTGAATGGTTCAGGCTCTGATTCTTTCTGCACATATGGATCAAAATCAAGTCCAGGGCTCAGTTGAATTCCTTTAATTTCCAAGGAAATGAATGTGAGACACTCTACCCCAGAATACAAAAGCAATGCCAAAATTCGCCAGTACCCCAAGAAACACAGAAAATCACAAATGAGGATGGATAATGATCAGAATGATTGGCACTTGGAATAAAACTTAGATATGACTAAGTTCAAGTTTAACCAAAGTATTCAAGACTATTTTCTATACTAAGTTATAAAAAGAAAGAAAAAACAGTGCTGGTAGGAGTGGAAAGACTCAAAGAGCAGTTGGATAAATATGACTATAAATGAACTGACGGGAAACTTGGGTAATGAACTAAATACAACTGCAAACTTTTAGAAATTTTGGTTAATGTCTTATGGTCTTCAGCTATGACCCTGACTTCCTGTTGTGTAAAAGTGTCTTTTATCTCCCCCATATCTTTTGCAGTATTGGATGTAACTATTTATTTTTCTCAAATTTGATAAGGAATAGGGCTATAAACCAGGGAACAGCAGACCTCAATTCTAAAGGAAATGGTCTCACACCTTATTAGTGTATTTAGGAAGAAATGGTTCATGAGTTATACAATAACTCTTCCCTGAAAATTATTTAAATTAGATTCCTGCTGCAAAGGTGTGGTGGAACTGCAATTGCCACTGTGTATACGCATAGCTGATCATGCACAGAACTCTCCAGTGCGCCTGTGTGTTTGGCACCTAAAGAATCTTCTGTGCCATCTAATGGAAACAAAGAAAACTGCAACTTGCTTTGGAGGACAATACTCCAGTTTCTTCAGCACAGATCAATGCAGAAGAGATGAAAGCTACAGAGACTTAGTAGATCAAATACCAGCCTCTAAATGTAATAGCTTTGGGGAATTGGCCCTCAGTTTTATAGTGCACACAATTCAAACATGCCCAGGATATTATGATTTCAACATGCAAATGAATAAAAATACAATGTATCCATTCACAGCAGTGGACAATGGAGTTAACTCACATGCTTTGCCAAACAGAGATCCAGAATATTCCAGGTTTTATTTTTTTAAATAAGTATTCATTTTCAAGTTAGTGCTTTATTTCTTCTTCGCATTTATGCTACAGGTACAATATAATTTCATTTTTCAGGTGTCTACCACTTTCAGAAATGATAAGTTTCATGTCATTGCTGCACCTAGAATTGTAAACTCAAATGTAAACAGAGATGTAGATAATGTGAATGAAAAGTGAAGTTTGTGGGGAGGGGCGGGGGGTCTGGGCAAAATGGAAATCACACTCCCTGTCTAGAGGGAGTGAGTGCTATTCAACAGGTGATTGTTGTCCAGTTAGAGTGTCCAACAAAAGTCAGAAATCTGTGCTCTTGTATATATTGCCTTATATTTAAAATACTTGTTCACACTCCAAATGCAACTGTGGACCAGATATAACCTAGACCTAAGACCCACCATTTGTGATTGCGGCTTTATTATAGTCCAGGGCAGCACAATGAGAACATAGTCATAAATCCCACAGTTACTGGATCATTTGAGATACAAATCTTTTGAGAAATAAGTGGTCTTAGATTTTAATTAATATGCATAGGTTAATTTTAACTCTACATGGTAATAGGGAATATCTAATCACAAATATTGTACAATCTTTCTATTATTCCAGGTCAGGTAGTTCTAAATCTAAAATGCACTGAATCTGTAGCCACTCTGCCGCCTGCACAGCCCTGGGATAACAGGCAGCTGTCCAATTTTGTCAAACCACAGTTTCTATTACACGCAGCCCCTGGACATAAGCACACACAAATGAATGTAAAGTGGACTTCAGCATTTGAAAGCTGTTTTCATGTAATTATCAATACACTTTTATATTTCTTGAGTGAATAAAGGAAAGGAAGTGACTAGCAATTAATTAAAATTCAAATATAAAGAATGATCGAAGATAAAAGAGGTGTCGGATATAAGTGAACCCAACCAGATAAAGATGTGTCTTTCTCCCTAAAAGTGTTTTAAATTTGAGGGATTTTTTTTAATCCTTCCCCTCTACTTTTCAGACTTTGCTGCTCACTACCTCACTATTTTAAAATATTTCTGTAGATGTAGTTCCTCTAAATGAGGTGTGTGTTCCCTGCGTGATAGACTCACAGAGCCTGGGGGGACTCCTTTCACTGGCCTTGGGACAGGTGAATGAATGTCTAACCCACACACTTTGTAATAGTACCTAGACCAGGGGTCCTCAAACTACGGCCCGTGGGCCACATGCAAATACAAATATTGTATTTGTTCCCATTTTGTTTTTTTTACTTCAAAATAAGATATGTGCAGTGTGCATAGGAATTTGTTCATAGTTTTTTTTTAAATTATAGTCCGGCCCTCCAACGGTCTGAGGGACAGTGAACTGGCCCCCTGTTTAAAAAGTTTGAGGACCCCTGACCTAGACAGTAGATTCATATTGACCTGCCTTTTAAAAAATACATATAATATATATGTGTGTGTGTATATATATATATATATATATATTACTGATTTCAGAGAAGAAGGGAGAGGGAGATAGAGAGATAGAAACATCAATGATGAGAGAGAATCATTGATCGGCTGCCTCCTGCCCCCCCCCTATGGGGAATCAAGCCCATAACACGGGCACATGCTCTTGACCAGAATCGAACCTGGGACCCATCAGTCCAACACTGTCCACTGAGCCAAACTGACTGAGGCTTGACCTGCCTCTTTATCAGCTGCCTGTCATGTCACAGAACTGTATCCTGAGTTCAGGAAACACTCAGAATGCGATGCATATCAAGTACTTAGCATTGAGTGTGTAGTAGGCCTTTGTAAATGCAGATAATTATTATTCTCATCAAGAACTGCCAGAGGAGCTGCTCCTTTGTACTTTATAGAGAGCAGGGAGGGATTCTGCCATGACAACAAAGCCAACAAGGGTTGGATCTACTTCCTGTGTGTTTCCTTTTGCATGGTCTACCTGGTGTTTTGCTGGGGTGAAGATGGAAGATGTACTTAATCAGGTAGTGAAGAACGACGGTGGTGAGGTCATTTCAGCTGGAGGGATTAGTATGGCCATTACTATTATCATTATTAAAATACTTCACATTCATTTCTTGTTCATTAAATTTCAAGTTTCTTAAAATCAAAAACTACGTCTCTTTTTCTTTGCAATCTTATATTATACATTAACATCAAGTTATGCATGTAGTAAGTTCTTTAAAAATGAGTAATAATGAGTAAGTAGGATAACATTTATTTCAGTTTTGTGACAAATATTGTCTTTGGGACCTCAGGTGGTTGACAAATTATTTACAAATATGGCAGTATTTTATTTGTGATATCTGATATTAATCCTCCTATACGGCAGTTAGGATTCACTGATGACAATGTATTATAATCTTAGTAAGGTATAGAAATTGATGAGTTAATATTTACCACATAAAATATGTTTTTTTATGCTGTGTGGATCATTCTATGAGACAGTATTGCTTACTTGGTAGCATACTGAATTGGTAACCAAGTAACCTAAATAAAGTTAAATTATTAATATTTTTCTTTAACACTTAAATGAAAAACTTGGGTAGATTTTTAAAGCCTATATTACATTTAAGAATGAGTATCTTTAAGATACAAGTTACTGAGGATTTTTAAATGGCTCATATATGCCACACTATACACTCCCAGCCTTTTGATCTTACCTGACTTCTCACTTTTGCTACCTTATAAAGAGGTCCAGCACAGCAGATGTTCTCTGACATTATGACCCAGTAATGCTGCTTCACTACTCCCCCTAGGACATTTTTTTTGTTTAACCTCAATTTCTCCTTGCCCTGGACTCTTGGATATGCAGCCCCTAAATTCAGTCTCTACCTTTGACCCTTCCTGGTACTGAAATTAAGTGCTGCAACTTTTGAATCTGAAATATTAGTTTAGTTCACACAAGCCTATCCCATTGTGCCTAAATGTCCCCAGATTTTAAGGCATAATCTATCTTCCTCCCTAGAACTTGCAGCCCTGTGAGAACCAAGATCCCTTTCATGGTCTATGAAACAGCTACACAGGACAATTTCTCTGTTCCAACCCTGGCAATTGAATAAAAAATTATGTTTGTTATGAAGCTTGAAAAACCATCATCTTGTTTTGTGCAAGCAGGTTCTATGTTAGGAATTGAGCAAACTTTAAATTTATAAAATTCATTCATTTTAAATGCCAAAATATTGTGGGAAGACTGTTCCCAAGAGTGGACAGTCTGGTTTGAAGACCTAAGTGGCAGAGGTTGCTGGGAAAAGACCTGGAAAAGGCCATTTCTCTGAGCTGAATCATGGGCACTAGGGATTGGCTAAGGACATTTGAGTGGAGTGAAGCAATTACTCTGGAATAAGCCCTGGCCAGGGAAACACACTGGGGTTGGACAGAGGAAATGCAGTATCTATGGCTTCAGCTTTGTTGGAGCAAAATCTTAATTAGCCTGGTTCTCTCCCTTTGGCTTCCACTGTCTTAGTCTTGCAAAGAAAGAGGTTATAATAAATGAGCACCTGAAAGCCAGTTTTTCCCCTCTTAAGGTTTGATGGCATCTTCTGTTGCATAGAGGATAAGTATTAATTCACATTTATTCTCATAAATTACACTGTACATTTTCTTGATTTTAAAAATAATACATGCCCATTACAAATATTGGGGCACCTTAAAAGTATAAAGAAGAAAATTACAATTCCCAAGGTAGATAAAATTATTAAATATGGGGTATTTTTCTCATTACTTTCTCTATACGTATCCTTTAACGTATTTGTGATCAGGCCATCTAACCTTTTATTACTTAGAAATTCAATATCAATATTTTTCTATTCATTTAAAAATGTGTTTTGAGCATATTTTGGATATATTCATGTCTTTCTGATTTTGCTTATAAAAATAGATGATACCTTACTTAACTACCCCTCTGTTACCCATCCACTGTGGTTGTGATTATTTGCAATTATGCTTTATTTTCTCTTCCTTATACAAACTAAGTGTAGCTTCTAAAGCTAGAGGTGGATTCTCCCATCTTTGAGGTAGGTCAGACTTGGAGGGAAAATGCAGGAGAGACTGAGACAGCAGTTTCGGCCTGTTCATGATATAGGTCAAAGTTGGACAATGAAGTGACTATTATTCAATCAAATAGCTGTTGTCAGGTCTAATTTCTGACAAATCCCCCCAAATGATCTTTCTTTACATGTTTGGCCAAGAGGAAGTTTGGGAATTGAAGAAGTTTATTATCTAAAGGCAACATTTGTAGTCTCCCTGTTAAATGCTGCATAACGTCCTCTTATGAAGTTTCATTAGTCAGGAACTCTGGTGGGTGCTTTTTATTTCTGCACATTCATATTTTTATTTAAAATACTCTTAACAAATGGTTCTTTTATATTTATAATATAAATTCAATCCAATATTTTACCAAGTAAAGAAACAATGGGCATTTATGTATTTTGTGTTCAATATATTGTTCATATTGAATTCTCCACAGACAGCAATAAGAAAACAATATAAATCCATCAATATTAAATATCAAATCTTAATCACAAATGAGTTGTAATTGGATTCAATTGCAAATGGTTTTTTCCCCCTCACAGCACAATTAAAATTTATTCACAGATTTTTTTTCCATTAGAAAATAAAATCAGCTGCTTAGTTCTAAAAATGTACTGTGACAGGAGCATGGACATTTTCTCTTTGTTGGTTTTGATTTTTGTAGGCTGTCATAGTCTGGCTTTCAGTTCTCTGGTATCAGTGATCTACTTTATAGGGGTAAAATTTAAAGTAAAATGGAGCATAAGACATTGTGAAGAACAACACATAGACTTCAGTTGTTCAGAAGACCAAGGCATCCTCATTTAAAATACACTCTGGGCTCAGATATATTAAGATTAAATAGAGAACAAATTTCTGTGGTAGTTCATGATAGCCTCAGTCCACTGTGGATTTTGTCTTTTCTGGAGACAAAAGAGTATTAAATCAGTGTGCCCCTTTTCATTTCTACTCTCACAAAAAAATAAAAACAAACAAGATTTTAAAATCAAACCAGAATCTGCTTCTCAAACATTCTGGTTGATGTCAGAATGGAATGACACTCAAGAGGGAGGGAGACTGGAGTTTGGCAGAGTTGAGACCAAAATTTCTCCACTTCTGGTACGAAAAGGCCTCATTTCCCTCCCTCTAGAGGTTTTGTCTAGACACTGGTAAATGTTATCCTGGATGATTGACTAGTTATAAATATTTCTGGGAGATACTCTGCCAGATTTGGGCTGACCAAGAAATTTGGGTAAACTAAAGGACTCAAACCGTGGCTACCATTTTCATTCAAAACACATAGTTGCCTGTGTATCTTAGACTAGTGTTTAATTCACCTTTTTGCATTTATGTCTGTCCACTTTTGTCCTTTAATTTCTGTCTTTGATTTCCTCCTCAGTAGAACCCAGATACTGAATATAGATTAACTATTGAGCTCTGTAAAATGTTAAATAACCCTTCATAGATGATGTGTGTTAAGGATGTATATGTATGTGAGCTCATAACACACTCCTGTGGATTCTCAGCCTGATCCCTTCTTCAGCAAGTATGAAAATTGAAAAGGAAGGACTATGTCACTGTTTTAATATTTTATTTTTGTCCCTTTTAAGTCAGCACATATTCCACCAGAAACTTTTTAAACGAGAAAGTTGAGATTCTAATAATGAATGCAAAATGAGATGAAGATCTGTTCTGAGAGGTGAATATTATAAAGGTGAGCTGCTAGGGCTCTAGGCCAATCTTTTGATCTGCTTTAAAAATATTATCCTCAAATAAAAAATGCTTTTCTTAGGTCTTAGAATAGTATTATAATGTTTGAGGTGAATATTTAGTTCTTTACTGGTGTGTTTGAGGCAAAGTTCTCAAAAGCTTTAGAAGGACCTGGTGGGTATCTTATTGAACTCTGAAAAGAGGACCATTTTAGGCTTTAAAAGAAAAAAGTTTTCATCTTTTCCCAAAGATGGTATTCTCCATTGTAAATGAGCATAGGTTTAATTTCTAACTATAATACTCCTCTCCTCCCATTGCTTTCTGCCCCCTCCCCACACCCCAGCCTTTCTTAGTTCGATCTTCCAACTGAACCCATTAATGAAGGAAAGATCAATGTTTGAGGTAGTTTGGAAAAAATTAGCAGGAAATTGTTTGACTGAGCTACAATTCTTGAAATCCATTTCTGCTGGAGGGAAATCTATCCTGTCACATCAATGAGAGCGCATTGTCTTTCAGACCAGGTTTGAATGCATATTAATTTTCAGTAATTGTAGATTTTAAAATGCAAAGTGAGAGACTGGTGGATATTATGCTTATTGGTCAAGCCATATTACTGCCTATCTAATCTTGGGTGCTAAATATATCAACAACTCTGTTGCATATAGAACTTTAATGGGTTTACCATCTCTAGGGGAAGCATTTAGGGATTTTAACTTTTCAAGTGAAAAATGAATTTATACTAATTTAGCCCAGTATTGGTTGGTTCCCCTTGGCTAGTGATTATTGGTATGCAGTTTATGATGGTTGGTTAGAGACCCACAATCAGTCTGTTGCTGTGAATCTCAAGAAAATGTCATGACTGGTTAATAAGATGACCATAGGATACTCTAAGCAAGACACTATCTGCCATATGTTTTTTAAAATATAATTTTATTGATTTCAGAGAGGAAGGGAGAAGGAGAGAGAGATACAGACATCAATGATAAGAGAGAATCATTGATCGGCTGCCTCCTGCACACCCCCTACTGGGGATGGAGCCCAAAACCCAGGCATGTGCCCTTGACTGGAATTGAACTTGGGACATTTCAGTCCACAGGCTGACGTTCTATCCACTGAGCCAAACTGGCTAGGGCACAATCTGCCATGTTGACATAGAAGAAATCTATTCAAAGTTAATAATGCAAGTAGACAAGAGGATATTCTGGCTCTGGCTGACCTGTATGGAAGAAGAAATACTCTTATACTGCTTTGGTAATGGTTGAAAGGGAAGACTAGAACATTTGGGAGCTGATGTTAATGATATATGATTGAGATCTGTATAGGAATATGGAACTGGGTAATGGGCTCCAATTTAAAAGATGGGATACATCTAATGACTTTCTTTGTCTCTTGGTCCATCCAAAAGGATGAATCTAATAATGAAATCATTGCAGGGGAGAAAAACAAAGTAATAATAATAATAATAAAAAACTCCAAGGAGAACCAATAAAAACAGTTTGACCTAATCCCAATCTAAATTTTGTTGACCTTCCTCTTAGCCATCGCTTCTTGTGATCAGAAGATGTAAAGGACATTAGATAATATGTTGGAATGGCTCCCTGGTGAATTCATCTAATAAAACTTATTCTCAGAACTCATCTGCCACATGGTATCTGTTGCTACACTGGCAATAAATTCTCAGGGATAGAGGACGAAAAACTCAGGGGGAATCTGGCAAAGTCTGGAAACAGAAATAGACCATCTGCCTCATGGAGAAATTGACAAGAGACTTAGAACAGATGCAGGCACCCTTTCACCATGAGGCAGATGGAGAAGGAGAGAAAATAGGACCCAAAGCTGATTCTGGGAGACAAATAAGTAAAAGGCACAGGAGAGGGCTGGTTCTAAAGGATAAAATACAAATTCATCCATTTAAGCTTGAGGCCTTTTATAGTATGGCTCCACTCTTGTTTTCCACCCCTATCCATTACTATGCTCCCCAAATACATCTTTCCAGCCAGAAATACCAATTTAGCATCATCCAGAGTTAACTTTTACATCAATGTTGCCCCTGCATCCTTTTTGACAATGCATATTTTATCTACACTTAAAGATGCTCGCTCTCTCTCTCTCTCTCTCTCTCTCTCCCTCTCTCTCTCTCCCTCCCTCCCTCTCTCTCTCTCTGTAAAAATCTGTAGGACAACTTGTAAGGATCTATTTCCTTCATGAATGTTAAACATATATTGTTTATGCCTCCCACTTTACAATGTCATTGTTGTGCTTGGGATAAAAATTCAAAATTTTCACTGCTGAACTGTAACAGTATAACTAAATCTTATTTTTCTAATTCATCCTATGTAAACCTCTGCATGGTCGTGCACCAGCTACATTCAGCTTCTTAGAGGATTTGAACACATTATGTTGCTTTCTGCCTAGTAACTTAGGCACGAGACTCTACTTACTTGAGCATCAGAGTGAGAAAAAGCCACTAGAACAATAGGATGGAGAAAGCACAGAGAAATTAGGGAGGGCTGCATTTCAGGCAAAGCTAATAGCAAATGGGAGTTGGGATAAAGAAGATGTGGGGGGAGCACCTTTGGGAGCAAATGAACAGAGGACATGGTGAAGAGTTCAGAATTTCCAGGAGCAAAGGAACAGCAGTCAGTGGAGGTTCTGCTAATGTCCAGGTAAAGCATTTGTTTGGAGACAAACAGTAGAAGCAACAGTAGAGATAGGGAGAGGGAGCTGTATTGATAGATGGACCTGGTGTATGTTTTGTTTCCTGATACTAAGGGTCTGCTGGGTAGGCTCTCTTCAGCCTCCATCTTCCAGAACTATTTTATTCTACAGCTGAAAAATGCACCAAATGCAAAAAGGAAAGCACAATCATACCCAAGAAAAGTTAAGAAAGCCAGAATTTAAACTTGGGTATTTTTATATTCAGAGACCCAACATTATTCAGTAGATGCTTGACCAACAACAAGATTAGCATGCATGGTTTTATTAGACTCTTAACCCCCCTTATTTTAAAATTCTTTTTCTAATATTAAACGTTGTTAATATAAATATGTCCTCTCTCTCTCTCTCTCTCTCTCTCTCTCTCTCTCTCTCTCTCTCGATACCTTGGGTATATTAAGTTCTCAAGTAATGTTTGTTGATTTATGTGTAACAATATGCTGCTACTTGGTTGTACTAGCCTGTGGATAGGAATGAGTTTGTAATTGGTATTTATACCACCCTGTGCTGGCATTTTAGGACTTTACCATGCCTCTGTGATTTCTGTGAGACCTTGGCTCCCTCCACCTTTCCCCCACCTCAAGTGTTTTGGTGGTCCCGACAGTCCTCCACATGTTCCTATCTGAGGACAAGCTGCTGGGCATAGCCACTCTCTATTCAGTGTGGGCTATATCTCTCTGGCACCTGTTGCATTTTCTCTAGGGTTCTGTGGCTGTGACTTGTACAAATAACCAAGAGTGAAAGAAACCTAAGGTGCCCTTTATTCAGCTGCTTAATCTCAATTAAGTCTTTATTCATACCCTTGCTATGTATGTGTAACAGGAAACATCAGAGAAATAGGAATTTGAAAGAGAACAACATTTCCTTAGGACATCCAAGATTAAGAGTTATTTGTGAGAATGCCTCATAAGTATGGCTGCCATATTTGCAGCTCAATTTCAAGCATTTCTAGAAGGCCAAAGAGTTATTTCAGACTCTACTAATAGAACATATGTTCCAGGAAATTGTGTGTAAACCCCAAGGCAGCAGAATTATGGATTCATTCTATCTCTTTACTATTGACAACCATTACTGTTGTAAAAATCACACCATATGTTAATAACATCTTAAAGCACGAACAAAAAAAAACACACCAAAGAAAACCTGTAATATGAACAGTCTTAACTCTATTATTATCAAGTGATCTACAAGAATAAGGGCATTTCTCTCACCTCTGTCAATGAGAAGAGAGAGAGCTTGGTGATGTGCCACCTTCTTGCATCATCTTGATTCCCCAGAATGGCCTAAATCAATTGAAAGATAAACTCACTGTAGTCAGGCATATGCTGACATGTTGGCCCCTTCACAAAAGCTCATGGACAGATTTCCTCTAGACCCAAACAAACTATGTAAAGAGTCTGTTTTGATTCTTGTTAGCTTTGCACTCTCTCAGCAAGCTGCTAAGAAAATTCAAATATGGCTACTCTTTTGGAAAGCAATGGAATTCCAGAATCTCTCAGGGTTTTTTAAAATATAAGAAAAAGTTATTTTTATAGAACTGTGCTACTCTACATAGCTTTCTTGGGATGGCATACAGTTCTGACAACTCAGTTAACTCAGAATTTGGGCTTAATAGGTGGTTTTAAAGGCTTTAAATAATATACAAATGGGCCTATGATGTCATGTTGATATCTGATTCACTCTCTGTATCTGAGGAGCCACAGCCTGCCACCAATAATAGGGCAGCTTCAGTGCCACACTAGTCTTAACACCTAAAATTCTACACGGAGATTGCAAATTAGAAATATAGAGTTAGTACATACCTGTTGAATGAAAGAATAAAAAAAATGTGTGTTGAAAATTCAAAGACAAATGTAATAATTTCAAGCCTATCATTGCTCATTTGAAAGCATCTTTATGTGTCTTTGCTTTGGCAAAGGGAATTATCTGATAAAACTGCACAATATTCTTTGTGAAATTCTTTGTTTTATTTCTTCTCATTAATCCTTAAAATCCTGAGTGGTAGGTGTTAGATTTCCTATAGGTAAAATTGGGTTACTAAGATTCAGTATGAGTTTTTAAGAATACACAATTGGCAAGTGATGGAACAAAGACTCAAAATGAGTTTTCTAAACTTAAGTTTTCTTTTCCAAAATTTCATGTTTTTTTAAATGAAGACACTGAGACTAAGAAAAGTGGAAGAGTATATACTTCTGGGTCTCAACATAAGTGTTTAGCAATATAGTCTGCTCTGATTTAGGTAAACTTTTAGCTGTGAATACTCTCCAGATAATGAACCTTCAACCCAGAACGCAGCCAGTGGGAGAAAGCTTTGTGCTGGGCATATGATATAAAAAACCAAGGCCTGGATCTTGTCTGGCCCCAATTCACATTACAAGTTGTAAAATAATCCAAGTATATTTACAGTGTACAGAAACATCATTTGTTGCTATTCGCATTCTGTGGGGGCCTTTTACTAACCACAATTGTTTCAAAGTGATAGTTTTCTACTCTAAAGAGGAGACAAACAGCCCTGCAAGCACAGTGCTACCTGCTTAGAAAGATCTCAGCTTTGGAACATCTTACATATCGTCTTAGTTTTCCCATATGGTTCCAGCATAAAAAATAAGGCAACAGCTGAGAAACTCCAGTTGTGAAAGACAATGTAACTCTGAGGAATATAAATTCTTCTACTATTGAGTGGAAGAACAAATAAATTGTTAGAAAAGAGTGTTTTCTCCAAACTAAAGGATGTGCATAATTCCCTTAAGGTTAAGCAATAAACCAATTAGAGGTCACCTGAGTCCTGAGTTACAGGACTAGGCTTTAGCATCTCTAGTTAAGTGGTCACTCCAGGAGCTGTTATGGTTTGATATTTTGAGTACTTTTGGAATGTAAGGATTTGTTTCTCAAATAAACTTTTTAATATTATAGATGACTCTCATTATTGTCTTCTAATTATACTCATTAATGTAGGTAGGAGGCAGAAAGACACAAGGCTGTCAATAATTTAGACATACGTTATCCTTGGCATTGGAATCTAAATTAAAATTGCTATTTTAACCATAGACTTGATAATGTTTCAAGCAAAATAATAAAGCTCACAAGAAAGACAATAAATCAGAATGGGTAATTTTCCCATTATGGCACACTTCCTAAAACTACTCAGAAATCAACTATCCAGAAAAAAAAAATCTCTCTCTTTATTCCTCCTTATATCAGATAAAAAATAAGTACTGGCCATTTCTTCTATTCTATCTTCTGTCCTACATACTAAGCCAATTTTATGATGACAATCTTTAAATTCAAACCAAATATCAGCTTACGATTAAAGCACTCTGATTTGATCCAAATATTTTTTCCTCTTCACCATTCTGTCTAGTCTTGCTTCACAGGCTGGATTTGTGGCTAGACATTTTCATCCAATATTCTCCACTTCAACTCACTGTTCTAGAGAATAAGTCTGTCTGGCTTACTCTCCTTCCCTTCCCTCAGCTAACTCCTAATCACCCTATAGCTCTCAACTTAGATATACTTCTTTCTCCAGTCCAGGGTTAGGAATACCTTTTAAGGATTCACATAATTGCCTTTTTACTGGATATAATCCATATGAGATTATCATGCCCATTGAAGACAGAGACTGAATCATATTTATTCTTATATCCCCAGCAACTAACATAGAATCTGAAGATCATCGATAAGTATTTGTTAAATGAAAGTATAAAGAAATAATGATTGGTCATGCTACTTCTAAGTAAACTAGCATAGTCTATAAACCCAAACCTCCAGGGCAAAATGTTCCTCTGGAATCCTAACTCAGTCAAATAGTTTCAAGCAGAGGAGGAGAACAAAAAGCGAAAGATAGCTGGCTCCACAGTTAGGAGGAAACTTTGGCTTCTTCCTCTTCTGCACTATCTAATGTCAATCCAGACCTCCTGGAGTGTGTAGCATTTTCTAGTTTTATTATCTGTCTTTGAGGTGCAGATTATTATACTATTGATTTTTTTCTTAATATTTAGGGATCCTATCCCAGGTATCCAGAGGATATCTTTACAGTGTTTGCGAGTGTCAAAGCAAACAATAGATATGATTACTGGTGATGCTGGCCTATGGACATTTTTCTAAGTAATTTTTCTGGACTAAAATTAATATTTTGCCCAATAGCCAATCATAGAAAATCAAAGACTCAAGCAAAATCTCAATCTTAACCTTAGAATTTCTTAACCTAGGTCCCTTGGATTCTAGTCTCTACCCCTTGCCCCGAGAAGAGACCTCATCTTCATTTTGTTTTAAAGGTTTATGTGCATGGAAACAAGGTAGGACTATCTGTATTAACATCTGGGAATGACAGGGTTTTTTTCCAGGTAATTAAGGAATTAGTCATTTTGGGGTTTGGATTCTTTCCCTCATCCATTCTTTCTAGAGAGATCTGTCTTTTTCGCCCTTCACCTAAGATTTCACCCAATCTTAGGATGGAGAAGAAGGATTCTTTCTAGATAAGTCACTTGCTAGGGCTCTTCTTTGATGTGGAGAATTAGGGTGAAGGACCACATGGAGAGGAGTATAAATATTAAACTAGAGAAAGTCTGAACTTTGTGAGAAAGGGGTAGGGATGGGTGTAGTAAGAAGATGAGAAGCTGATGAGGCTGGATACCAGGAAGACTTTTTGAGGGTACAAGTGAGAGACTGTAGATAAAAGAGAGATGTCGGAGGAAAGGAATAGTTGAAAGGGATTATAAATGGGATACACTACAGTTCCAGATCCATGTGCCCTTTTCTGGGGAGAATGTCCATATTTTTCATCACATTTTCAAAAGAGACTAATGATCCAAAAATGTTAAGAAGTATTGATATGAGTCATATTAAATGTTCTGAACTCAAAGAGGCTACAGCCTGTCCACAAAAATATTGCAACATACCAAAAAAAAAAAATAGAACCAATTTGTAGAGAGTAGTTACTTAAAAATTGTCTTTGATAATATACGATTGTGTGACTGAGTTGTATCATTCATTCTTTGACCTTTCTTATAATATAGCAGTGGGACAATTGAGAAAACAAGATTATTGAATAGCTACTATGTTGTAGGCCTAAAAGAGCATATGAATGAATGATGCTATACTTATATTTATGCGCAAATGGTGACGGTTTCCAGACCTCACCTGCATTACTAATATGATCTCCAATTCTTTCCAGTAGCTTTTCCCTATAAATTTATAAAAACTGCCTGGGCTTGCGTAGAGTACAAAGTGCTACAGTTTTTTAGTGACCCTGGTCTATAGGTAACACACACACACACACACACACACACACACACACACACACACTTTCCCCAAAGGTGAAACTGAGACTGGGATGACAGGATAGTGATGGGTTCTTTTTAATCCATATAGTGGACTCAGAACCTTACCCCACTACCCCCTTCATCCTGGGAGACTGTTTTTATTCACTGGTCCCTATTCCTTATCACTTTAAGATGTGCTTCTTTTCAAGAGCCCATGACTCTCTTTTTGCAATTTGACGTTCATCCAACAGCCATCAGACCTGTATTTCTGCACGTGCATATCTCCATGGAGTCCTGAGCCTTTGTCCTCAGGGGGGCTCCAAGTCTCCTATGTAAATCAATACTCAGCAGGTTTTGCTAAGGATCCAACCTACCATGCAGAGAGATGTCAGGGACAGGGTGGTCCTACTCCACTGGCCAACAGTATTAGAGCCTCAGACTCCTCCTTAAAAACAATTTTACAAAAAACATTTCCAAATTTGATATCATTTGTGTTTTTGCATTAATAAAAATATTAAATGTGTCTTTATTTTTGGCTTTTTAGTTTGACAAATTGTTTTTATATTTTTATATTTTTTTTTATATAGAGAGAATGTACATTTTAAAAATTTTTTATCTGAATTAATTTTTTAAAAACTACAATGTTAAATACAATTTTTATTTTTTAATGATTTTAATCAAGATCCAGATTTTTTTCCCTTTAAATCAAGTATTATTTCTATTTTCAGGACTTTAAAAAAAAAGCAAAACCAATTACCTCATTTATCTTAGTATAGGGGGAAAATAGGAACATTTGTAAGACTTACAAGGTGGCCTAATATCTAATTTTTTGATAAACTAATACCAGAGACCCCTATGTAAAAAAAGCTATCTTAATAGCATGCAAGTCTAATCCATTTTGATGAATGTCTTTTGTGGTTGCAGAGAGGGAGGATTTACTTGAATATGTAAAATATCCAGAGGTGGTGGTGGGGCAGTCCCGAGACTCAGAGGCACAGGTGTTTAAAGGTACCACTAAAGGAGCTGGGATCTTCCAGAGCGCCTGGGAGAGCAGCTTCACCTCTCTAGGTTTTAGTTTTGTAGAAGAGTAAGGACTCCTGTAGGCTCTGTGTTTTTACTATTTTTGGAAAACAAATAAATGTGTCTTGGCAGGTTACTCAGGAGGCATTTTCCTAGGCTAATACCCGTGAATCAGTCACAACTGGCCTCTGTGGGAGCTTCAGGGGCTTACCTGTGGAACAGCGGTTCTCAACCTGTGGGTCGCGACCCCTTTGGCGGTCGAACGACCCTTTCACAGGGGTCGCCTAAGACCATCCTGCATATCAGATATTTACATTACGATTCATAACAGTAGCAACATTACAGTTATGAAGTAGCAATGAAAATAATTTTATGGTTGGGTCACAACATGAGGAACTGTATTTAAAGGGCCAGAAGGTTGAGAACCACTGTGAAGGTTCTAAAGATGGATGGGCCCGCTTCATGCCTTTCCTCAACTAATATAAGGAAAACAGTGCAGGGAAACACTAGTGAGCTTGGCCAGTGGCCTCTGTGTTTCTCTGCTCCAGATTCCAGGGCTGCAGTTTTGTGGGTGAAGATGAGTTCTGAAACCTGCTGGGTCCCAGCATCTCCTTGCTGGTTCTAGGTCTGAGGGAGCATCCATAGGGCAGGAGGCAGAGACTGAGAAAATCCCTCAGTATCCACAGAGCTATAAAGAACAGCTTCAAGCTTTCAAATCTCTGTCTTTCACTCTTTAAACATCTACTTCCAGCCCTACACTTTTGTTGTTTTGTTGCTGTGCTGACTAGCCAGATCTTGGAAGGAGCAATAGGATAAAAAACATAAAAAATCATTGATACAATATGGTATCCTTTCAAGTACATTTGCATTAGAAAAGAAGGTAGGCAAAGAGAGAAAAACTGCTTTAAAAAGTAATACATTACGGAGAGTGGTCTTTCAGTCCTCTGTAAGAGGGGTACTCTTAGTCAGCATGGTTTCAATACCCCACCTACCAAAACGATGCCCTCTGCTTACTTTGGGAATATAATAACCAACCCCACAGTTGTTCTGAGGGCCAAGTGAAATCCTGGTTTACAAAGTTTTACATTGCCAAGTAAGGCTTGGTTGCGAGGGATACAGCTATTTAGCAATGGAAAGGCTGCTGCAGGGATTGAGCTGTGAAAATTAACATTCTGGGAACAGCAGGACTGCTGTCCTCAATATTGAGCTTACAACTTATAATTCACACACTGCCACAATGTGAATTAATATGGAATTCAGTTATGTGTTCTTATTTTGGGGAGCTAAGTTATGGATTTCTACAAAGTCAATATGCCTATGCTAATTTCCCAAGACAGTATTCACAGGAGCACATTGTGAATGATGCTTAGAAAGTAGCAGGATTAACCTTGGTTGTTTTGGTCTTCATCTCTCTAGATGTGTGTAGTTTTCAATCACTTTGGGGAGCTTGAGACTGTTCACATACACATAGAAGATAACAAAGGGTATGGTAAGGTATGAACAGAGCTACTGGTGATGGACACAAGGGGGTCACTGGGAGGCACAGAGAGAAGGGCCTCCTCTGCTTTCCTTGGTAAAATAATCAGTACAGACTTCTTGTGCACATGAGAGACAGCCCATATTCCCTTAGTTTAAATAGAATCTTTGGCAGGGCTCAGTCCTGTTCATTTCTTGACCACTTTTGGATCTTAGATGACCTTTGGTCAAGTAGTATTTTGGAGGGTGACTTATTCTTTATCTAAGTTATCCCAGATACTTTTGAGTAGATGCTGTCATTTTACATTTCCCAAGCATCATTTTTGCCAGCAATATCCATTTCAGTGTGTCATAATCATAGCTCTTATTGCAAGCAATGGAAACAACTTCTGGGTAAGGGATTTATTAGAAGAGTATCCTAATGGGAAGGCTATAGAGCCAGGACTGGCAGAAACCAAAGGAGACAGATCCATGCAAATCTCCCACAAAGCTCTTCTATTGAAGGATGCCACTGATGGCTCCATCACCCTTGGACATGGATTGCCTTGCAACAACTGAGTAATTGCTAACTGACCCCACTCATGTGTGTCACTTCCAAAAGATATGAAGTCCTGGCAGGGCTTCTAACTGGCTGCATGGAGGTCATGTCCCAAGCTCAAGCTGGCAGGGGAGGGGAGATGCCCCTGACCTTCTACCTCTGATAGCAAGGATATTCAGATATTCACTAAGCAGAATCAGTAAGTGAGGGGTGTTCTCTTTAGAGGATTGACTGTCTAGAGAGGCTCTTTTGTCTCCACTTCTCAGAGCATGCTCTTCTGCCCAAACCCCACCACCCTTCCCACCACTAGTTCCTTTTCCTTTAACTCTCTTTGGGCCTTGACTCCACTCTCAGAGAGAAAGGGCCTCTCCCACAGCTGTGGTCACTGAGCTCCTCTCTGTTCTCATGCACTGAGAGCCCAGGCAAAGAATCACCTCCCTCCCCTATTTGCCAAAGATCATCCTTCATGAAGAGTCACAATTATTTTGTTTTCCCTAGTTGTTTTCATATCTATCATCTGTTTCATGTCATTACCTCTCACTGCAATGTTACCACCAAATACCTTGGAGAAAGCTTAACTTCACATGGTTTACTATGTTGAGAAGTAGTTTTATGCTACGGATGAAAGGGGAATGTTTATGTAATGTTACATCTCTTCACATGCTTACAGCCCCCTATGTCCCCCTGGAAATGCCCATATTTATGACAGTACATATATTATTGTAATAGTTCTTGAGTTTTGAATAATTTAAAAAATCACAGTATAAGAGATTTAATTTCAAAGAGCAGAGGATTTGGCATAAGATAAACTTACCTTTAGAACCTGGCATTACCACTTCCAAGCTTTGTGACCTTTAGCACGGCTTTAATCTCTCACAATCTGTTTCCAATCCCTTTGGATTATTCTGAAGATTTAAGGAGAAAACTAATTAAGGCACCTAGTACAAAGCCTAACACATAGTAGGTACTACCTAATAAGATTATCACTATGAGTTTTGAAAGTGAGGTATTTTTTAGAGACCTACATGAGTTCCCAAATCCTCATATCGAGAATGTTTCCATAGACACCTGTGTTTCTCCAAAATTTAATTTCCATGAAAAAGCATGAGCTTTTGTAATAGAGAGTAATTATTAAATTCTATCTATCATTGGATGGTTGCTTCTCAAAAATAGTATTAGAGTTACTCTAAATAAAAGGATGAAAAGAAAGTTTCAAATACAGTTCTCAGTCAAATTCCAAATTATTTTACATTCACATGATATTACATTATTAAAAGATTCGTGCAATAGGCTTTCCCTTCCGCTGGCTGCTGGCACCAGTTTTCCTCTGGCACCCGGGACCCAGACCTTCACTCTGGCCACTGCCTTCCATATTTGCTCTGGACACAGTCTTCGCTGTGGCTGGAGCCTTCAGTCTTTGCTCCTCGCTCCGGTGGGAATCTTCAGTCTCCGGCCAGAGCTGCTCCTGTAGCTCCTTCCGCCCCCCACCCTCTCCCTCATAGCTTGATTGCTGCTTCACCTGCAGACCTCACTGAGGGGCTCCTGGGTTCCAGGAGGCCGCCTTGCCTGCAGCCGGCTTTCTGATCACCATCATGGGCCGCAGGAGAGGCGGCTCCTGGGTCCCGGGGGTGCCGCCTTGCTGGCGCCTGGGTTTTCTGATTGCAATCACCGGCTGGGGGTGCGGGCAAAGGCGGCCCCGGTTCTCCGATCCAGGGCCAGGGGGTACCTTGCCTGCCCCCCCGGCTCTTGCCTGCCACCTGGGTTTCTGATCACCGCTTTTCCGTCGTCCTTCCCCTTTTGCCTCCCATCATTGCACCTATGTATGCAAATTAACCGCCATCTTTGTTGGTGGTTAACCGCCATCTTTCTTGGCAGTTAATTTGCATATAGCCCTGATTAGCCAATGGGAAGCGTAGCAAAGGTATGGTCAGTTACCCTGCTTGTCTTTTATTAGATAGGAGGATTTTACAAGTTATTTTACATTACATTCTTTATTTTACATTTCCCTTGGTTTGTAATAAATTATCAAAATCATGTCACATACACATGTGAGTCTCATGAGGATAGTCTGCACTGAGTATAGAACATGCGTATGACAACTTCAAACACTCTGACCTACAGCTACAGGACAATCAATCTGTCATCTCAGGCTTCATTTAAATTCTGGACTCAGACTTTCATTGTTTAGTTCTGAATACTTTTGGATATGTCTAAATCAAGCTGAATATTCCAAAATGTCATGTTAAAGAATCAGCTATTCTGGTGAGATTTCTTTTTTGCCAAGGTGACTGAGTATTGGGATATTGGGCTTCTCAGTAATTCTGAGATGAGGTCATGAAAGACCTGTGGAATCAAGGAAAATATATTCTGAAGCTCACCTCAGTTCTCCTTAGAGACTTTTGCTCACCAAAATTTGCTTTTAATTAGTTTTCTCTATGTCACTTTATAATTCTTTGAGTTGCCACTCTCACAGCTTGCTGGTCCAACTTGCTCTTGATGACAAAATTTCTTTCCTGAACACTTTTATGAATGGATGATACTAAAAACTGAACTAGAGGCTAGTGGGTGATGATGAAGAAAGATTTTAAATGTGCACCAGACCACATAGCAGCCATTTCATCTGCTTTGTTTATCCATCCACTGAACAAATACTCAAATATGATTTGTTGCCACCCTGTGCCTGTTCCAGTATTCTACAAAGGTTTTGGTCACGCATCTCTATCAGTGAAAACAGTGTTGTTTTTTTCTCTTTACCTCTGATATATGTTATTTATTTATAAATTATACACAGATATTAACAGGCTATCTACATTGTTCAAGAGTAGACAATAAAATCTGAGATAAAAATAGATACAAATGTCAGTATTGACATTTTCTTCCCTATATGGCCCAGTGCATCAGTTTGCATACCCACTGTGGTGTTGCACTCCATTTTGAAGACCACTGGCTTAAAGGCAGGGTTTTGGACGATGGCTAGCTCTTCGAGGTTAGGTTATGATCTTCATCTGTGAAGAGCACAAACCACATCTAGGCAACCATGTAGTTAAGCCAATTTTTTGTCCCCAGACTCTCACCAGGGTTAATACAGTGGCTCCACAGCATGCAGATTATGAAAGCTAATGGAGAAGGGAGCAGTTTGGGGTAAACATGGACATAGGGACAATTCTTAAAGTGAGTTTGATAATTAGCACTCAATTCCAAACAAATGACTGTTCGCTCTAATTCTATTGCATGGCTAGTAGGAGTTGGACAACACTCTTGAATGCATGAGGTCAGAGTCCATCATAAATGTTCAAGTCTCCAGTTTGATTTGGAGCAAGACACATAGAAAGCATGAGCAGGATATAGAGAAAGGGTTATGGCAGGAAATTAAGTCTAGATACATTTCCAGAGAAAAGAAATGGCTCCCCTTAATTCCAAGTGCAAAGTATCAGGTATAGAGGTGGCAACAATATGATCCAGGTTTCAGGTATAGAGGTGGCAAGAATATGATCCAGGTTCCCAGGAGCTGGTCATAATGGAAGAGACAGACTGTCACATTCCCTTCTTTCCTCTAAGCTCTGTTCCCCCTACTTCACCATCTAAGTGTTTTATTAAGATGCCATCATTCATTTTGCCTCCAACAAGAGTCCGAGCTGATCTATGAAACTCCTGACCATTCCTTATATCCTTCCAAGACAACATTTCTGGATTGGGAGGTGGGGTTAGGATGGGGGGTGAGGGCTGTATATAACCAGATGAAGAAAGCGTCATGAAATTTAGATAAGAGGCAGGTACTGATACAGAGCTCTGGGGACTGACCAGCATCTTGCTCATAAGAACAAACAAAATGACAAAAGTATACTTTGACTTTTTGTCTGCTTTATTCTTTTGATACCCGATTCCTGTTTTTGATATGCATCCGGACCTCTGTTTTCTGATCCACGTGGCCACTCCATTTTGATGAACCCAGTTGCTACTAGAGACTCTGCTTTACCCCATTCATCTCTCCAAACAGAGTTCCTGTGTCAACTTGTCCAAATCCTGAAGCTAAAATGTGTCAAAATGATATTAATCCTTCATTGACATTTTGAGCTGCCAGATTATGTTACCAACTGGTAAATTCACATTTGAATTAAGTAACTGAATTATATGGTACAACTACCTGCTTTGTAATTCTGTCCACTAGTGAAATAATATCATTGTAGCTAATGGATTGATCATATTAGACATAGAAAGTTGGTTTTACCTGGAAAAAGAGAGACAAAATTAGATTTGACACATAATTAAACTGTAACAAATACCAAAGTATGAGTAGCAAGATGATCTAATGAAAAGACTATAGGAGAGAAAGTCGAGAGACCTGCATTTCAAATCTTATTCTTTACTGAGCTATAAAATGTTTAATCTATTTGTAATTCAGTTTTCTTATCTGCAAAATTAGATATAGAAACTAGAGTGTCAGAGATTCCTTCAATCATTAATATTCTATGATTATTATATAGTCTTGATGTAAAATACTGTCATTCCCAGTTTTCCCAGTGTGTGTGTGGGGGGGGGGTGGAGGGAGAGGGGGTGAAGTAAATAAACTTGACCCAACTGAAAATTAGTATTCACAAAAGCAGAAATATCTTAAGGCCGGCTTCAATAGTTCCCTGCCACGCCACTCCTGGAATAATAAATAGCAGCTTATTTTCCTTGCATTGAGCCCGTTGAAACACCAATGCTATACTAAGAGTAATTAGAAGGAAATATGCTTGCAAAAAAGAGTGCTGGGAAACATCCAGGATGTGTTTATTCCAAGGAAAACCAGAAACTCATGCAAATTAATAAGGCTGTTGACTTTGAAAATAGCATATTATTAATTCAGAGAATATGTACTTAGCTTATAATAACTTAATAGTTTCACAAAAGCGAAGGATGGTGCTGGCTGAAATATGTCATTATTTCTGAAGGTGTGTTTTCAGAACTGTTCACAAGAAGGACAGGCAAGCTGAAACGCGTCTACCTGTTTATTCCAGCCCAGAGGGCTACTTGGATAAATTCTGAACGCAACAGGTTCTTACATGTCACCTGAAAAACATTTGTTGTTTGGGTAGATTTGAAATAACTTTCAAAAGGCCAGTGTTTGAGCATTTAAAAAATGTTTCCTCCTAGGAAAAGTCAATCACAAAAGTTTGCTTTTACGCCTTCCTCCTGCCCTTTGGTTTTACACCACACTTCGAGTGGTCCTTGGCTCCATGAGAAGCTAGTAAGTGTTTGGCTTACTCTGAAACATGTGAGCCCCAGGTTGGAAATAACTCCCTTGTTTAGAAAAGTAGATGCTATTGTTTCCAAGCGATCCCTTCTCACGGAGAGAACAGACTGTAAAGAATAACTGTCTTTCTCTTTCCACTTGTAAGTTAAATGAAAATAAAAACCCTGAATTCAGCATTTTTCAAGTATGATTTTTCACAGAATGACATATAACATTTTAAGGGCAACAGTAAGATTAACCTTTAGAACAAATAACACAACATGAGCAATAAGCATGTAATTTCAGAGGGAACACACTGCTTTCGGGCAGCCCTGCTAACAATTGGCTACTGTAGGTTGTGCAGTTCTTCCAGTAATATGATTTCTCTATACGCTGGATCTGTTATAGTTAAAGGCTGCGATCCAGGAACTCCAGACATTTTATGGTAACTTTTCATTGTTATCCATCTCTTTTGGGGATTGGGTAAAACTAGATTTAAAAATATATATAGATATAGATTTAGATATAAATACAGCTATTTTACAAGTAATCAAGCAGCCTATAGCAATTTATTAACATATTTGGAATGGTTCAAGTAGAAATATAAATAACGTATTAGAAAAGGCAAGCTGAGAAAGGCAATTTATTAAGACATTAATCTAAAAGGAGAACCTAGAGTATATAAAAAGGGAGAATTGTGGAATCTACAGATTAACATAATTTTGGAGACTCTAAGAAGACTTCTCAGAGAATGTGTAGGCAGAATCCATATTTGGTGAATTTCCTTTCAAAATATGGGTATACAGAAACAAGGATATAATTTATTGACTTTAGCACTATAGTGAAACAAAAACCTCTTCTGATCTGATCCATGGTAGAATCTAAGGTATTGCAATGCTCTTTATAGATATTAAGTTAATAATAAAAAATTACAAAGCAGTTATAGTAGACTAAGGGGTGTTTACTCTCTTTATATATAGTAACACATTTGATACAATACTTCAATAAGGTATGTGTGATCGTATTTTACAATGAAGAAACTAGACTCAGAGTGGGGGGGACTTGCCCAAGTTCACACAGCTAGACGGGGTCCATTTGGATTTGAACATAGGAAGTGCAGCTTTAGAGTTTCAGCACTTAACACA
Organism: Myotis lucifugus; assembly: GCF_000147115.1. Lineage (NCBI taxonomy): Eukaryota > Metazoa > Chordata > Mammalia > Chiroptera > Vespertilionidae > Myotis > Myotis lucifugus. The sequence goes on from NW_005871080.1 coordinate 2,023,270, forward strand.
GCCTCTCTTGAGTCACAGAACCTGAAAAGCAAGTTAAAAATCAAGTCATCCAGCCCTCTAATCTTATAGATAAGGAGCTGAGACTCAGACAGGTAAAGGAATGTTTCGATACCTTAGTCAGTTAGCAGCAGACCTAGAATCAAAACCCTGCTTTTATTAGTTCCACTTAAGGACATTCACTTCTATTTCTTTTCTTGGAAAAGCAAAGTACTTAATAATGCCTTTAAACATTTATAATTAGATCTTTCTGTCTCTTCTTTGGTCTAAACATAGTTAGCCAATTGAAGAAAAACTAACTAGGATTGTCATTGCCCTCTTAGAGGGAGATGAGATATACGCCATTAGCCAAATGGCCCAGAAGCAGCTGGAAGCTCAGACAAGGAGAGAGTTTAAAACACATTTCAAGCAAAGCACTCCTTTCGTCCACCTTCATTTTCCCTCCAGACTAAACTTTCTACAGGTAGCATCCCTTTGAGTGTTTGCTTTGGAATAAAGGACACAACTTTGTTTTATCCTTCCTCCCTCCATCTCTGTGTGTCTTTGGGAAAATAGAAAATGACTAGATAATTAAACTCTTAGAATTGCTTCTTGCTCTTCCATTCATGGTAATGTCTTAACCCCTTTCCTTTCTCTTGCTTGATAACGTATCCATCAGGCAGGGGCAAAGGTAGGAAAAGGAATTAAAACTACTTCTGTGTGGCTATGAAGGCCTTGAAACCATAAAATGTTGAAACTATGGGCTAAAATTGAAGTATACTGGTACTTTCTTACAGAATTCTTCACACTTTTGGATTCTTCACTGTGATGGGAAGAAAAGCTGATGTTCATGGGCATAGTACACTCACAAGAATTTTATAGGAAAACCACTTCTAAATAAATGTTGGGTGTAGTTTAAATATTTTAGGTAATGCTGCCAGTCATCATTTCATGGCTTTTTAATTTAGATTTATATATTAACACATTTGATACATCAATAAGGTATGTGTTATCATATTTTACAATGAAGGATGCCTTAGATTGATAGAATGTGACTACAGTGGTCTCCAACAAAATAGATCCATAAACCAACTGTCTCTACAGAAAATTCTATAAACGGGATAATAGTATACTCCACAAAGCCTCATTTCAGTTTTTGCCATTATAATGCTTTAAAAAAATCCTAGATAATAAAAGAGAAACATGGTAATTAACCATAACTTTGCTACCCTTCCCATTGGCTAATCAGGGCGATATGCAAATTAACTGCCAACCAAGATGGCGGCCGGCAGCCAGGCAGCTGAAGCAAACAGGAGGCTTGATTGCTCCAGTGAAGGAGGAAGCCAAGGTTCCCCGCCTGCCACTGCTGGGCTCTGAGCTGCTCTCTAAGAAACATTGTTGCAGTTATAGAAGCAAAAAAAAACTCAGATACCTGCTTTCAGCCGTCAGAGATGGAGCGAGCAGGACCGAAACAATGTTGCAATTATAGAACCCAAACAAACCCTAGATTCCTGCTTTCAGCAGCCGAGGCCTCAAGCTGGAGCCGGCCTCAGAGCTAAAGCCGGCTCTCAGCTCCAGTGACAGCCATAGAAGGTAAATAAATCCCAGAATAAAAAAAAAAAAAAAGAAAAAAAGGAGAGGTTGGGAGCTTCAGTTGCCCGCCAGCCTGAAAATGGCCCTCAGCCCCTCACCCAGACTGGCCAGGCCCCCCAGTGGGGACCCCCACCCTGAAGAGGGTTTGACCAGCTGCAAACAGCCATCATCCCCTCATCCAGGCTGGCCAGGAACCCCAGTGACCCCCACCCTGATCCGGGACACCCTTCAGGGCAAACCAGCCGGTCCCCACCCATGCACCAGGCCTCTATCCTATATAGTAAAAGGGTAATATGCCTCCCAGCACTGGGATCAGAGGAGCCGCAAGGCCTCCCAGCACTGGGATCAGAGGAGCCTCGAGGCCTCCTGGCCCCTGGAGCAGTGTGACAGGGGGTAGCGCCCAAACCCCCTGATTGCCCTGCGACTCTGTGTGTGACAGGGGGCAGAGCCACAACCTCCCTATCCGCCCTGCTCTGTGTGTGACAGGGGAAAGCGCCCCAACCCCCTGATCGGCCCTGCTCTGTGCCTGATAGGGGGGAGCTCCCCAACCCCCTGATTGGCCCTGCTCTGTGTGTGACAGGGTAGAGCCACAACCTCCCCATCAGCCCTGCCCTGAGTGTGACAGCAGCGGTGCCCCAACCCCCTGATCCGTCCTGCTCTGAGTGTGACAGCAGCGGTACCCCAACCCCCTGATCCGCCCTGCTCTGTGTGTGACAGGGGTCGGTGCCCCAACTCCCCTATCAGCCCTACTCTGTGTGTGACAGGGGGGAGCTCCCCAACCCCCTGATCAGCCCTGCTCTGTGCATGACAAGGTACGGAGCCCCAACCCCCCAATCGGCCCTACCCTGAGCGTGACTGGGGGTGGCATGGCAACCTCCCAATCCGCCCTGCTCTGTGCATGACGGGGCGGCACCCCAACTCCCCAATCGGCCCTGCTCTGAGCCTGACCAACGGCTGCACCTAGGGATTGGGCCTGCCCTCTGCCACCTGGGAGCGGGCCTAAGCCTGCAGGTCGTTATCTCCCTAGGGGTCCCAGACTGTGAGAGGGCACAGGCCGGGCTGAGGGACACTCCCCCCCCCCGCCAGTGCACAAATTTTTGTGCACCGGGCCTCTAGTAATGTATAATTGGCATTCACTATTCAATTAGTTTAAAGTGTACATCATAGTGATTTGATATGTGGATACCTTGTGAAATGATCATCACAATAAGTCTAGTGACCATTTGCTTTTGAGATGACATTTTAAGCAGCTAATATCACACATATGCAAAGCGTGTTAGATACATTGCATACTGGAGGGGAAATTAATAGGTATAGTATTAATTTTGGCACAACTTGGGTCACTGGCAGATAGTGTTCCTGAGTTTTGGATGTCTGGAGTTCTCCTGGAATTTTCCTAACTAGTTTGTTTTTGCCACCTGTTTTCTATATCAAATTGATGTTCTGTGTAAAAGACATGAACTATTTCTGGCAGGAATGAAATGACATAAATATTTTACAAAAATACTATGTTATCCTATCTTATCTCCTATGTCATTAATTATTCTGTCATCAAACACACCCACTTTACTAGAGAATTCACAGGAAAAAAATAATGAAGATGATCTTAACACAGAAAATCTAGAAATAGAGGTAGGTCAAGGCCTCGCCAACACATTGTTGCCTATGAAATGTCATTCTATCTTTGGCCCTTGCTCTTAAATATAATGGTTCTTCTGAAACTCTGTAGGAATGAGAACACTGTCCAGTTTCAATTTTTCTCAAATTTCCTATTTCCAACCTGCAAATAACTTTTGGATGATGTCTATGGCTATGGGCCGGATGCTTCTCTCTGTGAATTTACATGAATAAACACAATAACTGAGAACTAGACATTTAACTTCTCTATACCTCAGTTTCAGAATTGCAAAAGCAGAAAGTTACACTTGATGTGTGTAATAATAGCATGTATAAAACTGCTTTGGGAAGCATATAAAGTGGCCCAGAAGTGTCACTGTTTCTATTCTGTGTTCAGAACTGTCGCTGGTGTCTTCAAGTTACCTATTTCACTGGGCTCCCCCGTCTGCCTCAGTAAAGCAGGGGAAGTGGAGTGAGGTGGAAAGATGTTTCTGTCTGTTTTTTAGCTAAGTCACAAATGTTTCACTGAAGCTTTTTGATGGACTTTGATGTTGAATTCAAAATCCATTCGCCTACTTTTGCCGGTTTCCCAGCTGTGATAATTGATTGAGACTCCTGGGTCCTGCTGCTCCATGTAGGAAAGACTCCTTGGACATTAGTGTGAACAAAGAAAAGAAAACGGGGGGCGCTTTTATGTTTTGAGAAAACAAATATCATTTGAATTCAAAGCGGTGTGTGGATATTAAAAGAGAAGGCTTCAGATGAAAGCATTCACTCAGAAAGGATCCGGTTTCTGTTCTAAGCACCTCAGGTGAACTCACCTGTCAAGGTTTTAAGGATGAAGTTATTTATTGCCTTCTAAAGACACAAATTTGAGTAAGCTCAAATTGTTCCTCGAAGGACTCATCTTACAGTTGCAGTTTTGTCGGTAATATTCAATTGACCCAGAGGCTTTAATTTCACAGGGGAATACTTAGTTCAGCTTTTAAAAGATGCATTTTTATTCTTGACAGAAGAGCATTCTGGAAGGAGTTAACACTTTTGATTTCTTAGTGCTAGACAAGCATCATCCTACACTCATACTAACTATCCATACAGACTGGCTTGATATTCTTGTCCGTAGCATCAAGTGTGCAGCCAAAGGAGAGCAGGAGTTCAGCACTTTTTTAAAAGACAAGGAAATGTAGTCCCGGAGTGCTCTCTCAGTCCTACATTTAGCCCACATCCCCACAGTGGAATTTACCTTTTTGCATGCAGAAACACCTGCCCATTTGCTCCAGAAACATTCCAGGGCCTCACTCCTTCAGGCAGGCTCATGACCTGGTTTCAAACAAACACGTAGTTATCACTGGTAGGGAAAGGCTGTTACAATAGGCGACACTCCATTGACTCAGAAATCATTTGGAACTTAGCTTTTTCATCCCTTAGGTGAGAAATGTTGCATAATTAATGTATTTAAGAACCATTTAGAGAGGACTTTTAGGTATAGTTGTGAGAAGAGTCGATTTGTGAAATGAAAACTGTCATCAATCTGAGTAGCAATTATACATATTTAAAATAGGAAGTAGGAAAAATACAGGGACGTGGAAGATGTGTGATGGCCAGGTAACTAATGAGCCCCATGCAGAGACACTGTGCTTTGGTGTTGTTAGGTTTGTTAGGGAATGTAACAAAGGATGCAAAACCATGGCCAGCATTTATTGAATGCCTATATTATTCTGGGCACATGACAAATGCTTTACGTATGTTGATTATTCCATTTGTTCTGCACAACTAAGTGTTTGGATTACTTTTAAGATCGGGTCATTGAGACTCAGAGGGGCTATGCATCAGTAAGCTTGGGCTTCACAATGGGACACGCTTTGATTTGAACCCTCCTCCTCTATGCTCCTAACCTATAGGCAACACTGCCTCTAGACCAGTGGTTCTCAACCTTCCTAAGGCCGCGACCCTTTAATACAGTTCCTCATGTTGTGGTGACCCCCAATTTCATTGTTACAAATTGAACATAATTAAAGCATAGTGATTAATCACAAAAACAATATGTAATTATATATGTGTTTTCCAATGGTCTTGGGCGACCCCTGTGAAAGGGTTGAGAACCGCTGCTCTAGACTCAGCAGGCTGGAAGGGAAAGGAAGGAAAAGAGGGCTAATTTTTCTCCAGGAAGTGGAAGTAAAAGAATAATACTCTATCTATCTAATGCAAGCCTGGTTTGTTGTTAGAGTCCAAACACAATGCTGGGTACTAAAGAAAGGGTTAGAATGAAACCATATTAAAAATCCATCCCATGGCTGATCATGGGGAGAGTTTTATTTGCAAATGTGGCTGAGGGGTGTCTATAGATTTGGTTGCGGGTTCACAGGTTCTGGTAAATCACATGTTCTACTCTCGTAGGGGTGATCACATGGTTCCTTGGAAATGCAGGTCAGAAAGGAGGATTCAGGACAGGAGTTTTGTGTCTCAGCCTAAAAGGCTTCACAGTCTGTGGATCCGCAGTTGAGATGGGACCCCATTGGCTTCTGACACTTGGAATAACAAAGATTCCACTCCTCCTTTTGGAGTCTACCCCATGCAGCAATCTTCCTAGATGTTTGTTTCTCTCTTTTTAGATGTTTGTTCTCTCTTGGTACCTAAACCTGCCACAGAATTTAGCTTTGGCCTCTGCTTCCCTGACTTTTTTCAGTTCCCAGTGGCTGGAGTGCTCTCCCACTCCTTGGCTGTGTTTGGTTTTGCCTCCATCCCGTGTCTTGCATAGTCTTACCCTTAAAACCTCCTGTTCAGCTTGGCTCCACCCCCTCCCTTTTCCTGTCTAAAGGCCTCTGGAGTGTTTTTGTATTGTGTTTTGTTTTTTTGTTTTTTTATGAACAGCTCCTTGCTTCCCCCTTCTGGCTTAAAATATATTAACCCTTCTGTTTGCAGATCAGGCGGTGAGTCAAATCTGGGTATTAGATAACTGTCAATTCTATATTCTTGCTACTTGAAGGGAAGAAGAGATAATTCTTATCTCTCTCTTATTCTCTCCAATTTTCCCCCAACTATTCTTTCACTAATAAGTATTTTTCTGGGATTTATCAAATTATTATACTGGCTATATATGCTTTCATCTTATATTTATAACAATGAAAACTCTTTTTTTCTTTAATTTTAAACATAAAATCTGTTTTATTATTAATAATGTCTACATGTTTAATATTGAAAATTTGTAAAACACTGAAAGGCATAGAGAGAACAAATATACTCTGTAATTCAACTAGGACAGGTAATGACCATTAACATTGTGGTGTTATCTATACTTGTTAGTTATATGATTCTGTATTCTTCCTCTTAGCCATAGGTCATTAGCTACTTTGGTCCTTTTTAATACTGACAGCCTCTTTTGGAGGTAATTATACCACGACTTTGTTGGGGTCTCAAATTGTCATGAGATTTTAAGTATCTACCAGGCAGATTTTGGATATCTGAACAGAAGCTTTCTCCGTACACTGTAGGATGCTAGGATCTTTATGTTGTGACCCTCAATATATGTGGTTGACTAGCTGTTCTGATTTTATGATGTGTTTTCCAAAATGGCAATAAAAATGGTAATGAAATGTTAAGTTATTCTCAGTCACTAAATTCTTGGTACCAGGGACATCATAAATTGTGTTTTTGATGATCAAAACCATTTGACCATAAATTTCAATTAAGTCACAATAACTGAATTTATCTCCAGTCCCTTTCATCCCACATGTTTCCAAAGTATCTGCATCAAGAATGAATTACCTTATAGCTAATTAAAGCATAAGAGAAAAACAGTGTATGTTAAGAGGAAAACATAGTATATGTTAAGGTGTGTTTTGGGAAGTAAGCACACTTAGAATTGTTCTATTATAAAGGGTATTTGGGGGAGCATTTCACCCCAAAAACCCACACTGTCAGTAACACTTGTCACCTTGCCTCCTCTCTGGCCATAGTGAAGTCAAATCATGTGAACACTTTTCTGTGAGCTACAAAGCGATGGGTTTGTTCAAAATCAAAGTCACACACCAGAGTGCTCAAAATCACCAGCCTTAATACTACACTATTTCTTGCCAATGCTTCTAGCTTATAGAAGCTGATAATTTTAGCTGTCTTGGGTTCAATGATTCCCAAGCCTGAAGGAGAATCTGTGAGCAGGTCTATTCAGCCCTGACATGGGAGGAATCTCAGTACACCCCTTCTCTCTGAATGGTTAAAAACAAGAGAAAAATGTTAAAGCAAGACCAGATTTAAGTAAAATGAGTAATTCACATGAAATGTTCATATTTAAAGAAGATAATAAGATGAGTAGGAAACATGAATATGCTTTTGAAAAATTAATAAACAATGGTTTAGGGCAGTGTTGCTATCATCACAATTAGCTAGTTATTAATATTAATAAAAGTGAGAGAGCAAAGGGAGAGTCAGTCATTGTTGAACATGATCAGCTGGGAAGCATAGACTGGTTTCACCAGGAAGCTACAGCTTCACACCCCAGGGCATCGCAGCATTGTCCCTCCAAGGAGATTGACACCCCTCCCTTCACCCTTCCAGTACTGAGGTCAAATCAGGGGAGCCGGGGTGGGAAGGGGGAGGACAGGTACAGAAAAGTCAAAATGGCTTAGGCAACGGTTAGGCAGCGGTTCTCAACCTGTGGGTCCTGACCCCTTTGAGGGTTGAATGACCCTTTCACAGGGGTCGCCCAAGACCATCGGAAAACACATATATAATTACATATTGTTTTTGTGATTAATCACTATGCTTTAATTATGTTCAATTTGTAACAATGAAAATACATCCTGCATATCAGGTATTTACATTACGATTCATAACAGTAGCAAAATTACAATTATGAAGTAGCAACGAAAATAATTTTATGGTTGGGGGTCACCACAACATAAGGAACTATATTAAAGGGTCACGGCATTAGGAAGGTTGAAAACCACTGGGCTTAGGGATAGATGCTGGATCCTAGAGACCGGTCAGTCTAACGCAGGGAAAATATCATTGGGTAGAGGGGAGTGAGCGGTGGAGATGGGGGAGGAGCCAATGCAAGCCCATGAAATCTTGCGAAGTTAACTGGTGATTTTGAATAAGCTTCTGGTTTGTCCCAAGCCAGAAAACATATAATCCCAGGTGGATAAAGAAGCTCTAGCTCTCTCTTGCTCCATGACCCATACTTGCCCTTGTGTTCACACATCCTCTCTCCATAGTCATGTGGCCTTAGCAGGCGCATGGCCCATGGCCCATGGCCCATGGCCGTGTGGAATTCACACACAGGATGTTGAATTGGATATTAATATGAAGCAGAAACTATAGGCAGTGGTCTTTATTCTGGCCCTGCTGAAGACACAGCTGGACTTCTTCCATGGTGGAAAGGACAGAGATGGGGCCTTGGAAGGGAACCCCCTGAATTTTCCATCATCAATAAAACTTCTCACAAAACCTTGTTTTTCGGTGGGGGACTCTGGAAATTCATTTTCTCTTGGTACAGTAAGAGCACTTCCACCGATAACAATTTCAGGTTCACAGCAAAAATGAGCAGAAAGCACAAAGGGTTGTAACATACTCCTGCCCCACACATGCAAAGTTTCCCCCATTAACAACATCTCACACAGGAGTAGTGCATTTGTGTACTATAATGGATAAACCTACATGGAGACATCTTTTTCACTCAAAGTCCCTAGTTTAGATTGTCATTCATTCTTGCTTTTGCATATTGTATGAGTTTGGACACATTTATAATGCTATGTACTCGTCATTATACTATTGTGCAGAATAGTTTCACTGATCTAAAAATCCTCTGTGTTCTTCTATTTATTCCTCCCTCCCCCTGCCCCAACCCTGGGCAAGTACTAATCCTTTTACCATCTGCATAGTTTTTGCCTTGTCCAGAATGTTGAACTCATACAATTTGTAGCCTTTTCAGATTCTCTTCTTTTTATTAGAAATAGCATTTCAGTTTCCTCCATGTTTTCAGGTATTGATAGCTCAATTCTTTTTAACACTGGATAATGTCCTACTGTCTGGATGTGCCAGTTTATGTTCCCATTCACCTGCTGAAGGGCAGCTTGGTTTCTTTCAAGTTTTGACAATTAGGAACAAAGCTGCTATAAGTATCCCTGTGCAGTTTTTGTGTGGACATAAATTTTCATCTCCTTTTCATAAATCAAGAAGTGTGATTGCTGGGTTATGTGGGTAAGAGTATGTTCAGTTTTGTCTTCCAGAGTGACTGTACCATTTTGCATTCCCACCAGCAATGAATGAGCGTTGCTCTACTTCCTCTTCAGTATTTCCTCTGGTCAGTGTTTTGCGTTTTGGCCATTCTGATAGGTGTGGAGTAATATCTAATTGTTAATGTGCGATGCCCTAATGACATAGAATGGTGAACATCTTTTCATGGGCTTATTTGCCATCTGTATATTTTCTTTGGTGAGGTGTTTGTTCAGGTCTCTTGCCCATGTTTTAATTGTTTTTTTTTTCTCTTACTATTGACTTCTAAGGCTTCTTTATTTTAGATAACAGTTCCTTATGAGATTTGTCTTTTGTAAATATTTTCTCCCAATCTATAACTGTCCTCTTATTCTCTTAAAGAACCTGTTCTTAGAAATAAACAGCTTTCTTTTAAGCTATTAATCTCTATGGGTGATCAATGCAGAGTTCTCCTTATCATATTTAGAAATAATAGTTTAACAAGAGAAATTGAATACATTATATTTGCCTGACTACTGGTTCTAATTCAGAAACTTTAAAATGCACTATGATCTATGATTTATGGGTGCTCAATATCTAACTCTTCTCTAAATGTGACTTATAAGAAAGAGACAGCAGAGAGACTTTTTAAAACATTATGTCTAATGCCGCTGAATGCATTGCTTTTGGGCATATATTATTTCCTGTTCAGGAATATTTCTGTCCAAGGAAATCCAGGACTTATTATTAATATTGCAGAGAGGACTACCATGACCAAGGCCAAGAAACTGAAATGAAAAATCAAAATTATAGTATATTTTCATTTCTACCCAGCATTCTCAAATAAAGATTGGTGGCAAAGATTTTATGTGATATTCTTAGGGCAAAACATTAAAAAAAATAAATGTTTGGCCCCGCCTTTGCGGCTCAGTGGTTGGGTGTCGACCTGTGAACCAGGAGGTCCTGGTTAGATTCCTAGTCAGGGCATGTGCCCAGGTTGTGGGCTTGATCCCCCGTGTGGGGCGTGTGGGAGGCAGCCAGTCTCTCTCATCATTGATGTTTCTATCTCTCTCTCCCTCTCTCTTCCTCTCTGAAATCAAATATATATATATTAAATGTTTATTCTCTGTGTTCTGGTATGCAGAATATTTTCAAAATGCAATAGCTTCACAAAATATTTTTTAAATGCTGTTTTTGCTATAACCTTTTTTTCTTTTTTCTACCTTTTCATAGATATTTTATGAATGTAGCTGAATGTTATCTTCTGTGTTTGAATTCAATATAATTCTTTGTTTACTCTCTACTTAGTCATGAAAGAGAATAATAAGGATGATAAGCTTAGAATTTTATAATAGCCATATGTAAGTTTTAATTATAGATACTGAGTGCATTGGGCTGTTATGTAATCTCTTCTGTATGCTTTTATTATACAGATATACTTATCATTTCAGAAGTATTCAGAAAATTTTAGATTAAATCAATCAGATTATTTCAGTAAATACACACACCTACACACAGAGAGAATATACCTTTGATTACTATGTTCTATTATTATACACACAAGCATAGTCTCTCTCTCTCTCTCTCTCTCTCTCTCTCTCTCTCTCAACCAACCCTCTCATCTCTTCTGATACCCCTGTCCTTTGACATGTAAACATAGATACTGAGAATTTCATAATAAAAATACTAGAGAAGCATGAATTCTCTATAACCAACACACTCAATAAGTGTTGTTTATATTTTTATTTCATCTTTTATATGAGAAATACGACATCTTTAATCGAGAGAGAGAGAGAGAGAGAGAGAGAGAGAGAAAGAGATTGTAGCAGTTAACAGGCTAATAATGGAAGTGGATTTTATGCTTCTCCTAAGAAAAGTATCACATAGGGTCAGAACACTTCGGGATTACAATAGTTTGAGGAAAGCTGCTCTTGTTAACTCCTTTATTTAAGAGTGTGTTAGAACAAGTACTCCAAGTTCTTCAACCTGTCAATAGACAATTAGATGTGTGACAAAACACCTCTCCTCTCCTCCTAGTGTCTTCAGTGTGCTTGAATTGGGTGAAGTCACAGTTATTAGTCTGATAAGCAATGATGTCATTGACTCTTTGGGCTAAGTTCTCCTTATTAAATATGGCTGCACAGGAGGATAATTGGGGACAGCTGCCTCAGATGTTGGTGTTTTGCAGACCTGACTAACATGGAAGCTTCCTCTCTATGGAACTTAGTATCTCTGCAATGGAATAAATTCTCAGAAATCATTAATAAAGTAATTTTTAAAAATGTTTCTGCCATTTCCATGAGCTCAGATTAAGTCATTAAGGTTAGTGGTATACAATATCCCCCGGGCCTATGAAGGGGATTTTTATGGGCCTCTTTTTTTCTATCTTTCCACCTAAAAGGTAGTCAAGGAAAAAGGGTGTTAAGGATGGTAGCCTCAGAACTTGCTACCACCTTACTGTTCATGATGTTTATGAGAAAGCCTAGAAACTTGGTGTTTTCTCATTTACACTGACTCCTCCAGGGTTGTTGATAGAGTTGCCAACTCTAGGCAGTTTGCATGTCTTATTTTAGGATTCCCTTAAAATTTACTAGGAGAGCAAACTAGTACTCCTACAGTGGGCAGGACACTTACCAAGAATCATCATTTGCCATCTATGCTGGCAGCCAGTAGACTAGTGGAAAATCATTTTTTTGGTGATATCCATAGTCATTTATATATGAGACCCTCAGGAAATTGACTTTCCCTAGGGACTTTCTATGGAAGCACCATGTAATTCTGGTCTTTTGCTTCCTACCTGAATGTGGCTAAGAAGCAGGCTTAAGTTTCATTAGGAACTTGGTATATTAGGATTCTACTCAAGCTCTAACAGGCCTCTGGCTAGCTCTAGGAACAGATTGGAGTTTTCATCTCGTGGCTAAAAAGTCAGCCACTTTTTCACCATCTCTGCAGGTAGGTGGACATTTTCCTTCCATCTTTCTTCCTCCATCCATCCCTCCCTCCCTCCTTCCCTTCCTTTCCTCCGTCCTTCCTCTATTACACTTATTTATATGTGGCTCATTTGGGGACATGGAGCCTGGCTGGGCTTCTGGTTTGTTTAATTTGTACTGCCTGCCTGTCTTCTGTTTGGAGGTGGGTGTTTCATCAGAGTGATTAAACATTCTGTGAATCCTTCAGATATCTACACAGAGGAATCACTGGGGTCTTACGAAAGGAAGGTTAGCAATGACCACTGTCAAAACAAGTTTTATTTACTCAAGAACAGGCAGTTTCTCTCTCCAGTCGAAGCTTGGACTTCATAACTCTTGTGGGGCAAGGAGGGGGCCTGGACATATGGAGGAAGAGGGAAGAGCGTTCCTTTCCAGACAGGGAGTGAGTAGTCTTTTCACTTATAAGGAGCAAAGGGAAGAGGCAGCTGAGAGACAAGCTTATTCCATTTTGAATTCTAGAAACAAATAAATTGAATTATTTTCATCTCATAAACATGTTTAGCAGTTATACGTAAGGGGAGAATGTTGCCTCTTTTGAATAATCAAAGTTACCCAGATTTTCTTCGGAGTAAAATTTCCCACATATGAGAGAGAGTATAATGTAGTGATTAAAAATATAGGGTTGGGAGCCAGGTTACCCAGTTCAAATTTTGGCTCTAAAATGTGACCTTCTCAACCTATTCATGGCAGTTTCCATCTGTCTCACAAAATTGTTATGGGCATTAAAAGAGTAAATATTTATATTTATAAGGTAATCAGAATAGTATCTTCCATCTATACCAAACACCTTAAAATGTTTTCTGAGTAAATAAAATGTTCAACCCTCTCCAAAAAGATGGACATTTTAACATTACTAGTAATAGGAAAAGGAGGAAAGGCAGTGGAAATAGCTTATACATCATTATGTCAATGCAAGATGCTGCTGCTTATGATTCATTTTCCATGAAAAGAGTTTAGATATACATTTGGCGGATGATGGCCTATAAATTTTATTGAGGGATTGAGTATTCAGCTGTTTTTGATCCACATTACTATTTTTTCATATAGATTCCATTTTACTAAACCTTTTCATTAGATTTTAACAAAATTATGGACACAGCGGTTCCCAGGATCTTTCATCATAGATACTTGCTATAGGAAGCACTTAGATAACGGCATTAAATTATCATTTATTGATAAGAAGCTAAACTTGGTGAATTAATTTTTTATTTATACATTAACCTTTAATAGTCATTTAACTTCAGACATAGTCATAAGCATATGGTATCTCAATATCTTCCAGTTAAGATATTCTAAAATCAATCTTTTCATTTCCAGAAATAAATTCAATTTGATCACGTCATTTCCCTGATTGGAGGTAGTTAGTGTCTCTCCATCATCCAACTGCTTTCGTTGGCATATGGGGCCTTTCATAATATGGCTCTAACTATTTTTGCCTAATTTCTTATCACCTCTTCCCTTTCCCCTTATTTAAGCTCTAAAAATATAAAATTCACCTTTGCATCTGACAAAAGCTGCTCTCAGTGCCTCTGATATGCTTTCTAATGCCTTACTCTCCACTTTCTACCTCTCCTCTTAGCCCCAAATCAAACTCTGACTCACTCTTCATATTTTAGTTCTGCTTAACCAAACTTCTGGGGATACTAAAACTCTCTCCCTCATGATGTCACTAATAAAAATAAGTGGACCCTATATAGTGCCTACTGTGCATGATGCTCTATTTAAATTATGTTACATATATTAACTCATTTAACCTAAGACAAATGCTTCCCCAGTTGACAGACTGGGAAGCTGAGTCACCCAAGGTCATACTGTCAGTCGATGACAGAGCCAGAATTTGAAGTGCACTGCACTATCTGAAGCTTGCATATTTTTTATATTTTCCATTTATCAGATCTTTGTAAGTATTTATATGTATGGCTCTTCATTCTATTAAATACCTCCATGACTTACTAAGTTTCTCTACATCAAAGATGCTCAATAAATGTTCATTAATTTAAAATACATGAAAATTACTAAGTACAATGAATGAATCCAAAGAAAGTTGCACAGGGATGATCTTGCCCACTATTTTCTTTTCAATATCTGTGAACCTTTATAACTGCACCTTCTCCTTTCTCTCTTAACTTGACTTCACCAACCATCACTGGTTTAGCCATCTTTTTGTTCTGACTACAACAGTCCCAAACACCAAGATACGATTATAACACAAATCCTCAATCCTGAAGACATAACTATCTATTTTAAAAGCTTCTAGCAAAGGGGGAAGAATTAAAATAAGGAGGAAGCCTAGAATTTTGCCACTCCCTAAAAACTTAGTATCAAGATGTTCTGGTTTTGAAATAACAACTAAACTACTCCTTTTCTAGTAAGTAGGAAAATTTGTGTACAGATGATAATAAACACCAGCACACTGTGGGAGGATGACCTGATTACTTTGCTCCAGTCTTAGTTCCCACATTTCTATATATACTTTCCCATAGGTCTGACTGATTTCTTTCAGGTATTTAATTGTTTACTCCCTGGTCTGTTGTAGAAATGCCACAAACCTTACTTTACTATCCCTTTCTTCAGCTGGGGTTATATAGTATAGCTGACCGTACCTTTCTCAAAACGAAAAGCATCTGCAGCCTTCTCCATATTGACAAAAATAACCACTTAGTCAACTCACTTTAAATGTGGATTAAACTGATTGGTTACTGACAGGAAACCACTTAAATTTGTCTGTATTTTTATGCTTAAATTTATGCAGTATTTTTTTTCACCTGCTTGTTTTGGCCCCAGGGAGAAACAGGCATGGTCAAATTTCTGTTTGTAGCAAATATTCCTAGTCTCTTCATAACAGCCATAGGAAAATAACTCAGGAATTTACCACGAGTCTGGATGTTTTACATTGGGATGGTGGACTCTTTCCTTCCTACCGACTTTGACAGTGCACATGCCTGCGTGTGTGGTTGCAGAACGCATTGCTAGAAGGATCTCGTGTCCTCAGCAGTCTGGAGTTTGATCTCCATTTCTTACTCTCATTTTTGTTTCCCTAGAAATGTTTCCTATGTCATTTCCTATTGCATCAATATAGGGTGTGTGTGTTTTGTTTTGTTTTTCATTTTAAATTCTACTGAGTCTCACAGGTTTAGCTCTATGGTCATCAGACTTGACATTCCTTGCAAAACAATATTTTCTCCCTTATCATTCCCACTCCCCCAGGATTAAAGTACAATAAAAAAATTGATAATTTCTCCAATAGGCAAATGCAACTCCATAAAACAAGACTATGAGCTTTAAGAAGTGTGCTACTTTGGCTTATGATTTCTGTCAGCGGAATCAACTTACAAATTGTATCTAAATGGTAAACAGTAGGAAACAGAATAAGGTAACCAATATAGTGTGAATACAAAGAAAGTAAATCATATTGTTTGTTTTGTCACATTTTCTGCAATGTGTTGCTTAGCAAGGTAGAGTGTTTTTGTAAATTTTGAGACAGCGCATAACTATGATAATATCCATTCCCAGGACTGTCAGAGTGAATTCCTGTTGATAAGTTCAGCTTACATCTGTATGTTGGAAACTGGGTTTGTGAACACAAGAGGATGTCTTTTTACTCTCCTCCAACCTTAGTTCCTACCAAAACCCAAGTCGTGCCATTTTGCTATTTTACACTTTAAAAAAGAAAGTTTCTATCTACTGGTGTATTACAACCCTGCTTCTCTATTTGGTGAATTTTGTTGATTTTTCTCTGCACACACCTGAATGAATGGCTTATTTCTCCCTTCACCAGCTCTCTACCATCCCCCTCTTCCCCACCCTCCCAAACTGTCTTTGAGACCTTGGGTGAGCTATAAGTCAAAGGCAACACTCATGAAGATCTTAGAATATTATCCACTTATTCTACTACATAATATCTTAAAGTACATTTTACTGTGGTTATATTAACACTTGTAAACATAATATCTTATTCTCATTTTTGTGGATATATTTAGGTTCAAATAGTTTCTGATGCTATCTTATATTAACTTTTCTCTTTAGGTAATCAGAATATCCTTGTAAATTCTATAGAATCATGTAGTTCTTACAATTTTACAAACTCAAGAATTGTTGCTGTGCCCTGACTAGTCACTTCTCAAGCCATACATTGGGAAAATAAGAGTGTGATAAAATCATTTTAAACTCCATCATCCTAATACTTTTATTTCCCTCAGAGTAGAATGAAGATTTAAATAGATTATAAGTCATTAGCTTCTTGATAGGAGAGGGTCTGGCTATGCTCTCTGATGCCAGATATCCTTCTCCCTTTGCTTAATGTGTAGCGCTCCCAGAGAGAGATAGGCCTCAAGGCCATGAAAATGCCAAGTTCCTTGGACATTTCTTAGCAACTTTGCCTAGGATGGCCCTTGGCCTCCCCAGTTTCATTCTCTTTCCCTACAGGTAAAATCGGAATCAACATTCCTCACTTGTTGAAGACTCCAAGAAGTTATGTGACCACTTAATCTTCTTACAGATCAAATTGTGTGAAATTGTAATCTGCATAGCTCTAAAACCTAGAAGTCATTTCCGATTTCCTATCAGATGGATGGCCCTCGCTGGATATGTTACATATGTCAAATTGAATTTCTTAAAGACCTCAGTGCAAATGGGAAAATCTAGGAAAAAAAGAGTTATAGAAACTTCATTCACAACCATAAAACCATCATGGTGATTCATCAACAGAAAATGTTCAGACAGATTATGTTGTAGAAATTTTGATCTCAAAACTTCAAGAAGTTTCATAGATTTCAATGACTGATTTGGAAACACGGTTAATGAATTTTAGAAGAAATATTAGAATGGAAATAGAGAATGAGGCCTCTTGACTTGTTTAAAGAAAATTGTTAATCAGACTCAGAAGCTGTTCCAACAAAGAAAAAATAGTAAAGTAAACACTCAGGGAAGGAAAAAATGCAGAAGCATTTTAGTAACAAAATTGCATGAAGAAATAAGAGGATGCATTTAGGAAAATCCCATTTGGATGAAAAGACAGCATGAGGAAATTAATGACAAATTAAGAAAGTAATGAAAAAGTATATTACCCAAAAATATCATTAGGAAAACCATCCAAGGGAGGATAGGAACTAAAAGAATGTGTGTTGGGAGACAAACTGCAAAATAGTCAGTGTAGGAAGCACCTCCAACTCAACTGGACCCATTTCAAATTAATGTTCATTTTGTCATGGTCTGAGCAATTGGATTTAATTTAAACTTTAAAGACAATATAATCAAATCAAATATGAGATGCTATGTTCAGGTCAATATGGATATGAATACAAAACTTTGAACAACATAGTACTACTTCTCTAGGATAAGAAAAGGCTAGGCATTTATATTATTGAAGTAGTATATTGAACTTTAGTCACCATGAGCACAGCAAATAACATCTCCAATGATGCTGCCCAATGCAACATGTTTTCTGAGAAACATTTAAATCCTCCAGGGCCCATGTAAATTACATATTTAAAAACTATTGTGTCAAGTTATAAGCTCAGTTTCCTGATGTACTACAATAAGACTTTTCTGGACCTGAAAGTGATCTGGATAGAGGACTGCAACAAAGGAGATGCAGAGGAGACTTTTCTGCATCCAATTTTAAGTCTCTGCATATAGAGGTAGCCATGAAGAATTCACAGTTACTTGTTGGGATTGAAGGGTATACCATGCAAGTGGAATGCATTTTCATGATTCCAGATATCTTTGTTTACTCACCCTGTGATAACAAGATCTCAGATACTTCTTTGCTCTCCTTGTTATATCTGCTGCTCATTTGAGTAGTTCTTTGTTCTTTGTTCACTCATTCCACAAAATTTTTCTACTATATTAGCCAATTCAGGCTAGTTTATGTTAGTAAACTATTTGCTTAGTGTTAGCTTAATTTTAGTTTACTGTCTGCAAATGTAAACTACTTTAGGGCGTACATGGCTTGTATTTTCTTTATATTCCCCCACTCTTCCAAACCAATTATATAATAAACAGTTAATGCCTACCCAATTCATTTAGTTTCATTGAAATAACAGTCAGGTATATATTTCAAATGAATAAATGTATGTATCAGAATAACTCATTTCCACAATAACTTGTCAAAGACTAGAATTCTGAGTTAATGAGATTAGGGAATGTGACCCTCTTAATTCCAAGGGTAGTAATGAAGAGACATTAACAATTGCCCATCAGTGTCATGCTGAAACAGAAGACTTGTGAAGAATCTTGGACACAGAAGTCTTTCGTGAATTGTTCTTCATATAATAATCTGGGGAAGAAGCTAAAACTGGTAAATAAAGAACTCTGTCAAGTGTCAGATTTCAGGGACATGAGTTTACTCACAAGGCAATTGTAAAACTTTGATAACCTTCTTTAGTCAGCCCTTTTAGTACATTGCCCGTATTTAAGTTTATGTGTCAGATTTTACCCAAATATAGCAAGGTATTTCAGTGAAGACCTCAGATGACTTGAGGTATATGAGTCCTTTACATTCACGTTAGAGGTAGTTATTGCTGTCTGGCCTAAAAGAGATGGGATAGTGGTAGGAAGAATTGTTGGAGAAGCAAAATCTACTGATTTTGTTGAGGGGCAACTCTGCCTTGTGCAAATGAGCTTGGTACTTAGAAAAACAATGGACTCTTGGTTTAAGGCAGTGGTTCTCAACCTTCCTAATGTCGCGACCCTTTAATACAGTTCCTCATGTTGTAGTGATTAATCACAAAAACAATATGTAATTATATATGTGTTTTCCGATGATCTTAGGCGACCCCTGTGAGAGGGTCGTTCGACCCCTAAAGGGGGCGCGACCCACAGGTTGAGAACCGCTGGTTTAAGGGAATCTCTCAAAGGTGTGTGTTTTCCATGACAAGACTTGTGTAATTGCCAATAAGAAGATGTAGTCCTTACTAATGTTTTGATGCAATTGTAGAAATAGGATGGGATTGGAGGTTTTGAAAAAGGGAATCTCCATGTCAACCCTGCCACCTCCTGCCACATTCCTCTTTCTGTCTGTCTGTCTGTCCGTTATGTTAATCACACCAAGCTCATTTGCACATCAGCTCTTGCTGATGATCCTAGGTGGAGGAATGATGGAAGAGGAAGCATTTTGCAATTGCTTTTATGTATAGCTTTCTTATTTCTCAAAACCCAGTTATCCACATGCCACCTCATGTGAAAATTACTTGACTTTTCCTAGATACTGTCTGTCTTGGCAGCTCTCCTTCGAGAGATTTGGCATGGCATTTCTCTCTTAAAGAATAAGCTCTTTCTCCTCCATCAGCTATTTGCTAGGCACCACCAATTACTTATCTGTGGAAGATACATTCCAAGACCCCTAGTGGGTGCCTGAAACTGTGGATAGTACCAAACCCTATATGTACTATATTTTTTCCTATATGTACATATGGGGAATCTAATGGACAAACTGAAATACCAAGTAAAATAGAGCCAGATGCATAGATAAGAGAGCAGGTGGACAGCTCTGGTGGCGGAAGTGTGACAGGCACCTCTCACAGACACCAGGAAGGTGTTGCTGGACAGCCCCCTGAGTCAGAGGGAGAGGGCTGTCCCCAATCTTGATTCTTGTCAAGTTCATAGGAATAAATTCAAACTAGTAACTCCAGATAATAATTGTGTTAAAGTGACTTTATTTTAAAAAATTAAAGTATGCACATTTATTAAAGAAGCAAGGCAAGCAAGTCTGTACGTCTGGCTTATGAAGCTCAGACTGGCTCTCAGCTAATCTGGAGAGTGAGTTGGGTGGGGGTTCAAGGTGTTATATACCCTCCTGTCTATAAGTTTTTTGTTTTTTTTCTTAATTCCTCTGCTAGATATTCTGGTACAAATCAACTCTGAATGTCTCCCCTTTTCTTTGTTATGGCTTTTCCAGAATTTATGAGAAGTGCCTGGCAATTAAATCCTATCACTGTGGCTTTTCTATATAAACCATGGGATGAGATAAGACTACTTTCCCCTTCTTCCAGCTATTTTAACAGCTCCAGGATGATTTGCACTAAGTATTCTCTGGTTACTGAGAAGGTGAATTAGAAATCCTCCTCCTCCTCTCCCTGTTCCCCTCTGCTTCCTCCAGCATTTGTGAGAGAGGTTTTAACCCTTTGTTCTACAAGCATCCTGTGAAGTGTTTTGGCTTTGTTTAATTTTCCTGCCTCAGTTTCCCTATTCCACTTGTCCCAGAATTTTTCTAGCTTTTCATTGCCTTATAACAGAAGGGGTATTGTAGGGGTGGAAGGATTGAGCAAAATTTTTTTTTAAAAGAGAGAGAACTCATGAACCTGGACTTTAGTGTGATAATTGTGGGAGGGGGCTGTGGAGGTGGAAGATATCATCGAGGGGATAAATGGTGATGAAAAAGTAAAATAAAATAAAATATTTTATAAAGGGCATCCACAAAGATGTGCAATGAAGACAAATCATTTAGTCTTGGTGGTTGCAAGGAAGTAAATGGATGGATTCCACACACAAGCCATTGTTATAGAAAGGGCGTGAGCAGAGCCAAAAACTAAACACTGAGAAATGCAGTGGAAAAATATTTGCCATTTTATTGATGAATGATGCCATCCAGGAGAACAGGAAGCTAATGCTCAAATGCCTGAACTCATTGATGTTGTGTAAGTTACAGATCATATAGAGCAAAATCACAAGACATCGTTCATGCTGGGAGCTGTTGGTAAAAGGTGAGCTAAGGGTAACTGATCCTTTCTTCAGGTCTTGAGGACAGCTCTGAGGTCTTTTCTGTCAGCCAAATGGGAAAGTAGCCAGGGGAAGGTTCCATCTTAGGGCTCAGGGACTGAAACATAACTTAGGTCAAGATGTTACCTTTAGCCAGACCTTGTGATTATTGGTTCCATCAGGGCCAGGGTCTTCTATTGCCTCAGTCCTTATTGATTATCTGGGGAAAAGGCAAGAGAAAAGAGAGAGAGAATTTCTAGAGCTAGGATTTAAAGCTAAATTTAATCAAAATCATAAGGCCCCTCAGTTTCATAATCTCAAATTTTATGAACAGGTTGTATTTCAGAACTGTTTGTTTGGAATTTGGAAAGAATTCTCTCCTAGAAACAGTGTGTTGATTGGGAATGAGGGTGTGAGGTTAACCAGCAAGAGCTTACTTAATTTATGTAGTGGAACTGCAGTGAGCATTGTTAGACCATCTGGGAATAGGAATCGGGCAGCTTGAGAGTTAGATGGAAGAGTAATGATGGCTTTCCCATTTACTAGGAATGGCCCTAGGCAAGAATTTGAAACCTGCAAGATTTGCCCTGAGCATCCTTCTACAACCCTGTTTTTTCTCCCTCCACTCAGCACTGCTCTGGCGGCAGCCCACCCGTAGAACACCCTTCACCTACCTGAAGGCACAGGCACTTAGGCACGTCAGCAACATTTCCACACTATTTTAAACAATCTACCTCCCTTTATCCTCCAGTTTTATCAGTATATTTACTCTCAAATAGGTGTTAAGAACAAATCAATCAGAGCCAATTATCTCACACTATGGTGTGGAAAATCAACAATTTCTTTGTATTTTTAAAAGAGAAACTTATTGACTCAAATATATCAATTCAAATAAAATGATATACTTGCAGCAATTGGAGAAGGTGTTGGGTTTATGGAAGTCTGAGAAGCATCACAGAAGCTGGTCTTTTCAATTGCTACTACATAACTAGTGATATATATCTATCTAATCATCTATCTAATTATCTATCTATCTATCTAACTAACTAATTATACCCTGGACTTTTTATTTGAATTTGATTAAAGATTCAGCTTTCAGTTCTGGCTCAGACACCTCAAGACAACATGTAATTTGTCATAAAAAAAACACGTATCTCAGGATAATTACCGCTATCTACTGAAAAAAAAAAAGGAGGTCCAAAACCTCAGTGGATTTACACAGTTAGAGTTTATTTCTGTTCACACAAAGTCCTGTGGGAGTTGGGCAGCTTTTCTCTAACAGAGGAATCAGGTTTCTCCATCATCTCCTAGTTCTCCAATTCTAGCTGCTAAAGAAGGAACATGGACAATTGACCTAGAGTCCCCAGAGGCAGGCTGGGCACATGACATATAGCTCTCAGTCCATTTTTGCCTCAGCCATACTCTCACATGATCCAATCAACTGCAAGGGAGCCCGGTAACAGAGAGGACTGCATGGATATGGTGAATGTTAGATGGAGCTCTTTGCAACAGCCTTACCAGTTGCTCATCTCTTTCTTAAACTAACACCAAAACTTATTTGAAGCTACAAAGTCCCTTCCCCTCACTTTCTGATATAGCGACACATATGTTGTGTGTATGTGTGTGTGTGTGTGCGCGTGTGTGCGTGTGTGTGTGTGTGTGTGTGTTAGTCTGTCTAATATACTAGTATGTGAACGATGGCAATGAAAAGAGCAGCAAGGCAGGTGGAGGAGGCAAGTGAGGTAGTGTGGGAAATGGGAAGAAATTAGCAACATAGGAGCAAGAAAGGCATGGAAAGGTTGTTTGTATATTGTGATTCCTAAAGCAGGGGCTATATATCTGGTCCTCATCTGTTTGATTATTTCAATAGCAGCTAGTAAAATCATCCCTTTTTTTTCTCTGCTAGTTGTTTCTTCACTTAATTGTTCATATACAAACAGTGAGTCTAACGGTGCAGGGTCCAGGATTATTAATTATCTCCAACCCTTTAAACTCCAACTATGTAGGCTACTTTTTATATAGTTGCAAGTCTTAATAAGAAGTATACATTACTGAGAATTAAGGAGAGGGAAGTCAGTCCACTTGACTTCACCTATGGCTGGTGTAGGCGTCCTGGGAATCATTGTGCATGTCAATTACTCATGAAATGGAAAGTGACTAGTATCTGATATCTTAATGGATTTACTCAGTAGGTTCTGAGTTTGTTTTATAAATCAGAAAACATTCAGATTTATGCTTTGGCGGACAGTCCTCTGAACTGTCTAAAGCAGCGGTTCTCAACCTGTGGGTCGCGAACCCTTTGAGGGTCAAACGACCCTTTCACAGGGGTCGCCTAAATACATCCTGCATATTAGATATTTACATTACGATTCATAACAGTAGCAAAATTACAGTTATGAAGTAGCAACGAAAATAATTTTATGGTTGGGGGTCACCACAACATGAGGAACTGTATTAAAGGGTCGCGGCATTAGGAAGGTTGAGAACCACTGGTCTAAAGTGTTCTCGTGGTGGAATTACGTAGCCCCAATGTTCCATGAATGTGGAGGCTGCAATTCTTCAAATTGATTTAAAACTTCTAACTTTACTTTTAAAGCTCTAATTTTTATGTTTTTCATGAAAAATTCCATTATTTATGTTTAATTGTCCAACTATCTTTCTCATATAAGCAAAAATTATTGCATGCTTACAAGGAAGATGTAAACAGCAGAGCTAATATTGCGACAAAGAGCAATGTACCGGCGGTAGGAAGGAAGAGAAAAGTATGTGTACACGGACATATGCTATTGTGGAGTTTTTTCTGTAGCTGAGAGGACTTGTGGACAAGTCTCAATAACAGATATATTAAAACTCAGATTATGAAGTATATGTAACAAAAGTTAACTTTATGCTAATGATATGCGGATATGCTAAATCAAGGAAGAAATAATTCTTATGTACTGCAGTATGCTACACTTTAGAAGTTTTAGGATACTTTCATCAACTTGATTTGATCTTCACAACAAGCTCATGAGTATGTAGAACATGAATTATTATGCCCATTTCAGAGTTAAAACACATAAAACCAGAGGGCTTAGGCATCTCACTTGGGTCACACTCTCCTTAAGTGGTTGAGTCAGAAATTGAGCCCACTTTTCCCGACACTTGTCTAACTTTCTTTTTGCTATAACAGAGTGGAGTTTTCTTATTACCATGCTAAGATTCAACTACTAGGGGAGCTACTCATTTATTGGTTTGTTGTTTTTTTTCTAGTGACAGTAGTTTGCTCATTTCTAGGGAGGGTATTTTTCTTGATTTTCATTTATTTTCCAGGAAGGAACATAATATTCACTCTTCTTTGGTGAGCCCATGGAGGGGCTACACCTTAATGCAGTGATGGCGAACCTTTTGAGCTCGGCGTGCCAGCATTTTGAAAAACCCTATCTTAACTCTGGTGCTGTGTCACATATAGAAATTTTTTGATATTTACAACCATAGTAAAACAAAGACTTATATTTTTGATATTTAGTTTATATATTTAAATGCCATTTAACAAAGAAAAATCAACCCAAAAAATGAGTTCGCCTGTCACCTCTGACACGTGTGTCATAGGTTCGCCATCACTGCCTTAATGGTTTAAAAGCATCATTATTATTGATGATTCATATGAAATCTTTAAGAAAATTCCATAGGCCTATACATCCAAAGTGCATTCTAATTCCACCAGGTCTCACCACTTCAGTCACTGCCTCATGTCTAGTCTCTTGCAGTGGTCTCCTGTCTGACCTCCTGCTTCCTTTCTCACTGAGCCCCTTCCCAAGACTGGTCTCCCCACAGCAGGCCGACCATCCCCTCCCCTGCTCAGAACCTTCCAAGGCTCCCGATTGGCCTCAGGATGAAATTTTCCACATGTCCTGTAAGATATGCCCCTGGGAATGTTTTCCACATTTCCTATCACTCCTCCCTTATTTTCTTTCTATTTGCCTCTTTCCTACCCCTTTAACATGACAAACAGTCACTGCAAGTATTTATCACCACCTGGGACTCTTTCCTTGAAAATGTGTGCTTGGATGCCTTCCTACTTTTGGTTGGGTCTCATTACAAAGACACCTTTGTAAAGAGCCTTTGGAGATCGTCCTATCTTGTTAGGCCTCACCCAACATCACTTTTACCCCTTATCACTGCTTGTTACATTAGAAATACTTTTATGCATTCATTTTTTTCTCTTCCCCACTGAAATGTGACCTCTGTGATGGTAAGGACTTCGTCTGTTTGATTCATGATTATGTTTCCAGTGCCTAAAGCAGTGCCTCACATATATTAGGTATCCAATCAGTATTTACTTAATGGGTAAATTTATTGAATGGATGCGTGACTTCTGGGTTAAGTCCACTTGGATCTTGATATGGCTTGGCTATTTCTTAGCTAGATAATATTGGGTCTATTTTTTAACTTTTCTTAGTCTTGGTTTTCACATCTGTAAAGTGACAATTATAATAGTCTCTGCTTCATTATTAGTTTGCTATGAACAGTAAGTGAGATCATTCCATTGCTTTCACAAGAACCTGACTTATAATAGGAACTCAAAACTTTCTGACAACTATTGACTCTGCTACCCATGGATAAAATGCATAGATGAAAAGCAATTTTGTTATTATCAGTGGGACTCTGCCCATGCATTTAGAGCATGCAATCAATGGAACCAGTGACTCAGCTCTTAAAAAAAAAATCAAGCTCTCCAGAATCTTGGATCTCATTTTTGGAGATTGCGCAATTGCCTTTCAATAACAAATGTGATGAAAACATGTTCAGGTTATGTAGGCTGCCTTTGTTTTCACTGTCTCTGTCAATAATGTGGCTTCCTTTTCAGAGATCTGGCTAGAAGCTGCTGAACCCTTTATTTCACCGGAATTAACACCTGGTGCCAGGAGGGCCTTGGGTTAGATTTAGGGGAAAAGGTTTTGTGAAAGTAGGATTACACCCATTTGTTTGAGTGAAGGGCTGAGCCTGGGCATGAAGCCAGGTGTTCTGGGAACAATGGCCCAATTTGCTTCTCTAAGCTCCTGGCTTTATGCACTTGCTTAGAAAAGTCCAGAGTTCCTCAGAGTTCTGTGGCCTGGGCTTGGCCATGGACTGAGGTCTGGATGCTAGCCTGGTCATCCTGTTGACTCAGTCCTAGACCAAGAATAGATGGCTTCTGACCCTTTCCTACCTGGGCTTTCCCTCTGATGGAAGCGCTCCTGTCACAGGTATTTCAGTTTTTAATGGACTGTGGCTGCTCCTTAGGCAATGCTATAAGTACCAGCTTTATTGCCAAGAGAGTTAACAGGGAAACATTCTCCAAACACCTCATCACAGCAACACTTGTGGAAAGTCAAGAAAGATATGTTGGAGAAGACTTGAGCTTGAGGGGTTTGCAATTCACACAGGAGATAGAATGTGTCTTTTAAAAGAAAATATACAGGTCAGGGTAAACAAATATGAGAATTTTTTAAGGATGTGATAGAAAGTGCATCAGGAGACCCAAGAGTGGAGGATTTCTGAAGAAAAGGTTTGAGATACAGAAGGTACTCATACATGAAACCAGCTATGGAGACAATGATGGGAAAATACTTGTCAAGACCCTTGAATTCAGTGGAATACTTTGAGAGATTTCTGATCCCAACCCTTGGCACTTTTATCAATCTATTTTTAAAATACGGACATTTTTAAAATTCAGAAACATTTTTTTTGTCTAACATGATAATGTTTACAGGCACTGGAGTAATTCTAAACACTATTCATTGCATGGGTATTTCTTTTGTTTTTCCTTTCAATTTATTTTGTATTGGTTTCAGGTGTACAGCTTAGTGATTAGACAAGACACCTCTTATTTAAAAGATCTGAAGTCAGACTCAGCCACCTGCTGT
This sequence comes from Myotis lucifugus, assembly GCF_000147115.1. NCBI lineage: Eukaryota > Metazoa > Chordata > Mammalia > Chiroptera > Vespertilionidae > Myotis > Myotis lucifugus. The sequence goes on from NW_005871080.1 coordinate 2,050,223, forward strand.
CTGCATCATCTCCTCCCTCTTCCTCTTCCTTCTTATCCTCCTCCTCGTCCTCTTTTTTCTTTCTTTCAATGTGTTTTATTGGCAATTAACATAAATGAAATACACTTATCATAGGATTCAGTTCAATGAGTTTTAACAGTTGTGTGAATCTATATAACTACTTTCCAAAGGAAAATATTTCTACCACCACAAAGTCCCCTAATGTCCCTTTCTAGAAAATTTCATTTCCCTCAAAACTCCCCCACCCCAATTTCTGATGTCTAGCTAAAGATTAATGCAGTCTGTTCTTGAATTGTATATAAATGGAATTGTATAGTATTATAGTTTTGTGTCTAGCTTCTTTTGTTCAAAATAGTTTTGGGGAATTCACCCATATTGTTGCATGTATCAGCATAATTTGGGGGGATTTATTCATATTGTATTAGTAGTTATTGCCTTTTTAATTTTTTTCATTTATCTTTATTGTTGAAAGTATTATAGATGCCTCCGTTTTTACCCCCATTGACCTCCTCCACACCGCTCCTGCCCCCCCCCCCAGGCCTTCACCACACTATTGTCTGTGTCCATGGGTTATGCATTTTTGCATACAAGTTCTTTGATTAATCTCTCCCAATCCCCACCCCCACCCCCATCTTCCCTCTGAGATTCATCAGTCTGTTTCATGCCTCTGTGTCTCTGGATCTATGTTGTTCCCTTTTAAAATTGCTGTCTAATATACTATTATTTAAATAAACCACAAATTATTTATTATATTTGTTTTGATGGGTATTTAGATTGTTTTCAGTTTTAGACTATTATGAATGTCTGCTATAAACATTCTTATACATTTTTCTTTGTAAATACAAGTTTTTATTTTTCTTAAGTAAATATCTAGGAGAAAAATTCTTGACTGATAGGATAAATGCATATTTACATTTGTAAGAAACCGTTAGACATTTCTCCAAATAGGTACATCATTTTATAGTCTTAATAGCAATGCTGGATAGTTCCAGTTACTTCATATCATCACCAACATTTGGTGTTGTTAGATTTTTAAATTTGCTTTAAAATGTTGAGCACCTTTCATTTATTTATCAGTCATTTGTAATAACTACTTTATTGACATGTCTCTCCAGATAATTTGGATATTCTTAATGAGGTTCTTTGTCTTTTTATTATTTACTATTATGAGTCCTTTTCATATTCTGGATACAAGTTTTTTTGTGTGCTTTTTTTTGTCAGATACATGTGTTACAAATATTTTTCTCAGTAGGTAGCTTATCCTTTTTTAAATATTTCTTTTGATATATAGACATTTAAATTTTATATTGTTAAATTTACCAATTTTTATTTATTGGTAAGGACTTTCTTGGGATTGTTCCAAGAAACTTTTTCATGAAACTGCAAAAATAGTCTATATATTTTTAGAAGTTTTATAGTTTAGAACTCTGATCAGTTTGAATTTATATGTGTGTTCATGTGTGTGAATGCCTGCATGTGTGTGTAATGAGGTAGGAGGTTGAGATTCATTTTCCTATACAGATATGTAGTTCTTCCAGCATGAATTGTTAACAAGACTTAAATTAACCTGATACCTTGGTTTCTGCAGTTTTAGTTGGTTCTGATTCAGAGCACTCAAGATTCATTTACTATATACCACTGTGGAGGAAAAGTGAATGGGTGTTTATTTTGCTTTCTTGTAGGGGAAAATTACTAGCAGTGGAATAATAATGTTATCAATAATCACTAGGAGGGACTAAATTTTTATTAAGCTCTTGCTACTCTACCCCGATTATAATGAACACTTATATATAATGAACACAAAGATGCTCTTTAGTAGATATTAAAGCCAAAATCCAAACTCCTGTTTTCTGACTCTAGAGTTACTGTCTTAACCATGGTGTTCTCTGCCTTCTTCCATGGTGTGCTGACTTTGTTTCCCTGCTTACGCCTGAATGTAATGATTCCTTAATGCAATGGTTCCCAAACATTTTCCTCTCAGGTTTACTTTATACTCTTCAAAATTATTGAGAACTTCAAAGAGTTTTTGGTATATGGGTAAAATCTATTTACATTTATTGTATTAAAAATTAAAAATGAGAAACTTTTAAAATATTGATCAACTTATTTTTAAAAAATAACAGTAATGAATCCATTGCAGATTAACATAAATAACATCTTTTAATGAAAACTATTTTCCAGAAAAAGAATTGCTGAGAAGACTAGTGGTGTATGACATTTTTGCAGATCTCTTTATTATCTGGCGTAATAAAATATATCTGAATTTTTTGGTCTACTTCTCATTCTGTCTGTTGAGATATATTCTTTTTGTTGAAATACAGTATATGAAGAAAATCTGGCCACACCTGAATACATGACTGGAAAAAGCAGTATTTTAATAGCCTTTTCAAATGATTATGGCTATGCTTTGATACTATGTCAAACCCCCCAAAATGGTGGTTTCTTAAATATTAAATGCTACTTAAATCTGTTGCATTGTGGAATCTGAGACCATAGTTTATATTAATGAACTTTTTTGTACTTAATTTAGGTGAATATTTTATCCATGGACAACTGAATAACAATGTGCATTGGTCCTTTGGAAAATATCACTTCAGTCAGTTATACAGATTCTGGTGAGCATGAAAATGCATTGCTGAGACCTGTTACTGCAGGCGTATAGTTGACTAACAGCATCTGCTGCTGCCCTTCTGCATCCACCACAGCATTTGTGTGAAGGTCATGCTTCCCATGGCTGCTCCAAGCCAAGGCATAGCTGAGCAGAAGTGTTAACGCAGTCCCATTGCTGCCAGATGCAAACTTCCTTAAACTGGTGACTTTGGCTCTGGAATCTGCCATTGGGCTGGCAGAACTATTTCTAGATCCATGCATCGACCCCATCCACTTTCCTTCCTCTCTCCTTTGCAGGTTGTCAGACCTGAATTGTGGTCTGAAGGCTTTCCATGCTTTCTCTGGCTCTTCCCTCTATCCTTCAGAGGTATTTCCACCAACAACTCTCTTGAATGCCTAATCTCGTTTCAGCATCTGCTCTTCAGGGGACTAATACACAGATCTCTAAATGTTGACACATTTTATCATAGAATATCAAAACTCACATTCGTAAATATCACCACTGATCTCATCAGGAAAGTCTTTAAGTATTGGGAAGCTGTCAAGTACAAAGTGAAAGACAGGAGCGTTCCAAAATTGTAATTTTCACTTGAAAATTTGAAGTTTCTCATTTGCAACATGTACTGTCAGTTGTTTTCCTTGAAACAGCAGGCTTAGTCTCTTCAATTATGTGAACATTTCTGCCCAATACCCATGTCTGAATAACCATAGTTTACTTATCAGTGGTTCTTTCTAGGGGAGCAAAGCTGCTAGTTCAGATCACAACTCAGATAATCAAGCAAGGTCCTTTCCTTGAGCAAAACCAATGGACTGTAGAATGAATGCAGAGGAAGGGCTTTTAATTCATCCGTGCTATTTCATCATGCAGAGCATGAGAAAGATGTGTCTTAGGGTCAAGATTTAATAAAATTAATATTTTTAAAAATAGTTTTACTGCTTTTTCAAGGACATTCTTAAGTGAAACTGGCATAATACTTCCTGCAAGTGTGTGGCAATGAAGAATATAACGACTAGTAATAGTGTTTGTTGCCAATGATCTGAACCCCAGTCGTTTTACTCATCATTGTTTTCACTCTCTCAGTGCAAAACCAACCCAGTAAGAAAGGCAAATGAAACCTTAGTATTAAAATGAAAAATAGTTTTGACCTTTAAGATCCTCTGAAAGGTCTACGGAACCCCTAGGTGTTCACAGATTATACTTTGAGAATCATTTCATGGAGGCATCAGGCTCTTATCAAGCACTCAGTAGGTATAGGCCATCTTTTGAGGCCCAATGGGTGCAAAGTGGACAGTGCCAAATACTTGTCCTCAAAGAGCTCTGGCTTTTTAAAATTTTTTATTGATTAAGTTATTACATATGTGTCCTTATCCCCACATTACCCCCCCCCCCCACTCATGCCCTCACGCCCCTGTTGTCTGTGTCCATTGGTTAGGCCTATATGCTTGCATATAAGTCCTTTGGTTGATCTCTCCCCCTTACCCCCACCCCCACCCCCACCTTCCTTCTGAGGTTTGATGGTCTGATCGATGCTTCTCTGTCTCTGGATCTGTTTATGCTCATCAGTTTATGTTGTTCACTATAGTCCACAAATGAGTGAGATCATGTGATATTTATATTTCTCTGACTGGCTTTTTAAAAGGGGCACACGTTATTAAATAAGTAGATTAGAGTCAGCGGAGTGTGTTGTGGAACAGACTCAGGATACTTTGGTGCTATTTGTAAGGGTCAGAGAAGTCCATATCAGGTAGGTGATTCTTGAATCAAGACTTGAAGATTGAAAACAAATGGAGATAGGCATGCCAGGAGGAGGAAATAACATAATGCACAGATATGATGGCATGGCAGAATGTGCTATGTTTGTACAACTATCTATAAAAAACGACAACAACACAGTAAAAATGTTATTTTAATCTACCTCAAAGAGTCCAAAAAGTTTCTGTTACTTATTTTCCTGGAATTTAAATTTCCATATCATTACTCAACTAAGTAGACCCTTGGAAGGCACCACATTGTTTTGCCAGGTGTGGCAGATGCAGCCTTACTTTGTGACCCTGATGTCTACTTCTTAATAATTTCTTAGAACATTTTTTTGTTTTTGTTTTTGTGTTTCAATAGGACCCCAAAAAAAGACACATATGAATATTTCCCTAGTCATTCAAAATAGAACTCAGACCGATGTTATCACTGATTAAGAATTATATTGTTCTCACATATGTATATGAAGCTCAAATGCCTTTATTCTCCAGTAGCTCAGACCCTGTTTTACTTCATATGTATAAAAGCATGAATCTTAAAGTCTAAGCCAATGTTTTTCAAAGCATGCTGATGATTTGCTAAGCCATAAAGAAACCGGAATACTTTAGATTAGAAACCTGCAGTGCAAATAAATGTATTAGTGTGGTGTATATTGAATGTTTATTTATACAAACCTAAGATTGCTAGGGAGAGTTCAAACAAATCACTATGATTCCCATGTTTCCTAACAACCACCTGGGGGAGGAGTGCGATCTCCTCATTTAGCCTTAATCACTGGCAATCAGGGGCATTTGACAACTGGGAAATATCACACAAATTATTAGAAGAGCAATCATAAAAGATAATAAAGGATAGCAAGAAACAGTCTTCCCTGTGCCAGGGATTTATACACAATTATTTAAAATATTTAAAGACCTTTTTGCACCCCCTCCCAAGCCATCAGGTTTAAATCTGAGTTGTCTTTTTAACTGAAGTCCACAGTCTCTAATAGGCCAAGTATATTTTATACGCAAAGTAAAACAAATGGATTTTATTTTAATACTGAGATTCAGATATTAGTTTTTGTATATCTCCTCAGCCATTGGTGCCTGGGTGGAAGTTTTAGCTTTGTAGTCTCTCTTTATAAACCTGTTAATATTTCTAGACCAAGAAGTGCCTAAGTGTCCTGTCACCTTAGCTTTTATGTCAGAGATCTGAAATCATGCCCTCCGGTTCTGTATTTCACCACTCCAATCTCTGCCTTCAGCTGCCAGGAGAAGGAAGAGAGTTAGAGAATCCCTCGTTAGGTTTTGGGGGCCCTGTGTTCCTATTCCATTGACCGGATCTAATTGCAAGACCCACCTAACTTCAGGAGAGGTTAGAAAACATGCTCTGTTTGTAGGCCCTGGAGGAAAGAGAGCTAAAGTTTGGTGAACACGATGCATTGTCTCAGCCACACACATCAATTTTTTCTTAGTGACTGTTGTCAGCATTATGGGTGGGTTGCATGTAGAAAAACCTCAAATCTGCCCTCCCAAGCACGTATTCATAATTTTGTCTGTTCACTCAACAAATATTGAACATCACTCTGAGCAGGACACTGGGCAATGCACTTGGTATGTGATACTAAACAGAGCATGTAACAGAGATATGTAACAGACCTGCCTTCAGAAGCTTACAGTCTCCTACTAGCTAGCACATCTATTTTCTCATCCGCTTCTTCATCTCAGAGCTGTTGATGGTGTAGTAAAAGGATGGAAGGGAAGGCAAGCGCTTCTCCTAATTTACTCTCCCAGAGGTGAGTCCAGTAGTAGGCACACATATAATTTTATCCACTACAGCCCACTTAGGGACCATCCAGAAGAACATGTAATTTATGTTTTATAGTGCTTTATATTTTTTTAAATGCTTACTTATACTAGTGAAGAGGACTTGAAATTAGCTGTGTGATCTTAGACCAATGACTTAAGCACTCAAAGTTGATTCTTGACCTATACAATGGGAATAACGATAGAATCTACCTCTTAGCATGATTTGAGAATTAAATGAAATTTGTAATGTGGCTAGCTGAATGCTTAACCCACCATAATAAAAAAAAAGTAATGTTAACTTGTGTTGTCAATTTTTAAAATACATGTATTTATTGATTTCAGAGAGAAAAGGAGAGAGAGGTAGAAACACCAATGATGAGAGAGAATCTTTGATCTGCCTCCCACATGCTCCCTACTGGGGATAGAGCCTGAAACCCTGACATGTGCCCTCACCTGGAATTGAAACTTGATCTCCTTTTTCTTGGGTCGACACTCAACCTCTGAGCAACACTGGCTGGGCTTGTGTTGTCATTTTTATTTGACTTTAATAACAACCCATATTTTATAGATGAGAAACCTACAGTTCAGAGAAGTTAAGTATCTAGAAAGTGGTTGTACAACTTAGTAATCACAGAGTCAGGACTGATTCCTGGGTTAATGCTCTATTGTGGATTCATATTTCCTTGTAAGGCCTACAAGTTATAGAGTACTTCTGAGGACTATTTACTTTCTTCTGTATTAAAAAGAAATGGGGTTAATCTCTTTAATAAAATGGAAAGACAGAAACTAGTTCTCTTAGTAACCAGTCATGAGAATTTTTATGAGCATGAAATTTTGGGTTCCAGGCAGCATATTATCAAACACCTGCACCTTGCTGCCTTTATGTAAAGGTTGCTGTAGTTGGCAGATGGTGTGGAAAGAGGAGAGTGGGCGTAAGATTTAGAATGCCTAAGTTCTAACATTTGTTCTACAGGTGGCCAGCTGTACGACTAGAGATAAATTACCTCACCTCCCTTCAGTTTTTCATCCATAAAATAGGCATCTAGAATGTCATGTAGTTATTTAGCATCCTGCCAATGTAGCATAAAGCAAATTAACTAATGAGTGAGAAGATAATAAATACTACATTGTATTTTGAATTTAGAAGTGAACTCAAGTCATCTTTACATCTAAACTGCTGAATCCAAGTCCGCTGATCCTAGGCCACTTTATTGCCTGGAGAGTGTAAATTCAGCATCCCTATAAAGTAGAGAGAGTCTGAATAGTCTCTGTTGCCATGATAGAGAGAATGCTACAGATATGTATTGTGTCTGTGTTGAAAGACTAATTTATGAACAGACTGAAATTCATATCCTACAACTAGCTCTGTACCCCCACAGAAACAGACATGGTGTAGGGTAGGCCTGTGAATAATCTTTTATAACCAATTAACTTGTTATCCTCAAATGATATCTATTTGGTCATCATAGGGACTTTTACTGCATGAAAAAAGACTCATCATATTGAATATTTATATTTTAGTCAAAATGTTACAATTCAATAAGAGTTTATATAGTATTTTTACTCTGCAAGATCAAGTTGGCAAAAAAAATGCTGATAAAGACCTTAAAAAATCATTGATGGAACATTCTATTAGGTTTTTTAGAAAATAAAAAAGGTCAGATGTTTAGCTTATCATTAATCTTTTGACCAATTTATTTTTACCTATGAAGAAACTGAGGCACAGAGAAATCCATAACTAATTAGTCACAGATGAGGGATGTGAGGACCTAGGTTTTCAGATTCCTAATAACTGCGTTTTTTTCTCCAACTGCATTTAGTACATTCATCTTAAACTTGCTTTGGTTCCATGAAGAATTTTATTGCCAGAGTTTCAATGGAGAGACAGTGAATGTAGGGGGATAAAGATAGACTAATAGCCAGTTACACACATGGTTTAATTTTCATCTGAATCTCAGTTGCTTAATTTGTATATATCTAGAACAGAAATATTTGCCTCCTTGGATTGCCATGGGACTTAAATGAGATAGGAGTAAAAAACTGGGGCTTAGTTCAATTCAACAATCATCAGTTTCTTTCCTAATAATATTAGGTTCTATTAATTGTATATATTTTGTGTCATAATTTGTGGTTAAACTCTTTCCATGAATCATCTCATTAATTGCTTAAAACGCATGGAAGCTGAAGCTTCTAGAAATTAAATCTAGTCCCAAGGTCACCAGGTCAGTAAGTATCAGAGACAGTTTTCTACTTTAGATGTCCCTAACACAGGAGACCATGCTCTTTTTTTTTTTTAGTCCTCACCTGAGGCTAGGATATGCTTATTGGTTTTAGAGGGAAAAGGGAGAGAGAGAAACATTGATATGAGAAACGTCTTTCGGTTGCTCTCCATATGTGCCCCGAAGGAGATCAAACCTCAACCTAGGTATGTGCCCTGCAGGAATCAAACCCGAAACTGTTTGGTATATGGGAGGACATGGAAACCATTCTCTTGATCACCATGTGTATTTATTTCCTATTGGTACTGTAATAAATTACCACAGATTTGGTGGGTTCAACAGCACAAATTTATTATCTTACCGTTTTGGAGGTCAAAGACCTAAAGCCAGTTGCAGTGGACCACAGTCAAGCTGCCAGCAAAGCTGGTTCCCTTTGGAGGCTGTAGGACAGAATCCATGCATTGCCTCATCCAGCTTTTGGAGGCTGCCTGCCTCCTTCACTCAGGGCTCCTTTCTCCATCTTCAAAGCCAGGGGTGCGTCTTGCTTCCATGATCACATTTCTGTCTTCTCTAGTGGCCAAATTTCCTTCTCCTCTCTCTTTGAGGCTACATGTGATTACATTTAGGGTCCATGTTGATAATTTAGAATAATCTCTTCATCTCAAACCCTTAATTTAACCCCGTCTCTAAAGTCCCTTTTGCCTCATAAGGTAACATTCACAAATTCCAGGATTTCAGACCTGGGTATCTATCACGCCATTACTTTATTTCTCTTTCCTTCCCTGTTATATAGTAACCAAGCTTTAGTTTTCTCTTCTAATTGCCATGGTCTTTGGGGTTAAAGTCCATCTCTTGATGGGTTTGTTTAAACAAATGAATTTGGCTTTGTGGGAGGTGCCAAGATCCACATGCTGAGAAAATGTAGATAGGTCAGATGGGTTCTTGATTCCTGGGCAGCATGAACTCTTGCTTTGATCTCAGCCAGCTGAGAGCACCAGGTTTGATTCAGCTCAACCCTGAAAAAGGCTAAATGTATGGCTTCTCCCTGACCCCTGGTATGAATTGTCCCAGGGGGGTTGGGAAGTCTGGAGACGTGGCCAGGACAGGCTCTAAAGTTTCCTTATTTTCTTAAAACTTTTGTATTTTTCTCCTTGATTCTAAGAGCTCTGTTTATATTTATGAGAAGCTTTTTGGTGTAAGTTTTGTTAATGGCAGAGGCATGGTCTTGAAGTCCTTCTGTGATTCACGTCAAACAGACTCTATAATTTTTTAACCTATTTTCCATCATCTATTTATCCATCTTTCTATTTATTTATCATAGTTAAACATAAATACAAGATGTTTCATGGAATTTCTGGTTCTTTTTCTTTGTTGTCATTGTTGTTAATCCTCACCTGCGGATATTTTTCCATTGGTTTTTAGAAAGCTTGGGAGGGAGAGTAAGAAACATCAATGTGAGAGAGACACATTGATTGGTTGCCTCCTGTATGCACCCTGACCAGGGGCAGGGATTGAGCCTGCAACCAAGGTACATGCCCTTGACCAGAATCAAACCCTTCAGTCTGCAGACGGACACTCTGCCAGTGATGGTGAACCTTTTGAGCTCGGCGTGTCAGCATTTTGAAAAACCCTAACTTAACTCTGGTGCCGTGTCACATATAGAAATTTTTTGATATTTGCAACCATAGTAAAACAAAGACTTATATTTTTGATATTTCTTTTATATATTTAAATGCCATTTAACAAAGAGAAATCAACCAAAAAAATGAGTTCGAGTGTCACCTCTGACATGCGTGTCATAGGTTCGCCATCACTACCACTGAACCAAACCAGCTGGGGCAAAATTTCTAGTTCTTGATGATAGAGAAGGCAAACTACCTATACTGTTTTTAAAAACTATTTCTCATAATGTAATAAACTTACTATTAGATTCTTATTAATTAATTAATTTATTTATTGTCTAAAGTTTTACATATGTGTCCTTTTTCCCCGCTAGACTGCCCTCCCCCAGCCATTCTCACCCCGGGCAAGCCCCTACCGCCCCAGTGTCTGTGTCCATTGGTTATGCTAATATGCATGCATACAAGTCCTTTGGTTGCTCTCTAACCTCCCTTCCCCTGCCATTTGTCTCTGGATCTATTCTTGTTCATCAAATTATATTGATCATTATATCCCACATATGAGTGAGATCATGGGATATTTATCTTTCTCCGACTGGCTTATTTCGCTTAGCATAATGCTCCCCAGTTCCATCCATGCTGTTGCAAATGGTAAAAGTTCCTTCTTTTTTAGAGCAGCGTAGTATTCCATTGTGTAGATGTACCAAAGTTTTTTAAGCCACTCATCTGCTGATGGGCATTTAGATTGTTTCCAAATCTTAGCTATTGTAAATTGTGCTGCTATGAACATAGGGGTGCATATATCCTTTCTGATTGGTGTTTCCGGTTTCTTGGGATATAGTCCTAGCAGTGGGATCACTGGGTCAAATGGGAGTTTCACTTTTAACTATTTGAGGAAACTCCATACTGTTCTCCACAGTGGCTGCACCAGTCTGCATTCCCACCATCAGTGCATGAGGGTTCCTGTTTCTCTGCATCCTCACCAGCATTTGTCATTTGTTGATGATAGCCATTCTGACAGGTGTGAGATGGTATCTCATTGTTGTTTTGATTTGCATCTCTCGGAAGATTAGTGACATTGAGCATGTTTTCATATGTCTCTCGGCCTTCTGAATGTCCTCTTTTGAAAAGTATCTATTTAGGTCCTTTGCCCATTTTTTGATTTGATCGCTTATCTTCCTTTTGTTAAGTTGTATGCGTTCTCTGTAAATTTTGAAGATTAAACCCCTATGGGAGATAACATTGGCAAATATGTTCTCCCATGCAGTGGGCTTTCTTATTGTTTTGTTGATGGTTTCTTTTGCTGTGCAGAAGTTTTTTATTTTGATGTAGTTACATTTGTTTATTTTCTCCTTTGTCTCTATTGCCTTTGGGGCTGTGTCTATAAAGATATTGCTATGACATATGTCTGCTATTTTGCTGCCTATGGAGTCTTGTAGGATTTTTCTGGTTTCCTGCCTTACATTTAAGTCCTATAGCCATTTTGAGTTTGTTTTTGTGTATGGTGTAAGTTGGTGATCTAGTTTCATTTTTTGCATGTATCTGACCAAATTTCCCAACACCATTTATTGAAGAGACTATCTTGACTCCATTATATGCTCTTGCCTCCTTTGTCAAATATTAATTGAGCATAATGGCTTGGATCGATTTCTGGGTTCTCTCTTCTGCTCCATTGGTCTATATGTCTGTTCTTGTGCCAGTACCAGGCAGTTTTGAGAACCGTGGCTTGGTAATATAGCTTGATATCTGGTATTGTGATCCTTCCAACTTTGTTCTTCTTTCTCAGGATTGCTGTGGCTTTTCGGGGTCTTTCTATATTCCAGATGAATTTTTGGAGAGTTTGTTCTAGATCTTTGAAGTATGCTGTTGGTATTTTAATGGAGATTGCATTGAATCTGTAGATTGCTTTGGGTAGTATGGACATTCTAACGATGTTGATTCTACAAATTCATGAATATGGTATGTTCTTCCATTTGTTTATGTCTTCCTCTATCTCTTTTTTCAATGTCCTGTAGTTTTCAGACTACAGGTCCTTTACCTCCTTAGTTAAGTTTATTCCTAGGTATCTTAATTTTTTTGGTGCAATGGTAAATGGGATTGTTTTTTTCATTTATCTTTCTGTGAGTTCATTATTGGTGTATAAAAGGGCCATAGATTTCTGGGTGTTAATTTTGTAAAATTCTCATTAATTTTTATTATAACTGATCATCTGAAGAATCTTTTCTGTTATTTCTAATATAATGATTAAAATACTTGAAAAGTGTCTATAAGCCTAGCATTTAGTTTCCTCTTACTTTTCTGTCAATTCAACAATTTCTGAATCATTTCCATTTGTTTATTTTTTTATTTTCATTAATTATTTATTTATTAATTTATTTACTTAATTTTTCCATTCTCATTTATCCCCTCTATGCCCTTTTCCACTTCACACTCCCACCTTCTCACCCCTATTCCCACCATCACTTTTCAAGACCTATATTTTTTTCTGTCAATTGAAGACAAAATATAATTTCCCTCCACGAAACTTTCTAGGAGTAAAGCCTTGAACTCACTACAGCTCAACTCTCAGCAAAAAAAAAAAAAAGTAGCTGAAGGAAACAATACTTATGGAGGAATTTCAGAGAGATATTTGTATTATATTATCCTCCAGCTATTTTAAAACCAAACCTCACAGTAAGCAGTTTAGTAGAGGAGGCTGCATAAATAAACTTGATCCTTTGCCCCTCTGCAGAATTACTTGAACTTCACCCTGCTTTGATTTTAGATCACTGGCCTCCATTAAAGGACAGGGTATGAAATAGCCCAAGGAGAGTGGCCCAGGCCAAAGGTCAGTATTAGAACCTAGTTGAACAAAACATTTTTTTTTCCCTTTAGTCTCAGGGTTAATTGTGAACCTGGATTCATGCATTTTCCGTGTTTTGAGGATCCAATCCTCTACTTTGAAGGTACTGTCTTTCAGGGCCCCTGTTGCCCATAGAATGACAACATACTGTTTTCCTTTCCAGAACAGCGCAGCATGTGTGCTTACAGGTGGTCACAACGTCTTTACCACATTTGCAATCTTTCTGTTCGTCAGCTCTGTTGTGTTGCCAGGATTAATTCTTGAATTCCTTTTTCTGATTTCTTAAAGGCTCTTGGCACTGTCTTTGTCCCTTTGGCTTAACTGGTTTTGCCTCCACCATATCAGTTAGCATAATCACATTCATCTGTTCAGCATTAAGTAGGCTTGTGACTCCAGGTGACTTGTACCTGGAGATCATGCTAAATTTCATTTGTTTATAATTTTGTCAGTGGATTCAAGAGGTTATTGGCTTTTTCTGGGCCCTTCCCCCCCCCCCGGGTTTGCATTGTCTCTTTGAGAAAACTGAGTGTGACAGAAAATAGAGGTCTAGTCTGCAGTTGGTTACTGATTTTTATGGGTGATTTTTAGACTCTCCTCATTTTCCTATTGATTATGGCCTGTGTACCTCATAGTTACTAGGAGGATTAATGCTTGCGTAGCAGTTGCTAGAATGTAGGGCTTTGGAAGGGAGGGCATGCTATTAATAGTGATATAGAAATATGTATAAAACAAAAAGGATGCATATATGCATAACCCATGGACACAGACAATAGGGTGGTGAAGGCCTGGGGCAGGGGGCTGGAGTGGGCTAGGAGAGGTCAATGGGGGGGGGACAGATGTAATAAAAATACAGTTTTAATTAAAAAAAGAAAAAACTTGTATAGAGATTATTAAAAAGCAACAGAGCCTGAGGTAGTCTTGACTAGAAAGAAAGCTCATGAGAAGACTTGGAAGTTGAAGACTTGTCATTCCTGAGAATAGTCTCACATTATGGTCCAGCTCCCTTGAGAAGACAAGATGGAGGTGATCTGTGGGCAGGTTGCATCCAAGTAAGATTTCAAAGTCCTAAGATCTGTTACTTTGAGAGGTTGATCAGAATCCAACTCTTCATTGTGGTCTTGATTTTTATCAGCATATGAACAGCAGGTGCATCTGAAGAGAAGACAGCAATGAATATTCTGCATCCATTCCTAATTGTGTGAAGTTCTATGATCTTATTAAATTCATAATAGAAATATATTTCAGCTTGATGTGGTTGGAGCTATGTGGTTGGAATCATTTTGGCTGTGGCTATAAGATAAGAATACTCTTTAAATGTTTTGAGGATATGCTTATTTAAACAAAGATCACATTTAATATGGCACTGAAGCAACAGCAGAACAAAGAGCATTTAGCTATTCTTTAATGGAAGTTGGAGGATAGCTAAATTTTCTGGGAGAGATATATAAACATTCTTCAATTTATTAATAAGTTGTGAATCATTTGAGGTTTTATCTTCCTTGGGGAAAATAGACAAAGGAAAGAAGAGCTAGAAAAGAATATAAAGGTCTGAATAATGTGGGCCAATAAGATGATGGTTTATAATTTTCTATCTTGGTAAAACTTTTCCAAACTGCTTTTTAAATTAATAATTTCTCTCCGTTCATCTTTAGTAAACAGACACATATAATCTGAAACTTTCTGTCAATGAAAGTCAGAAACTTAGATTAATACTTTTAGAAGTTATGCTTAAAGAAATGCAAACTTGAGTAAAAGAAAATAAAAAAAAGGTTAGAATTGTGATAAGTTAGTTTGGTAGAGACCAGGATGTAAAAGCCAGGAAAGCTATGGGATATTGAAACACAGGTAACAAAGGGGAATTAGGTGGGGACACATGAAATATGAATTATTTATGTTCTCTGTTCAAGAATAGCTAAAAGGTTGTTTTCCTAAGAGAGAGAGGTTCCTTAAAAGTTTAGGTGTAATTACTAGTAATTACTGAGTTTTTTCCTTCTTAAAGATAATCTATCATAGCTTGATTCCCCAGGTATTTGCTAATAAACTGTGAACCAGCTATAGGACATGAAATAGACAAGATAGTACTTTTAAATCTAGAGACAGTGTAGAGTAGTGGTAGGAACAGAGCCTTTGACAAATATCCCTTGAAAGATTTGCTGAAATTCTCTGAGATGATCTTCATTGGTAAAACCACCTTTAATAATACCTGCCTCATAGTATGCCTTAAAGGGATGTTCTAAGGATTAAATGACAAAATGTGCAAGTTGCTTGACACCCAATAAGTGCTCAAAATTTTGTAGTTTCTACTGTTTTTATTGTTGTTTCTGAATATTTAAGTGTAATTATTATTCTGTGGACTATATTTATGTGGTGAGATGAAAATTTGAAGGTGTTTGTTGAATATTAAATAATGATTATAAGTGAAGCAGATGAACAAAAGGTCCAGAAGAAAAGTGTGACTCAAAGGCCAATCTTTTTTGAACATTGACCAGACTGAAGCAAATTTTTGGCTGCAGCAAGCAAAACAAATATGCCCATGATCAGACCCTTCATCAGGTGCATGGAGCCAAAGCTTTGGGAATAATTACCTTCAGCTCAGGTCATCGAAATCATCCCAGATTTTTGAGATGCCAGCAGTGAGAGCTGGTGCTCTCCAAGTCAGGAAATGTGAATCGGAAACAGGATGTGATCCTGGCAGAGATCATGAGGATGATCATTTATGGCATTTGTTTTGAACAGGAATAAGATTGGTACCTGCTCATAGATGGCCAGGCTCCTGAAGCTATGAGGAAATAATTCTGGGCAGGTAGGCAGAAACTCCCACGTATAGTTTTATTGCTCACTAATGTGCTAGAAAAATTTTGGCAAGATACATAAACTCTCATGAACTCTCAGAGCCTCAGATTCCTCCTCTGAGCAAAAGGATTGGACAAGGATTGAAACCTTTGAGGTTTCTTTTAACATCTTGTCAACTAGTATATATTACTGTGTTTTTAAATTTTTTAGTCTATTTAGTCTATTAGACTATAATTAATAAACTTAGTCTCTGTGATTGTATAGTTACAATTTGTAAATTTTTCCCTAGATATTTATGCATTCTGGGATTTATTTATTTTTTATTTTTTATTTTTGCCTTTTTTATTGGTTCGTCCACATGTTAAGTGTATGAATAGAAGAGTCACCACACAGTTTTCCAAATTAACTGAATTTTGGCTAGTGAGTCAACAGAGTTTAGAAAGTTTGTAAACAGCGTTGAATCTTACAGTCTCATTCACATTTATATAGGAAATATTTTTCAAGAAGATAGATATTTATGGTGAATGAGGCAGACAAAGTATTTGCAGATAGTGGTCTCCGGACAGCTAGGCAAAGTTTACAATTTTAAAACCAGAGGCCACAATGGTTAATTAATTTTGTCCCAGGCTTTTTACTAAGGAAATGAGATCCTTTTTTTCTTTAATGGACAATGTTGTTTTTTAATCAAGAGCTGGGTAAATAATTAAAGTAGAATTCAAGTACACTCAGTCAACTAATGTGCTCTCAAACAAAACCGAAGGGGGAAAGTGGGCATGGATATGGTTTATGGGAGTGTTCAGAGGTTCATCTCAGTTGGAGTCCCTCTTCCCCACACTAAATTGCTAAATAATATCACTAACTACTTTTTATTTTGCAGTGACTTTCAAAAACTCTGGCGAGCATCTCTAAGTGAGATACTTTTAATTCTTTTCTTTACTTATTTCTCCTTGGAAGAGTCATAGGCTTCCAAGAACTTGTGAGGGTTGCATTCCAGATCTTCCTCAGTACTTAGATGTAAGACTTGAGAATTTTTAAATTTTCATATGAGGAAAATCGTGCTTGTATGCCTACTATATTGGTCACTCATAAAGCAATAGTGCCGTGGTAGCCAAGCTACCTCCTAGAGCAGTAGAAAACATCCAGGCAGAAAGACATATTTTTGTTTACTTATATCACAGATATTTCACTCTTAAGAAATAGAGCACAGTGAGAAGGATAAACTCTTCTCAGTTTTCCAGTGGTCATGTTCTAACCACAGTAGTAAGAAAATAAAGATCTATGTTAACCTCCCCTCGTGTCTCTCCAATTTCTCCAGACTGTGGAATGTTGGGAATCATACTGTGAGTGCTCTGAGAATCAATTATTGTCAGATTCTGTTTCCAGGGCTGCCAGACAATATTTTGGCTCAACTTCAGTCCATTTGGAACACAGCTGTTAAGTTGTTGACAAAAACTAAGGAAATATGAACATGTTCCACCCTTTCAAAAAGAATGCATTTTCTGGCAATCAACCTGATGGGCTTGGAATTTTCTTATTGGAGAGCAAGTTAGTACCACCCTCTGGCATCCTTTTGGGCTGAACTGGTCATTCCTGTGTTCCCGTATACGTGGCACCCTCCATTTACCACTTGGGATATTCAAAATTTATTTCTGATCATGAATTTGAGCTTTATATTATTCTGTTGAAAACTGCCCCACAACTTTAAGTTTTCCTGGGATTTAGAGTCTCTTTGGTCTCACCACTTGAGGCATATTTTTAAAAAAAGACTATTATGACAAGTTAGCACTGATTTACTTCCAAAGGATTAGTGGTAGTACTACTCTGCCTGCTTTCCATTGCAGCTAATAGAAAAATCCTATTCCACTGAACAATAAATAGTGTGTGACCATTTATATAACAAAACAGGGACTTATAATTATATGTATATTGGTTTACATAAAAAATAAAGCCAGTGGGAAGATAATTTTAAGAAAATGTTTACCTATAGGAAGAGGGAGATAACAGGTTAGAGAAGACAGAAGAAGAAACTAGGCTTCCTTAAATATATCATGTTTGTGGATTTGTTTTCGGAATTATATAAGTATTCATTTAATAACAAAAAAATGAAGTAAATGTAAAAGAAATTTATAAAACTTAAAATGAAAAATAATAAATTCATTTAAAGCTATATACTAGTAATGCTGCCCAATATAACTTTTGTGATGATAAAAGTGTTCTGCAGTAAGCATTATTCAGTACAGTAGCCTCTAGCCACATATGGCTATTGAACACTTGAACGGTGCCTAGTGTTACTGAGAAACAAAATCTTAAATTATATTTAGTTAATTCAAATTATAATTTTAATAGCCACATGTGGCTAATGGCTACCCTACTGGACAACTTAGAAACAGAATAATCACAGAACAGAGATAAATTGCTGCAAGTGATTTTAAAATGCAATGATTTGGTTGTATATTCCTAGTGGGGCAATACTCTAAAGCCAAAAGAACTTAAAAAATAGTATTACACTGTTTTCAGTAATGACTTTTTTTATAGTAATGTTGGTGTCATTTTGAAACTGTTAGGTGTATATTGTGAATAAATCAAATGAGTAAATATGCTGATTTCTTTGAGAACTCAAATTTTTGGCACAATTGGAAGGAGATATAGGTTGAAGGTTGATACAATTAAGTTAAAACTTTTTGAAGCATTTAATGAACTTATGATGTATGTTTTCTTAGGAAATATTTCCCAGCTCTATCCATCAAAAAGGCCTAGAAAAGCTTAGTAAGCAAGCATTTATTCTGCCTTTTCTATATGAACTATACATCAGGGAAACCAAAGAATTGATGAAAGAAGTTTTCTCTTTATGACACTATTCTATCCTATCTAAGAAAAGAGTAATATGCAAATTGGCCATCACTCCAACACACAAGATGACCACCCCCATGTGGTCAAAGATGGCTGCCCCCATGTGGACACAAGATGGCCAGCAGGGGAGGGAAATTGGGGACAAACTGGCCTGCAGGGGAGGGCAGTTGTGGGCAATCAGGCCTGCAGGGGAGGGCAGTTGGGAGGGACCAGGCCTGAAAGGGAGGGAAGTTGGGGGAAAACTGGCCTGCAGGGGAGGGCAGTTAGGGGCAACCAGGCTGGCAGGGGAGCAGTTAGGCGTTGGTCAAACTGGCAGGGGAGTTGTTAGGGGCAATCAGGCAGGCAGGCTGGCGAGCAGTTGGGAGCCAGCAGTCCTGGATTGTGAGAGGGATGTCCGACTGCCCAGTGGGATCGGTCCTAAACGGGCAGTCGACATCCTTGAGAGGTCCCAGATTGGAGAGGGTGCAGACTGGGCTGAGGGACACACACCCTCCTGCACGAATTTCGTGCACCGGGCCTCTAGTATAATAAATAAAAAAGTAATGATACAATTACATTATTACTATCTTCCAGCCCATGATGAATTAATGGATATGGTCAGTACTCACCAGGGGATAAAAATCTCTTAAAAAGGTAATAGTAGTATATTATGATGATGTACACGGCTTATGTTTTACTTTTTCTTTTTTGCTCTTGTTTGCGGCTGAAAATGTGAAAAACCAAACATAAAGTTGTCTCACAAAAGAAAACCAAAACAAACAGACCCACAGTCAAACCTGACTCTGATCTAGATCCAACTACCAATTTACAGAAGCTGTAAGAAACAGAGGCCTGGTAAAGGACCCAATGGTTGTGCAGTAAATGAAATCCAACTGTGGGATATCACAGCAAGAATCAGCAAACTATTGCCTGTGGGTCAATTTGGATACTGATAGAAACATACATATTGTAAATAAATTTAAGAAACTCAGGAAAATCTAGATACTGCTTGGATATTGATGATTTTAAGAAAATTTAAAGGTTTTTAAAAAGATTTTTAACTATGATATTACAGTTGTATTTTTTAAAATTTTTTATTGATTAAGGTATTACAAATGTGTCTTTATCCCCCCATTGTCCCCTCATCCCACCAGTCTTGCCCTCACCCTTACCCTCTGTTGTCTGCGTCCATCGCTTATGCTTATATGCATGCATACAAGTCCTTTGGTTGATCTCTCCTCCTTACCCCCACCCTCCCCTACCTTCCCTCTGAGGTTTGAGCATCTTATCGATGCTTCTCTGTCTCTAGATCTGTTTTTGTTCATTGGTTTATGTTGTTCATTATAGTCCACAAATGAGTGAGATCATGTGATATTTATCTTTCTCTGACTGGCTTATTTCACTTAGCATAATGCTCTCCAGCTCCATCCATGCTGTTGCAAATGGTAGGAGTTCCTTCCTTTTTACTGCGGCACAGTATGGAATTTCCTCAAAAAACTAAAAATGGAACTTCCATTTGACCCATTGATCCCACTTGTAGGAATATATCCCAAGAAACCGGAAACACCAATCAGAAAGGATATATGCACCCCTATGTTCATAGCAGCACAATTTATAATAGCTAAGATTTGGAATCAGCCTAAGTGCCCATCAGCAGATGAGTGGATTAAAAATCTTTGGCACATCTACACAATGGAATACTATGCAGCTGTAAAAAAGGAAGGAACTCCTACCATTTGCAACAGCATGGATGGAACTGGAGAGCATTATGCTAAGTGAAATAAGCCAGTCAGAGAAAGATAAATATCACATGCTCTCACTCATTTGTGAATTATAATGAACAACATAAACCGATGAACAAAAACAGATGTAGAGACAGAGAAGCATCGATCAGATGCTCAAAACTCAGAGGGAAGGCAGGGGAGGGTGGGGGGGAGGGGGAAAGATCAACCAAAGGACTTGTATGCATGCATATAAGCATAAGTGATGGATGTGGACAACAGGGGGTGAGGGTGAGGGCAGGATTGGAGGTATGAGGGGATATTGGGGGGATAGGGACACATTTGTAATATTCAATAAAGGAAAAAAATATTTGGCATATCTATGCAATGGAATACAGTTGTATTTTTAATTGCCCTTCTTTTTTAGTTAACTGTTCTGAAATGTTTACAGAAGAGCATGGTGTCTAGGATGTGCTTCAAAATAATTCAGGGGGGCCGGGCCAGTGTGGCTCAGTTGGTTGAGTGGTTATTGTGCACCAAAAGTTCACCTGTTAGATTCTTGGTCAGGGTGCATACCTGGGTTGTGGGCTTGATCGCCAGTAAGGGGCATGCAGTAGGCAGTTGATCTATGTTTGTCTCTCACATGGATGTTCTTCTCTCTTTCCCTTCCTTTCTCTTTAAAATCAATAAAAATATAGTTTTAAAAACTCAGGGGGTAGGGAGTAGGTGGGTGTAGTGATGAAACTAGATTGGCCATTAAGTGGTATCCATTGAATGTGCTGATGTATAGTTTGGGTTAAGTATACTACTTTTCTACTTTTATGTAAGTTTGAAATTTTCCACAGTAAAATTTTAATGCCTCTTTTCATTAAACTTGATTCCAATGGAAAAGAAGAAAATGATAATTAAGATAAGTAACTAAATATATATTGTAAATTAGATGGTAAAAAGAGTTCAGTAAAAAAAAAAGGTTAAGATTTTTGAGGATAAAAGGATATGAATTGTTGACAGGAAGCTACGGAAATTTTTAAGAGGATGACTCTGACTGTGTGGTATATAAACCACATATCCCACCCCTAAGTCTGGGGATGGAGTCAGCTTCTTGAGCAGCACCTGGGAAAACTGAGCAGCCAAACACAGTGCTTGCAAGCATGCAATCTGGAACTTGATTTCATGGGTTCAAATCCCAACTCTGCCACTTACTAGCTGTAATGTGCTAATGTTACTGAGAGACTAAACGTGTGAACTCAGGCAAGTTCCTTAGCTTCTCTGTGCTTCCATTTCCCCGTGTTGTATAAGTCTTTGATAAATGTTAAAAAAAATTATATAATACTGACATGGGAATTAAGGCTGAAAGTGTTTTTTAAAATTGACAGCCTTCTTATCAGTACACTAAGTGAGTTTCAAATATTGTAAGACAGTGGTTTTCACATTTAAATATGAATCAGAATCACCTAGAGTGCTTGTTAAAACAATAATACTGAGCCTTCCCTCCCTCCTACCCCGGTGTTTAGTTCTGTAGGTCTGGTGGGAGCCTGTGGCTGCATCTCTAACAGCTTCCCAAGTGATAATGATGATTCTGGTCTGAGGACCTTACGTTGAGAACCATTGCACAAAGAATCCCCTTATTCTGCTGCTATCCATTTAGAAGGAAAATGGAAAAAACAAAAACACAAAACATGACTTTAAATTTTTAAAAAATAATTCATTGGCTAACCTCAACTTCATATGACAGAGGAGATAACATTCTTAGTTTTACCCCAAAATGAGAGAGTTTGAGTTTTCTTCTCTTGGTTTTCATGACGGAATAAAAGAAAACTGTGCTTATGGGTAAAAAAATGACATACCAGCTGCAGATTATTTTCACATTCTTTTTTTTATATATAAAAATTCAACGTAGCCAGACAATTTCTCACCTACTCATATCCATCTAAAACAAGACACCATCTGTTATGTACCCACTTAATCAGTACCGTGACAAATTGGAGCACATTCGGGCCTCTGACACCATATACCACTCACCAGGAGTTTCTGACTAGACCTTTGGAAGGTCCTGATCAGAGGCTGCGAGGACAGCTGGCCATTAAACTGCAGCTGGATATAATCAGAGGAGATGCCCTCAAGGACTCCCACCACATAAGCAGGGTCAGACAGCCTGGCCAGGATGGCATTTGGAAAATGAGTAACCTGGGGTTTGGAAGGCTCCCGAGTTTAATTTACTGATCAAGAAGGTTAAGTTATCTTTGAAAAGCGAGTCTCTTTTCTCTTGGTGTCCATTGAACATGAAGTGGGGATGTTGAGCGTTTTCAGCATGTCCCCAGTCGGTGCCTGGACTCTCACTAGAGTGCTGGCTTGCAGACAAAATGCCTCTGTACGTGGAATGGGAGGTCTCATTTCTGCTCCTGCTGGTCTGAGGTGAGCTGTAGACGGAAGTCAGACAATCCACACAACTTCAGAACTCCCTTCCAGCAGCTACTGGTGTAAAGGTCTCTCATCTCTTTGCTTGCTAACATGTTCAAAAGCAGAGAAAGCAGGTGGCATTTGAAATAAGAAGAAAAAAAATCAGAGAAAAGGAAGCAGATAAAAAGCAATGTTACAAGAAGGGAAAAAGTGAAGTTGGAATTTGGAAACTGCAGTTAGGGGTAACGAGGTTAGCAACTGAAGCTTCAAGACACAATTTCCTTAGTAATGCACATGTAATATTAGGAAAAGAGGAAAAATGCTTGGTAGGTAGGTGGATCTACCCCCCCACCCCATATAGAGTAGAGGGGATGGAGAATGAATATAAAGACACAAAATAGTAAAAGCTGAGCAGATGATAACTATAGCCTTAAATGAAACTTTGAGGGTTCGTGATCTATTTTGTGTCTCCGAGTACTTAACCATTAAAACATAAAAATAGTGTGTATAATTTAAAACAGCTCCATGAAAGGGTATTACACAATTTCCTTAGTAATGCACATGTAACACTGGGAAAAGAGGAACAATGCTTTGTTTAGTAATGAATCGAGTACATGGAACAACAAAAAATCTGTCGGAATATATTTCTAGAATGCAAAAGAAAAATTACTTATTTCCGGAGTAAGTAGGAGATAAGAAGTATTTAAAATGTTCTTAGCTCTTTACTTTTCCCTTTGTCTCTTTCTCTCAGCAAATATTTATGAGGACCTGCTGTGTACCAGGTGCTCTTTCTAGGAATGGAAGGATTCAGCGATGAACAAAAGAAACAAAAATCCCTGCTACCAGCATTTAGTAGGCAAGAGGAAACCTTGAAGGTTTTGTTGAATGGAGACTCCTGGACCCAAACCCTAGATTCTGATCTAGTTAATTTGTGAAAGGGCCTGGAGATACAGACTTTTAAATGCTATAAACTTAGGTGATTCTGACATGACACAAAGGTATGTTCCCCAAAGGTATCTCACTCACTCTTAAGGCATCAACTGTTTCTCACAGGAGTACTGAGCCCATAGGCCACTTTCAGTTCCTGAGCTCCAGACCTGTTTATTCAAGGAGTCTCTTGGACTTTTCCACCTGGCCTTAAAAAGTCAAAGGCTACACGTTAGAAAAAAATGAAATTACCTCTAACTACAAACCTACACTTCTTCCTACAGTTTCATTTCATTGAACAGCATCACCTTTTAGGTACCAAAGAATGAATTGGAAATTCATCCTAAAATCACAGTCTTCTCCTTCCTTCCACAAATCTAGTCACTCCTGCTTTAGGGACTACCTCTGTGATATTGACTATATTTATCTCTATTGCTTCTGCTTTAGGTCAGCCTCATTCACCACCCCCTTGCCTATTCCCAGTCTTCTAATTGGACACAGACTCTGTCCTTCCAGTGTCTCTTCCTGCTGTTTCCCATGTAATCTTTTCATACCAGTCATGTAACTCCCCTGTTGATACCTCCTTAATCACTCAAAACTGCTCACTGAACAAAATCCAAGTTATTGAGAAGGTTAAATTAGTTCATAATCAGGTGGCCTTTCTAGCATTTTCCTCTTATAGAACCTCCTCCAACCTTCCATCATCCTATAATTCAACCATTACTCAATCATACTTTTCTTTTTTAAAATATATTTTTATTGATTTTAGAGAGGAAGGGAGAGGGAAAGAGGAATAGAAACATCAATGATGAGAGAGAATCATTGATTGGCTGCCTCCTGCATGCCCCACACTGGGGATCCAGCCAGCAACCAGGGCATATGCCCTGACTGGGAATCAAATCATGGTATCCTGGTTCATAGGTTGACATTCAACCACTGAGCCAAGCTGGCCGGACTCGGTCATACTTTTCAATCTGTGATGTCTTTGCTCTTGCCCTTCCATATGCCTAGAGTGGTCTTCTTCATATTTACATTCACTAGATAATTCATCATTCAACATTCACTTTACTATAAAAATTCATGAACACCCCTTCACAACCTCCCACTCCCCAAAGAACTTCCTTTCTTTGTGCCCCTATATTACCATATGCTTTCAGTGTAGCATATGTAACCACCTAGGACATATTTTTTCACTATGAGTCTCACTTGGGTGGTGTGAAACCTCTTGATGTCTTAGAGCCTATTTTGCTTTGTAGGGGAATTTTTATCACAGTGTATGTCCAGTCTTGAATGAATGAATGAAAATGATGACTCATCAAGAACAGTAATTGAATATTTTGTGATGCAAGGATTTTTTTTTATATACTTTATTTTTATCTAGTTAAAGCATAGGGCTCCTTTAGTTGAGTAGTAATTAAAGTAAGTTTCTACCTTTATGTTTAACATTTAAGTCTTAAATTGAGTTTTTTAGTGGATCTTTAGTCTAAGTATCATAGATCTTAGATTTTCATTCTTGAGCAGAAAGACTTTAAGCATCTCAGCTTCCTTCTTGCATATAAATTTTGATTTATAATGGTTTCAAGCTGTGTTTATATTTAAGGAAAGAAACTTATTACTAGCCATATTTTATAATAGTAGAAAAATTATTCAGATTTATTGGTTTTATCTAAACTATTTTCATGATATCTGATTACAAGGGAATGGAGCCTTTTTTAAAAAACAACAAAGAGATTCCACACATTTTTAGTATGCCTGAGTAGGTCACCCATTGCTCTCTGTATCTCAGATATTATTTTGAACTCAAATGAACCATATTATATATCCCAAATTTTGTGAATTGCTCAAGGAATAGAAGGGTGAACTCATAACTGATATTGTTCACAAACTAGTGGGGGATAGTAATGTTTCCATGACTTATTTTAATAACAAGTGGGTCATTGCTTATTCAGTGTCCTGATGTACTTTGAACTGTTCTTCAATCAGTAGCAATTCAATATAATAAAAGCATAATATGTAAATCGACCTAACAGCAGAACGACCAGTCGGCGGAGGGCAGGGCTGGTGAGCAGGTGGCGCCAGGCCAGCCAAGGCGCGTGCCAGCAGACAGAGGGAGGGGACAGAGATGAGAGGGCCGAAACCATTCCCTGATTGCCCCATCTGGTCATCTCCCACAGAGGGAGGCCGGATGGTGGCAATGGCAGGGGTGATGGGAGCAGCGCTGTCCCCTGATCAGCAGGCCCAGTCACCTCCTACAGAGGTGTCAGTAGGACATCCCCTGAGGACTCCAGGACTGTGAGAGGGAGCAGACCAGGCTGAGGGACACCCCCCCTCCCAGTGCACGAATTTTTGTGCACCATGCCTCTAGTAGGTTCATAATTTCCCATTTGATCTCAACCAAGAGTCTTATGTGGGGTATTTGGCAGATAATGATAACCCCACGTTTCTGTGGCCCTTGATATTTACAATGCACCTTGCCGTGTATAATCATCCTTTTTTGATACCTGGCAGTTTTATGAATAGAGTGAAATTTACTGGCCAGTAAATACTAGCAGACTGTTGTGTGTGCCCTTGTAAGAATCACTTCCTAACAAACTGACACCTTTCTACCCTCTGATCCAATAAATTTCCAGAACAGTATGAACGATAATATCTGGAATTGAAAAATATATAGATTATTTTTTTCTGTGTTCTTTTCTTCAAACATATTACTATGTTGTGGCTGAAAAATAACAAGAAAAGCAAACCTTTACCTTCAGGTAACAGTGCCTTTGAATAAATCTAAAGATTCCAGATGCTTAAATGCACATTTAGAACAGTAGTTAGAAAAAAACATTTTCAAACAGAACGGTTTGTCCCTGATTTATTCCTCACAATAGTTCTCACACTAAAAGAAAAAAAAATCCTGACAATTACTCAAATAACAAGAGAAATATGCCTGTTAATTGTCAGTGGAGTGAAATATAATGATGTAAATAGCACCTTAAAAAGATGTTTGTCTTTTCTGTACCTCAAGGTTCAAAATGATGTCTCCTGATTTTTGAAGCACCAATTTTGAGTTGTTTAAATTCAAGGACCTCATCTGTATAGAGCGGGGAATTGCCAATCTATTAATACCTGCATTTTTATGACACATTCTAAGGTCAATAGGAAAGAGGTTTCTGAATAAAAGACTTAAAATTACCTTATAAATTATTAATTATAGGGCATATTACCTTTGAATTATAAAAGCCCAGAAAAAAATAGAAAGGAGAATTGAAAAACATCAATCTCAGGTTCTTTAAAAATGTAATACCAATCATTGGAGCAGTGTACAAATCTTTTATTAAAGATAAAAAAGAGGTGATGCATTTTTTTATTAACTGGAGGGATATGTTCAATTCACAGATTAAAAATCTTATTACTAACTCAAGTCAGGAAAGTGATTTATTACTAAAATGGAATGGGAAGCATTCAGTTGTCCATAGCAGCTTTTATCAGGAGTAAAACTATCGGTTTGTATCTATTTTAGCAGGCTTAATTTTTTTAAGGTGGTCTTGCCATCTGTTTGAAGAATTGAAGATCTTTTTCTAAAGTTGGCAAGTTACCTTAAAGTGAAAACATTAACTGTTTTTCATTTAGCTTAAAGTTTTAAAAGTAAAGATTCTTTCTGTGCTGTAATGAAGGTAATGGTTTCCAAAAGGGGGGGAAATGCAGAGTTTACTGATTCCTGTCCTTAATATTTTTTTAAAAAGGTTGTAGTTTATAAACATTTTTTTAAAGGAAAATAATGTCCTGTGTATTTGGTATTTGCTATGGCAAAGGGAGATTATTATTATTATCTTTTAGGTTCATTGATTCCTGTGATTGTTACCACTTTGTTTGTAAGAGTAATTGTGATAATGCTTTTGAATGATTTCAAATTCCCTCAGGCCTTAATTCAATATCTAAGATGTTATATTTAGAAAAAGTCCCTTAGTATAAACTAATTATTTAGTACCGAAGCTCATTTGTTCATACCTATAATATAATCAAATATCCCGCCCGATGTCAGGGAAATACATGAGGGTCAGGATATACCTCCTGGATGTGGTAGGGAGCCTGGAAGTGGGGTGTGATTTGGCTTGGTGGAGGAGTTGGGGGGGCAGCGTTTAGTATAGGCTAAATGGCACTATCTTAACACACTCAGCTGAAGCTGAGCTTGTTGTATGGGGAAGGTGGTGAGAAAAGGGCTTGGGGAGAAATGGTGAAGAAATAGCTCTGGTTGTTTATCAAAAGCTTAAAGAGATGAGTTTCTGTTAACTAACTAGGGGAAGCCAGTGGAAACGTTTAGAACAAAGTAGAAGAGAAAGTGAAAAGTCATTCAGTGTGCTGGCACATTTAAGGTAAGGAGACCAGACAGCAGTTGGCCAGAGAAAATGACTCCATAGGCAATTGGAGGTCATGAGCCCTAAGACAGCAGGAACTAAAAAGTGATGTTCATAAAAACAAAACAAGGGGACCCTTTCCCCCTCCCCACCTGGGAGTCCATTCTGTGGGACTCTTTCCCTCTCCCACGTGGGAGTCTGTACTTGTTCTTTAATAAATCTCCACCTTTGCTATACTAAAAAACAACAAACAAAAAAAGTACAGGTAACTCTGATTCGTATGCTATTCCTGGCTTCAGGTGGTGATGCCAGTGCCACAGACCTTGGGAAGCATGTAATATTCTCTCCATGTATTCCTTTTTACAGAAGGAGACACAAACTCTCTCAGAGCGTCTGTTCTACCAGCAGGGACCATCCAACTCTTCCCACTCGGGCTAGGGACAGCTGACAGTGCACCTGTGTGTCCATTTTGAAGTGGTGCCTTCTGGGATTGCTTGTGTAACACCAGGTGCACCTTGGTGTCAAGGCTGCCTTGGAATTTGGGCTTTTCACTATGAATATTAAGCAGTAACTATCATGCTATAGGTTGTCAGTATCATAATGGACTAGAAAATCTTAGAATTTACCAATAGTTTTCTATCTCATTTAAAGCTAAATTTTTACTTAAGAATGGTTGTCAGAGATATGCTCACATTGTCTAGTTTCTTGGCATTGGAATGTATGTATAGCTTCTCTGACTTATATACTGCTTTCTGCAGAAAAAATAAAGGTCTACACAGCCTCATGTCCATCTGTCTATATTTATACATTTGTAAGTATATATATATTAAGAAAAAAGAAGAGAAAAACTGTGCTTCAAATGCAAAATGCCTGTTACAAAGCATCATATTTCTTCAGGCTGTTTTGTCCCTTTGAGCATTTGAGGATAGACAAATGCCTTTTCCTTGTTCCTTTTTTTCCCCCTTTTTCAAAGCTGGCACATTCTTGTTCAATGAAAACAAGGGAGCAAGGGATTATTCTAGCCATTGAAATAGAAATGGTGTGTGAATCTGACAGCTGGAGCTTGGGTGTGAGATATTGCAATTTTTGCTGTAGGGAAAGGAGATAAAATGAGGGTTTGAATTTCATAGCATAAGGGGCTACCTAAATAGCAGCTGTTAGGTGTGAGATCCCTGGTGAAGTTTAGAGAATGGTGGGGGTTAGGTATTCCTAAACCCAAAGAGTTGGAGTGGGGGAAATGCATTGCTTTCTTTAAAGTGATTTTTCCCCTTTTCTAACTCATGGCAATTGCTTTCAGGGTGTAGAACTGCACATTCATAAATTCTCTTCACTTGTCTACACTAAAAATACTGGCAGCCTTAGAGTTTTCATGTTGAAGGAGTTGAATAATATCCATAGATTACATGGGAGGGTTCATATTTTGAAACTGCTGGAATTGTTCATAACAGTTCAGTGGGTTTGGTTCTGCATTTCAAAAGGGAATGTTGTAATGAGTTTGACTTCCAGATGACAATAAAATGATCTCTCTCTCTGAACAGCACTTAGTTGATAACTTTTTAATGAATTTATTGTTTCATCATATTACTGATTTTTAAAGATGTCCCATCTCTCCTAAAAGACAAATGCATCAGCATGCTTCTCCCTTCTTAATTCCCCTCGGCCATCATCACACATGCTCTCTATGCATCAGCCTCTATGTACACCTTTCAGTTCCTCAAATACAAGTTGTTATCCCTCACTTCTGCAATTTCAGAATAGTATGAAGTGTAGAAAATAATTAAGACCTTTCCCCCACTACTCCTCTTTCTTTCCCCTAAAGTAACCATTTCAAATAGTTGCTTGTGATTGTGATATAATGGCTACTGTGGTGGATTCCCAAACATATCTCCCAAATTACTAATTTCAATCAATGGTTCTCAAACTTTTTAATAATAGAACCTTGTTTAAAATTATTGAAAACTCCCAAAGAGGTTTTCATTTACCAATATTTATCATATTGGAAATTAAAAACTGAAAATAATTTTAAATGTTTATGTATTAACTAGAGGCCTGGTGCACAAAAATTTGTGCACTCGGTGGGGGGGGTCACTCAGCCCAGCCTGTGCCCTCTCGCAGTCTGGGACCCCTCAGGGGATGACCACCTGCTGGCTTAGGCCCGCTCCCCGGGGGATTGGGCCTAAGATGGCAATCAGACATCCCTCTGGCAGCCCGGCAGCCTCGGGGGATGTCCACTTGCCAGCGGGGAGCAGGCCTAAACTGCAGTCGGACATCCTTAGCACTGCTGAGGAGGCAGAAGAGGCTCCCACCACCACCGCTGTAATGGCAGCCATCAGCCTGGCTTGTGGCTGAGCAGAGCTCCTCCCATGTGAGAGCGCCCTGACCACCAGAGGGCAGCTCCTGCATTGAGCGTCTGCTCCCTGGTGGTCAGTGTGTGTCATAGTGACCAGTCATTCCCAGTCGTTCTGCTGTTAGGGTCAGTTTGCATATTACCCTGTTACTATATAGGATAGAGGTCTGGTGCACTGGTGGGGGCCGGCTGTTTTGCCTTGAAGGGTGTCCCGGATCAGGGTGGGGTTCCTGCTTGGGTGCCTAGCCAGCCTGGATGAGGGGATGATGGCTGTTTGCATCTGGTCACACCCCCTTCAGTGTGGGGGTCCCCACAGGGGTGCCTGGCCAGTCTGGGTGAGGGGCTGAGGGCCATTTTCAGGCTGGTGGGTGACTGAAGCTCCAAACCTCTCCTTTTTTTCTTTTTTTTTTTTATTCTGGGATTTATTTACCTTCTATGGCTGTCACTGGAACTGAGAGCTGGCTTTAGCTCTGAGGCCTCGGCTGCTGAAAGCAGGTCTCTGGGTTTGTTTGGATTCTATAATTGAAACACTGTTTCAGCTCCAGCTCTGAGGTCCGGCTGACTGAAAGCAGGTTTCTGGGGTTTGTTTAGCTTCTATATTTGCAACATTGTTTCTTAGACTGCAGCTCAGAGGCCAGCAGCGGCAGGCAGGGAACCTTGGCTTCCTCCATCACTGGAGCAAGCAAGCCTCCTGTTCGCTTCAGCTGTGTGGCTGCCGGCCGCCATCTTGGTTGGCAGTTAATTTGCATATCTCGCTGATTAGCCAATGTGAAGGGTAGCAAAGTTACAGTTAATTACCATGTTTCTCTATTATTAGATAGGATTCATTTAAAACCAATGATAATAAATCTTCTGTTACATATTAACATAAGATCTGACAAAAATTATCTAAACCAAAAAACTATCATTTTTCTCAAATGGTAATTCTCTAGATTTACTTCTGTTATTAAAAATTGTATGATTCTAATTGTTTTAAAGCTTTGAGCTTTATTTTGAGGACTACGACATGTTCTATCCTGAGAATATTCCATGAGCACTTAAATTACATTTTTTTTCCTTGTTGACCTTCCCCTTAGTGTTTCTATCCATTATTAAAAGTGGGGTAATGAAGTTTCCAACCATCATTGTTGCACTGTTTACTTCTCCTCTCCTTTCTGTCAGTGTTGCTTCCTGTAATTTGAAGCTCTGTGGTTCAGAATCTAAAAATATTTTAAGTTATGTCCTCCCGATAGACTGACCCCTTTATCACTACAAAATCTCCTTCTTTGTCTCTACTAATATTTTTTTGCCTTAAAGTTTATTTTATCTGAAATTAGTACAATCACACCAGCTCTTCGGGGTACTATTTGCATGGTATAACATTTTCTATTTTTGTGCTTCCAACCTATTTATGACATTAACCAAATGTGTCTGTTGTGGACAGCCTGGAATTATCTTCCCTCAGATGATCCTATGACCCATTCCATCACATCGTTAGAACCTTTATCAAATGTTACTTCTTCATCCTGGCCAGATCCCCAGTGCCTAGAATAGTGATACAAGGCAGTGACCAAATACATATTTGTTGAATAAATAAAAGTTAACCTAACCTATCTAGAAAATGTTAAATTCTGTGGTGTAATGTTTAAGAGAGTACAAAAATTCTACTGTTAAATTTCAGAAATCACATGCAACTAATTGTTAACAACTTACTGCTTGTCAAGTTTTAGTGACTTTTAAAGAATAATGTCCAGAAAACCATTTCCAGAATGTCAAAGTAAGGATGTCCAAAAAAACCACTAGTTCATAAATCAATAGAAACATTGGTACAAATTGTCCAAATCAACTTTTTTCAGAACTCTGGATATTAACCAAAGGCATGCAACAGTTTGGGGATGGTTCATTCAGTGGAAACGGCTGGATCTTGGTGAGAATAGCTAGCTTGATTGTGTTTTTAATTTGACCTGTTTCAATCCTCTTCTCCCCTGGTCTATGGAACTTGAGTAAAGGTCCCAAGGCTGAACCCTGCTTGACATGTTTAAGCCCAAAGCACAGTAAGAAGGTGCGTGTTGAGGGAGCGGAGTAAGTGAAAGGAAGAGCAATGAAACCAGAGTTCAAGCTAGAGGCCAGCTTGTGTAAAGGTTTTGTGAGTCCTGGTAAATTTGGATTCTCTGATTGTAATGGGAAGTGATTAGAAGCTATTGAATAGAGGACTGACATGATCTGATGTATGTGTTAATGGGATTACTCTGATCTGTGCTCCCTTTTGAGTGGTTCACAATCTTCAGCTTTATCATTTTCTCACCTTGTTTTACCTGTAGAAGGTTTTTTGTTTTTATTTGTTTGTTTTGTTTTGCATGTTAAGATATCAAGAATTGCCAATTATGGGTCTAATATAAGTAGCTAGGAACCCCATACCTATTTTCGTTAAGGGCTACAGAAGGCATCACTATGCTTCTCATTTTTATAGGGAAGCCTCTTTAAAAAACAAGCCACAGTGCTAGACTACTCTATTTTTCACATTGTATTTTCTTTCTTTTTATTTTATTGTTTAAAGTATTACAAATAGTAGTACATATGTCTCCTTTTTTCCCCCATTGACCTCCCCACGGCCTCCCCTACCCGCCTGCACTTGCCCTCACCCCTCCACCCCACCACCAGTGTCTTGGGTCCATTGGTTATGGTTATTATATGCATGCATACAAGTCCTTTGGTTGATCACTTACCCACCCCCCCAACCCTCCCCTGCCTTCCTGCTATCGTTTGACAGACTGTTTGATGCTTCTTTGCCTCTGTATTTTTCTTCATCAGTTTATAATGTTCTTTATATTCCACAAATGAGTGAGGGCATGTGGTATTTATCTTTCACTGACTGGCTTATTTCACTTAGCATAATGCTCTCCAGTTCCATCCAAGCTGTTGTAAATAGTAAGAATTCCTTCTTTTTTTAGAGCAGCATAGTATTTCCATTGTGTAGATGTACCACAGTTTTCTAATCCACTCATCTGCTGATGGGCACTTAGACTGTTTCCAAATCTTAACAATTGTAAATTGTGCTGCTATGTACATAGGGGTGCATATATCCTTTCTGATTACTGTTTCTGTTTTCTTGGGATATATTCCTAGAAGTGGTATTACTGGGTCAAATGGCAGTTCCATTTTTAATTTTTTGAGGAAACGCCATACTGTTTTCCACAGTGGCTGCACCAGTCTGCATTCCCACAAGGAGTGAAGGAGGGTTCCTTTTTCTCAGCATCCTCTCCAGCACTTGTCGTTTGTTGATTTGTTGATGATGGCCATTCTGACAGGTGTGAGATGGTACCTCATTGTTGTTTTGATTTGCATCTCTCGGATGATTAGTGACTTTGAGCATGTTTTCATATGTCTCTTGGCTTTCAGTATGTCCTCTATTGAAAAGTGTTTATTTAGGTACTTTGCCCATTTTTTGATTGGATTGTTTATCTTCCTTTTGTTAAGTTGTATGAGTTCCCTGTAAATGTTGGAGATTAAACCCTTATCAGAGATAACATTGGCAAATATGTTCTCCCACACAGCGGGCTTTCTTGTTGTTTTGTTGATGGTTTCTTTTGCTGTGCAGAAGCTTTTTATTTTGATGTATATTTGTTTATTTTCTCCTTAGTCTCTCTTGCCCTTGGATCTGTGTCTGTAAAGATATTGCTACGACACATGTCTACAATTTTGCTGCCTATGGAGTCTTGTAGGATTTTTATGGTTTCCCGTCTTACATTCAAGTCCTTTAGCTATTTTGAGTTTGTTTTTGTGTAGGGTGTAAGTTGGTGATCTAATTTCATTATTTGCATGTATCTGACCAAATTTTCCAGCACCATTTATTAAAGAGGCTGTCTTGCCTCCATTGTATGCTCTTGCCTCCTTTGTCAAATATTAATTGAGCATACTGGCTTGGATCAATTTCTGGGTTTTCTGTTCTGTTCCACTGGTCTATATGTCTGTTCTGGTGACAGTACCAGGCAGTTTTGAGGACAGTGGCTTTGTAGTATAACTTGATATCTGGTATTGTGATCCCTCTAACATTCTTCTTCTTCCTCAAGATTGCTGCAGCTATTCAGGGTCTTTCTTTATTACAAATGCATTTTGCAGGTCTTTGAAGTATGCCATTGGTATTTTAATGGGGATTGCATTGACTTTATAGGTTGCTTTGGGTAGTATGGTCATTTTAATGATGTTGATTCTACCAATCCATGAACATGGTATATTCTTCCCTTTGTTCATGTCCTCCTCTATGTCTTTTTTCAGTATCCTAAAATTTTCTGAGAACAGGTTCTTTATCTCCTTGGTTAAATTTATTCCTAGGTACCTTAATTTTTTTTGTTGCAATGGTAAATGGGATTGCTTTAGTTTCTCTTTCTATGAGTTCATTATTCGTGTATAGAAAAGTCATAGACTTCTGGGTATTAATTTTGTATCCTGCTACATTGCCGAATTCATTTATTAAGTCTAGTAGTTTTTTGATGGAGTCTTTGAGGTTTTCTATATACAATATCATGTCATCTGCAAATAAGGACAGTTTTACTTCTTTTTTCCAATTTGGATGCCTTTTATTTCTTCTTCTTGTCTGGTTGCAATGGCTAGTACTTCCAGTACTATGTAGAACAGGAGTGGTGAAAGTGGGCATCCCTGTCTTGTTCCTGTTCTTAAGGAAAATGGTTTTAGTTTTTGCCCATTCAGTATGATATTGGCTGTGGGTTTGTCATATATGGTTTTTATTATGTTGAGGTATGATCCTTCTATTCCCACCTTGCTGAGAGTTTTTATCAAGAAAGGGTGTTAGATTTTGTCAAATGCTTTTTCTGCATCAATGGATATGATTATATGGTTTTTATCTCTCAGTTAGTTTATGTGATGTATCACATTTATTGATTTGCAGATATTGTACCATCTTTGCATCCCTGGAATAAATCCCACTTGATCATAGTGTATGATCTTTCTAATGTAATGATGGATTCAACTTGCTAGAATTTTGTTGAGAATTTTGGTATCTATGTTCATGAGGGATATTGGCCTGTAATTATCTTTCTTTGTATTGTCTTTATCTGGTTTGGGGATTAAGGTAATGCTGGCTTCATAGAAAGAGAATGGAAGTGTTCCTTCCTCTTGAATTTTTTGGAATAGTCTGAGGAAGATAGGTTTTATTTCTACTTTGAATGTTTGATAAATCTCCCCTGTGAAGCCATCCGGTCCAAGGCTTTTGTTTGTTGGAAGTTTTTTGATGACTGCTTCAATTTCATCAGTAGTTATCGGCCTATTCAGATTTTTTATTCCTCCTGGCTGAGTTTTGGAAGGTTGTATTTTTCTAGGAATATATCCATTTCTTTTAGGTTGACCAGTTTGTTGGAATAGAGTTGCTCATAGTATTTTTAACGATTCTTTGTATTTCTGTGAGGCCTGTTGTTGTTTTGCCTCTTTCGTTTCTGATTTTGTTTATTTGGGTCCTCTCTCTTTCCTTCTTGGTGAGCCTGGCTAGAGGTTCATCAATCTTGTTTATGTTTTCAAATAACCAGCTCTTGGTTTCATTGATCTTTTGTATTGTTTTTTGTGGGGTTTTTTGGTCCCTGTGTCATTTATTTCCACTCTGGTCTTTATTATCTAACTCCTTCTGCTCACTCTGGGCTTTTCTTGTTGCTCTCTTTCTAATTCTTCAAGTTTCAAAGTTAGATGGTTTATTAGAAGTTTTTCTTGTTTTTTGAGGTAGGCCTATAATGCTATAAACTTCCCTCTCAGCACTGCTTTCACTGTGTCCCATAGATTTTGGGTTGTTGTGTTTTCATTGTTGTTTGTTTCCAGGATGTTTTTTATTTCTTCTTTGATCTCTTTCATAACCCACTCATTGTTTAATAGTATGGTATTCAGCCTCCAAGTGTTTGAATTTTTGTGATTGTTTTTATTGTAGTTGATTTCTAATTTTATGCCGTTGTGATCTAAGAAATGCTTAATATGATTTCAATCTTCTTGAATTTGGAGAGACTTTGCCTGTGTCCTAATATGTGGTCTATCTTTGAAAATGTCCCATGTGAATTTGAGAAGAATGTATATTCTGTAGTTTTGGGGTGGAATGTCCTAAAGATGTCAATTAAGTCCATCTGATCTAGTGAGTCATTTATGTTTGCTGTTTGTTTGCTAATTTTTTGTCTAGAGGATTTATCCAGTGATATTATTGGGGTGTTAAAGTCTCCTACTATGACTGTATTGCTGTCACTCTCTCCCCTGATATCTTCCAGAAGTATTTTTAAGTATTTGGGTGCTCCTTCATTGGGTGCATAAATGTTTACCACAGTTATATCCTCTTGTTGTATTGATCCCTTTAGAATTATGAAGTGGACTTCCTTGTCTCTTGTCTTCACTCTTCCTGGTCTTCACTTTGAGGTCTATTTTTTCAGATATAAGTATTACTACCCCAGCTTTTTTTTCATTTCCATTTGCCTTATAAATATTTTTCCATCCCTTCACTTTCAGTCTGTGCGAGTCCCTTGTTCTGAGATGGGTCCCTGTAGACAGCATATATATGGGTCATGTTTTCTTATCCATTCAGTCACTCGATGCCTTTTGATTGGAGCATTTACTCCATTTACATTTAATGTTATTATTGACTAGAGGCCTGGTGCATGAAATTCGTGCACTAGGGGGAGGGTGTCCCTCAGCCCAGCCTGAACCCTCTCTAATCTGGTACCCCTTGAGGGATGTCCAACTGTCGGTTTAGGCCCAATACCACAGGGATGGGGCCTAAACCGGCATTTGGACATCCCCCCTCACAATCCAGGACTGCTGGCTCCTAACCACTTGCCTGCCTGCCTACCTGATCACCCCTAACCATTCTGCCTGCCGACCTGCTCACTCCCTAACCGCTTCTGCCTGCCAGCCTGATCACACCCTAACCGCTCCCCTGCCTGCCTGATTGACACGTAACTGCTCCCCTGCTGGCCCAATCACCCCCAACTGCCCTCACCTGCAGGCCTAGTCCCCCCCAACT
The DNA here is from genome assembly GCF_000147115.1 of Myotis lucifugus. Taxonomy (NCBI): domain Eukaryota; kingdom Metazoa; phylum Chordata; class Mammalia; order Chiroptera; family Vespertilionidae; genus Myotis; species Myotis lucifugus. The sequence continues at coordinate 2,087,404 of NW_005871080.1, forward strand.
GTCCTGCCAGCCATCTTGTGACAACATGGGGGGCAGCCATCTTGTGATGACGTGGGGGCAGCCATCTTGTGCTGGCCATCTTGTGGCGACGTGGGGGTGGCCATCTTGTGAGAGCATGAGTGTCAATTTGCATATTACCTCTTTATTATATAGGATAAGTACTTGTTTTTAGCCATTTCTGTACTTTATACCTGTGTTCCTTCCTCCCTGTCTATTTCTTTTTTTTTTTTTTTTACAGCATTCCCTTTAGCATTTTTTGCATTGCTAGCTTGGTAGTGATAAACTCCCTTAGCCTTTTTTTGTCTGCGAAGCTCCTGATTTCTCCTTCAATTTTGATTGATAGTCTTGCTGGATAGTGTATTCTTGGATTCAGTCCTTTGCTTTGCATCACTTTGTACACTTCATTCCATTCCCTTCTGGCTTGATGTGTTTCTGTTGAGAAATCATTTGATAATCTTATGGGGAATCCTTTCTAGGTAACTCTCTGTCTTTCTCTTGCAGCCTTTAAGATTCTCTCTTTGTCATTAACATTTGCCATTGTAATTATGACATGTCTTGGTGTGGGTCTTTTGGGATTCATCTTGCTTGAGACTCTCTGTACTTGTGTGACTTTTTTCTTCCCCATATCAGGGAAGTTTTCTGTCATTATTTCTTCAAATAGATTCTCTAATCCTTGCTGCTCTTCTTGTCCTTCTGGAACCCCTATTATACATATGTTACTTCATTTCGTGTTGTCCCAAAGCTCTCTTAGGCTGTCCTCCTACTTTTAAATTTATTTCTACAGTTGTTGTTCAGATTGGGCTTATCTTCTAACTCACTAATTCGGTCCTCCACTTTTTCTAAGTCTACTGTTGAAACCTTCCATAGTGTTTTTGATTGTAGCTTTATCACTTTTGATTTCTTCCTGATTTTTGCATAGGTTGTTGATTTTCTCGTCCAACCGGTTTATGAACTGTATGACCATTACTCTGAATTCTTTTTTCTGTCATATTGCATGCCTCTGCTTCACTTATTTCCTTTCTTTTTCTTTCCTCTAGGGGTTGTTTCATTGTCTCCCTAGTCTGAATATAATCAGAAGGACCAAACTCCAAGTTGCAGGGGCCTGAGCCATGTGCAGTGGGAGCGTCACACCACTCGAGTGTCACTGAAGAGCTCTGACACCGAGACATGTGGCTGCTGTGGGTTGGTGGGAGCCACGTGCGCTTAGGATCAGAGTCACTGGCACTTAGTGCATCCTTATGCATGCACCTAAAATCAGGGACCCGGCATGCGCCACACTGAAAAAGAGTCCCCACAGGTGCGTGCCATAAATCAGAGTCTCCTAGCGCACGCCAAGAGTCAGAGTCCCTGTGTACATGCGCCAAGAATCAAGTATCAGCGTCTCTATCGCTTGGTGTGGCCTCGTGCCGAGAATCAGGGTTCCTGTGTGCACGTGTGCCGAGAATTGGAGTCACTGGCACTCAGTGTGCGTGCACTGAGAATCAGGGATCCTGTGCACATACGATGAGAAACAGAGTCCCCGTGTGTGCACCTCGAGGGTCAAGTCACTGGTGCTCAGTGCTGCCTCTTGTGCAGAGAATCAGCGTCCCCAGTCTGCTTGCGGTGCTGGGTTGCACAGCCACCCTGTGTCAGCAGGAGGCCCACTCATGCGCTGTGGGAAACAGACTCCCCACGTCCCCAAGCCTAGAGTCAAAGTTAAGTCGCGCAGCCCCCTGTGTGGGCGGGAGGCCTGATCGCGTGATTGCGTGCTGCGGGAAACAGACTTCCCGTGTGTGCACGTGGGCTCAGAGTCAAAGTTAAGTTGCACAGCCGCCCCATGTCTGCAGGAGGCCAGCTCGCGCGGAACAGGTCTAGCAGGTCCTATGCTACTGCAGTGGGCCGGCAGGGAGAGGGATGGGCTCTGTAACTCACAGAAATCTGCAACTGGGATGTCTGGAGTCTTGATGTCTGTGGGCCTGCAGCTGTGGTTGCAGGTCTTTGTCCCGAGTGGCTGTAGGGTTCTGGTTTGCATCTGAGACCAGAATGGGTGGTGGTGAGGCTAGGATCCTAGTCGCAAGCCGTTCTGTTCTTCAAGATGGCGTGGTTCCTATGCCAGCGCTGGCCGCCCGGAGTCTAGACTACTTTAGAGTACAGAAATAATTATTTACCAAATAGCAGTTTAACTTACAAAAGACAGGAAGGAGAAAACTATGTATCTCCCCTTCTGTCACTTATATTTAAAATTAAAGAGAAATACAAGCCCTAAAATATTTTCTTGGTAATCAGAAATTGAAAGCCATTGCTTTTTATAATAATAATATTGATTCCCTGTATTGATTTGTTAAAATACAGATAGAAAAAAATCTTTTCTCTTTAGCTTAAAACCTCCCATTCTATAGCCAACAAACTTGAATAACTGGAGTCGAACAGGGCTATGCTGAACTTGGCAAATAGGCAACCTCATGTTACTCATTAATGAATTGTGTCAAGTATTCCACCTACTTATCCCAACCTGGGATTATTTCATCAGCAGTATGTGGATATTTCTAATTAATTTCTAGAGATAGTCTTTCTAACCTATAACTATTACCTACTCTCAGTAAAGTGTTTGGGAGTGATGCCACTGCAGTCTCTGGTATGTGGTAGCCCTGCATCTCCTATTTGAATACAATTATATTAGCGAGCACAGATTAATTTGCTTTACATATTCTCAGAGCTAGTTTTTTGGGAAAATGCTATGCAAATTTATGTAAATTGGAATACATGTTTATGTAAAACAACATGTGATTATGCATCCCTAAATTTACAAGAAAATTTCTGCTAGTCTTCTCTTAAAGTAGAGAAAAATACAAATATACTCAGAATCCCAGTTTGGACTAGGATCTTGCTAGAATGGTTTGTCTGGCACGTGGAGAGGCTCTCGTGTGCCATGGCATTGGTTAAGGATTCTGTGTTTCCTTTGCTAAAACATGGTTTTCAGCTTGAGTTTCAGAGGGTCTTGCCAATTTTATCTCCCTTTCTCTGCTTTCCTTTATTTCGGTGATGAAAGATCTTGATATCCACTAAGTAATTCAAAGTGGTTTTGTGGGTTTTTACTCATTTTATAAATAAACACACATTGGTTGAGGCCACTGCATTTGCCTTTTTGTAATGAACTGTCATCAAAAGAATGGCACATCCTGGGTTTACGAGACACTCCCTCTGTTCTTTTCCTTTTTGAAATGCACAGGAGTAAGATTGCTGCATTCTCTTTGGCCAGGGTGACCACATAGGTCATATTTTACCCGAACATCGACACTTTTGAAGAGTGTAGTTATTACTTTTGCCAGTTTTAAGGTTTAAAGCAGGACTGTTCCAAGAAAACTGAGACATGTGATTCCCTAGCTATGGCTAATTGTAATATTTTTTCTCCCGCTGGCAAATTTATATGATCATTGCATGATCAATCCTAATTTTTGGATCTTCCAAGCCTCACAATTTTCATCAATCAGATGTTCTCTAGAATATCAGACAAGAATGTTATCTTTACCTATCAATTATTTTAACTATTGGTTGTCAAATCCCTTTTCCCTGATGACACTTTTGAACTGTTTGGTTAAGAGGTGGACATTTTTTTGCTGTGTTTTATGTTTCTGTTTCTCAGAGAAAGAAAAAGAGAGAGAGAGAGAGAATAATTGAGACATTAGTGCCCATCCTTAAGCAACCTGAAGCATTGTTTCTTTTCTTCACAAATTCTGTCAGTTGCTTTTTTTTTCTGCATGTTGCTAAACTAAGAAAAATCTTACCTTCCAGGAAAGGCTTAAGGCTGTGACAGGCAAACATCACTGAATGTTATAATAAATAGTGAGGTATTTTGCTTGCTGGAGATGATTCTATTCTACCAAGTTTGATGGTAGTTGAAATGAGACATCTTAATATAAAAGGGGAGGTCATTTGAAGTTAATTGTAAAGGGACATTATCCCAGCAACCTGAAGACTTAGGTGACAAAAAATTGAGTAAATTTCTACGATATGCTTAATTCAATTAATTCTTTTCTACTGATGATCAAGTATGAAAGAAAAATTATTTTTTGTAAGGTCTCACATGGGACAGGGGCAGAGTTGAGGCAGTTCCTGCATCTTTGAGAAAATGTGACAAGGTGATGGAAAGAAAGTAGACTGGTAGCTAGGAGACTGTGTGATTTCACAACTTATTCAATATTTTTTAGGCTTGTTTTTTTTTTCTAATATTAAAGGGGGGTGATTATTTTCTTTAGATGATGCACTCAAAATTGGGAGAAAAATTAGGCATTGAATGTTAAAATATGTAACACAGCACATCGATGTGATATTATTACAATGCCATTGCCATCTATATATATATAAAAGCCTAAGTGACCAAAGGACCGAGTGACTGAACGACCAAACGACCAGTCGACCGGTTGTTATGATGCACACTGACCACCAGGAGGCAGACACTCAATGCAGGAGCTGCCCCCTGGTGGTCAGTGCACTTCCACAGCCAACCTCCCATGGCCAGCCAACCTCCCGTGGCCCCTCCCCCTGGCTGGCCAACCTCCTGTGGCCCCAATCGGCTCCCATCGCCAACCAGGCCAAGGGACCCTACCCATGCATGAATTTGTGCACTGGGCCTGTAGGATATCTATATAGTAGGAATTAAATAAAAATTAATTGAATTATTAGAAGATCAAATGAAAGTATCAATGTGCAATTCCAATTTTTTCCTATTTTAGCAGGTGGACATTTTAAAAATTCTGAATCCTCTAAAAATTTTTTTAAAGAGAAAGGCAAATTAATCAATCTCAGGACCAACAACTTCCTCTCTGATAGTTAGGCATGGTTTTCTGTTGCCTTTTTAGAATAAGACAAAATATGAATAAATGAATACATAAAAATATGGTCTTGAAGAAAAGCCTCATGAATCAATGGTTCTATCCACATGAATCTAGAAAAGTGAATGAAAACTGAATCAATATTGTGAACATCCATATTGCCTAAATTTTTCACAGTGTTTTATCCAGACCTGGAGTTTGAATTTCTGAAATGTTTATGATGGTCACATGTTAAATGCAATACCTAAAACCAAGGAGATAGTCAACAAGTAACCATCATTTAATATTGCAGCTATTTTATCTTGATTGGCCTTAACTTTCATATGTAATTTCACTTTGATTGATCTATAGTTTATTTCAATTACTGATTAATATATATGTGTGTGTGTGTGTGTGTGTGTGTGTGTGTGTGTGTGTGTGTGTGATTTGGTCTGTGTTACTTGTTCTTCAAGTTAACTAAGAGTCTTTAAAAATTCTGATGAAACATATAAGCAATGCCATTGATGTGATTTCTCAAGAGTGTGATGAGCTTTAATTCTGTATAAGAAAAATTCTCAAAAAAAATTCACCCCACTGCTTATAGCCTTGAAAGAAGAGCAGCTGCTTGCTCTGCTTTCTCACTTCTCCTGGATAATCACCGTCCCCTAATCTTTTTTCTATCTTCTTTTAGTACAAGGAACCAAGTAAATGGTAAACATTGAGTCATCAAGTATATTAGGCATTTGAACCATGGTTTATTGTCAAACATGCTACAGGAGTGTAGTGGCACATCAAATTCTAATGGTGAGCATGACACCTGTGTACCACCCTTGACTATCAAGCACACACACACACACACACACACACACACACACACACACAATTTCCCTCCCTCATTCACAACCAAAAAAATGCTTTTTGAACAAGGCTGTGATGTGTGTGTGTGTGTGAGGGGGGTTGTTTGTGTGTGTGTATTTTTGTTTTGTATAGTGTACTTTGTCTATGCCTGTGATATTATACTGTCTGAATTATCTGAGTGCATAGAAATTCTCTACTACTCAATAGCCATAGGCAAGAACAAAAGAAACTTACAAACTATGACATATTCAAAGTCTGAAACTAAATAAAGTTATAATCTTGACTGGGCCATTGTGAAAACTAATATGTATTGAGTATTCATTAACTGCCAATTATGTGCTAAACATTTTGAATCTTATTTCATTTAATTCTCACACTAGCCCTAGCATGAAGCTAGTATTATCATCTGGATTTTACATCCAAGAATGCTAGAGGAGTTAAATATTTATTTGCACATGGAAGAATTTCATTTGAATCCAAAGCTGAGCTCTTAACAATTCATTATCCTGTTTGTCCCATGTCATTTTATTTATTTATTTTTGTCTCACATCGTTTTGTTTTGTATCCTCATCACAGATAAAAGGAACCTGGTTATTCTGAGACATTGTTATCTACTTGTAGGTTGACCTACAAATTTTTAGATCTAAAAAGTGGTTTCCCTTTGTTTTCATATGATATTTCATATGTGTGTGGGGGGGGCGGGTATATATTCCAATTTACTCATACAATTCATTTCGAAATCTATTGTTAAGAAATATGGAGAGTGCTAAATGAAACAAACATTACATTGTTAGATTCTAAGAGAGAACATAATGTTTAACAGTTGTTAGACACAATGGGGTAGTCTTAGTCTCTCCCAATTTATTAAAGTAATGCCATTTATTGTTTGATTGTGCCAACTATTTCAGATGGCGTTGAATACTGACTTGGTAAATGCTTTACTGAAACAGCCATTAAGTTCTCCCACTCCTGAGGCAATCAAATATTTATCCCTCAAGATAAAACAAAAGTGATCTGAATGTTGCCCAAATCAGCATCTGAGAGGGAGGAGAAAGGTCACTCATGAATGGAGTCAAGTTCTGACGACTTTGCAAAGAAGGAAGCAAGTCAAATTGTAAGTCATGCATTGCTGATTTAACGTGTGGGAACAAGAAAGACAGGAAGAAGCTTAGAATGCTGGAGAAAGCTATGTGCCTGCCAGCATCATAAAATTCTCTTTGTAATTCAATAACAAAACTTATACTGTTGGAAATGATCCAACTGTGGCTGCAATAACTTTCTATTCATACATCTTAGAGGGTTATCCATGGCTCTTTTTAGATTTTTAATAATTTTATAGCAATAATTTCCCTTCAGGAATTATAAGTTGATCACCACGTGAACTAGACAATTAGTTTACCTCTTCACTTTGGGAATCTTCTGCTGTCTATGGTTGGGGGGCAGTTCACTGAAGTGTAAGGTGGTCTGGCCTGGAGGGAGAAGGAAAAGGTGTTGCCCAGTCAGTTGTCCTTGGCATGGAACCATTTACCCATCCCCTTCCTCTTTCCTTAGCCACAATGGCCTTAACCTTCCACTTACCCTTTCACACTTGAAATTATCATCTCCCTCTAATTCATTCTTTTCTCGCTCTCCACTGCTGAATTTGTTTTTAAACAGAGTTCACAAATGCATACTGATGAAGGGAAAACTGAATCCCCGCATAATGTATGAGCATCTTCTCTGTTCTTAGAAAAGGCCTGAGTGTCATACACCCATTCTTGTAAAGTAACATTGGAGACTGAGAGAGTCACTATAATCCAGGGTCCTCAAAAAGTATTGATTTTTAATACCTCTAGCCAAGACAAGAACTCACTTTAATTCCCACCCTTCATTTCCTACTTTGTGCTTATTAGCTTTGTGATCCTTAAGTACTAGTACTTGCTCAAATGGTACCTTTTCATGGCAGCTATCTGGCCCTGACCCCTCATTTACTTTAATTTAGGAACTAGTATGGTTAACTTGTTCTGACTCTTTCAACAGTTGGACCCCTTACTCCACTCCTATCTTTCTTTTTTCTTTTCTTTTCTTTTTTTTATTTTTCTTTTTTTTTTTTTAGTTATCTTTTAGTGCAGAAAGCTTCCACCTGTACTTTTGGTCATATAGCTATGACAGAATATCGATGTACTTCTAGAACTCCTAGAGAATAATCTACAACTTAAAATTTTTGATATATTTAAATAAAAGGGCTCTATAATGAGAAAGAATAACTGAGTGCTTATTTTTAAATTAGGTAACAATTTTTTTTCATATAGTAAGAAAGCAGGAGGAAATGGGCTTTTTTTAACCTACGTATTATTCATACTTGTCTTTATTGATCATCTACCATGTTTACATTTCTGGCACCATATTTAATATTAGAGGCCCGGTGCATGAAATTTGTGCACTCAGGATGGGGGTTCCTCAGCCCGGCCTGCAACCTCTCACAGTCCGGGAGCCCTTGGGGGATGTCCGACTGCCCGGGGAGCAGGCCTAAGCTGGCAGTCGGAAATCCTTAGTGTTGCTGCGGAGGCGGGAGAGGCTCCCACCACTGCCGCTGTGCTTGTCAGCCATGAGCCCAGCTTCTGGCTGAGTGGCACTCCTGCTGTGGGAGCACACTGACCACCAGGGAACAGCTCCTGCGTTGAGCAGGGTAGGGCTGAAACCAGCTCTCCAATATCCCCCAAGGGGTTGCAAGAGGGTGCACACAAGGCCGAGGGACCCAACCAGTGCACGATCAGGGCCGAGGAGGGATGTGGGAGGTTGGCCAGCCTGGAGGGACCACAGGATCATTCCAGGGCATGTCCAGCCTGATTAGGCACACCCCAGCAGCAAGCTAACCTACCAGTTGGAGCGTCTGCCCCCTGGTGGTCAGTGCACATCATAGTGAGCAGTTGAGTGGCCTTAGCATATCATTAGCATATTAAGCTTTGATTGGTTGAATGAACGACTGGATACTTAGTAAATTAGGCTTTTATTATATAGGAAGATTTTTAAATAAGAAAGAATTTCTTGACTATAAGTATGATAAAACATTAGAATTAAGAAGAGAAAAGAAATAGTGTCTAAGTTATGGTCATTTTTAAAAAAGGATAATAAACTAGTAACATATTAGAAGATTAGTAAAATATATTCTGGGTCAACCATAAATTGGAATGTAATGTGTTATCCACATACTAAGAACAAGACTCCAAAAGGGATTAAGTGAAAGCAACTTTTTCCTTTGTCTCTGTAAAATGAAATTTGAGGGTGGTCCATGATTTTTATAATCACATTTTGATAATAAAATGTCCTTTAGTCCCTGAATTTCCATCTAATTTTAATAATTGAAATGACCATTTCTACAGTCAAAACACTGAGCTACGTTTAGACTTAAAGGTGCGTTTCTTTTCCTGCTGAGTGTAGAGATGTCTGGTGAGAAATGGATGTGGCCAACTCCCATCTTCCCGAATATTCTCTCCTCCCTTCTCCTTAGCCAAGGCTTCTCAACCCTTCCTGCAGAGTGGAGGAGAGAGGAATAAGGAGCAAGAAAGTTGTTACTTTACAGGTGTTTTTCCAGCTTGGCATTGACATATTCTGGGATTATTCACAACAGTGTCTTTTTTGGAATGCATTTGGTGTTCTTTGAATGTTGATTGTGAGGATCTATGAGTAGTGTAGTCCTCTGACATGGGCACAGAACACCACCCACAGTTACTGCCCCTGAGGGGACATCCTGCAGCCTCTTGTTGCTGAGATTCCTTTAAGAGATCTCCAGCCGTTCCCTCTTGCAGTATCCACAGGGGCCCCCAGGCATTCTTGCCATAGTAAATAGAGGAAAGTAGTTGCTCCCGCTCCTGTCCTTTGCACCTCCTGCCACACACTTCTGTATTCATTTAGTCTTCTTAGTCGGGATTCAAACACCAGTTCTGGTGTCCTTTCACATTTCAGAAAAATATCAAAAGCTACAAGGTCCTTTCCAAGCCCTCTCACATCTCAAAATAGAAGGAAATCACTTCTTCCCTTTCCTCTACCAGGGAAATAACCTAGAACCCCACAGATTTCTCCAGTGAAAAATTCTCTTCTGGACTTTTTAACCCAATTCTTTTTATATCCTTCTATAAAGTACACATGAATCTCTGAGTAGATTTGATGGATAATTCATATTTTTCCTCTGGGTGTTTTTCTATATTTTCCAAGTCTTCTGCAATAAAATATCTGTCTTCAAATGTTTCCAGATAAAGATTGATTACCACGGGTGCTGCATATTTTAAACAAGTCACCTGCGAAAGGGCAGATAATAGCAGTTCCTCACTAAAGATAGGTGATAATTTTACCTATTCATCTGGAACAATTATTCCGAATTTTGTAGTGCTTTGCTTTCTTTGGGAAAGTTTTTGTAGGTTTCCAACTTGGCATGTTATTTCATCAATGATATTTTAAAGGAGTGTTATTATTAGTAATTGGAAAATGGAATGAGATTTTACCATCTATTTTATCGCAGAATGAAAGCCATTCTGGTTGACATTTCCCTTTTGCAAGGAACTGATCTCACCAAAGGTTGCAGTGTTTAGAACTTCCAAGTCTACTTTCCTTTGGTTGAGGGAGAGGGGAGTCTGCTGCAGCAATAAGCTCATGAGTTCTGAGGACCCCATACAGGAGGGATGATACTGTGAACAAGTGGCATACGAATTTTGCAAAACATTAAGAAGACATTGAATTGGTGAGTAGAAGAGAGAAAAACCTTTGGAAACATGCGTGAGTGAAACGTGTCTGGGATGTACAATTTCAGAGCGAGATGGGGGTGTGCAAGGCTGAGTAACTGATTGCCCAATTGCTTTCAGTCTCTTTCCCTTTTAGGGGCCTGTGTTATCTTAAGCATATTATAGCTGACAGCTAGGATAAAACAGGTCATCATTTCCAAATGATTTCACAATCACCCATGTAACCAGAATTCTTTATATGCAAAAAAAGCTTATGTTGGCAAATTCAAACAGAATGCAAGGCATTTGAAAGTAAATGTTCATCTTATGGCGAGTACTCTAAAGCCAATATGTTTTTTTCTGTGTTATTTTGTACAGAGACCTAAGACTACCCAGAAAAATTTATAATGTAGTTAGCAATGAAATTTAAATCTAAAATATGGCTTATATTTGTCAATCAAGTAAATCACTAAGCTATGCAACATTTATCATGGTTGTTGGAATTTGCACATACCAAATATAATACCACCAAATTCTTTACTCTTAACCCTTTTAAAAAATATATGTTTTTATTGATGTCTTTTAAAGAGAGAGGAAGGGAGAGGGAGAAAGAGATAGAAACATTGATGAGAGAGAAATATCAATGATCAGCTGTCTCCTGTACACCCCCTATTGGGAATTGAGCCCACAGGGCAAGTGCCCAGACAGGGAATCAAACCAGTGACCTATTGGTTCATGGGTTGTCCTTGCTCAACCACTGAGCAATACTAGCCGGGCTCTTAACCCTGTTTTACTTACATACTAGACCAGTGGGTCTGAAACTGTGAACTTTGGACAAATATCATTATTGCTTGGAAACCTGTTAGAACTGTAAATTCTGCAGTCGTACCCCAGGCCTACTGAATTAGAAACTCTGAATTAGAAATATAAAAGAATTCAGTTTATTATGTAACATTTGCAACATTCGGTACCAGTGTAAAAAGCACAAATTTGTTGAGATAAGCTCAAAAAACAAAGGAAAACCATAAAGACAAGTTCAAGGGGAAATCCTATCATAGAAAGTTTGTATTCCATCACCATCTTTCTTTTTTATTGCCCCTCAACTTCTCGTATTCTAATGTCCAAAATGATGTCTGTGTGAAATGTGTAGCACCTGAGAGATGTATAGTACCTTACCTAGAGCTGGTTGAGCTGACTGAGAGGAGGGAGGTGCTTGAGGTCCCTGGGATCAAGCTCATCACTGGGCCCATTGCCACCATCGGCTAAAGATAAAGGAGATGCATGTTTTAAAGATGGTTCTCTTGGGTCCTTTCCACATCCTGCAGCCCTTATGGAGCTACTTAGCAAGGGAGAATACTGCAAAATGGTCACATTGGTCAAATCCAAGTGCATTTCATAACAGATATCCTCATTCCCCAATGTCACCAGTGGTGACAAAGTATATACAGAACAAAGAATACTGAAAATTTTGTACTATTATCAATGATAAGGGAGGGTTATTAATGTTGTGCTTGGGGAAAGTTCTAGGATTATTTCCACAGGGCTATATCAGAATTTCTATGCTGCCTAACTCTCTCCAATTTATTTATTCAACGTAAAATTTCTTGGCTTGCAGGAGGATACCATGTTCTTAATGAACAGGAGAGAGTAGGCAGCATAGAAACTCTGCATGCAAGAGTTTGGAGCATGGGGGATCAGAATAAAGTTTATTTGCATTGAAGAAGTTTAGAGTGGGATGAGGGATGCAACATTGGAAGGTTTAATGGGGATTATATACCTAACAGTTTATAGTAAAGTGCAGGAAGCTAAGTGAGGTAACAATGATATTTTTCATCTAGAATTATCTAAGTTCAGAAATTTGAAATGATACTCATTCTGGAGAAGATATATATATATATATTCAGTCCCCGTATAACTTGGTGAATTCTGCCATCAGTATAAGTAGTGGGTTTTCTTCAGTGTGCCCAAAAAGTTCTGTTTGGCACAGTTATTCTGTGGCACCAAGGGGGGGATATTATTATTATTATTATTATTATTATTATTTTGCTTTCCCACATAGAACCAGTTTGTGAATTGCATCAATTGCAGGATATAATTCTACTATTCAAGACAGAAACTTTCCCATCTGACCAAGACAATTGAAAATATGCTAAACTTGCTTTAATGAAAAGTCATTCTTTACATAGCTTACATCGGCTTAAGATGACAAGTCACTCACCAGAGAAAGGGGTCTTTGTCTGAATGAAACAATAAGCCAGCTCTCCCACACACACACAAAAAAATCCCCACACCATTCTAATATGAACTGAATGCATTTTCAACTACTGCTGTATTCAGGACCAGAACCAAAGGAGGCCCATCTGCGAGGAAGGCCAAAAGCCCACTGTGTGGTGCGTCAGTCCAGTCTGTTATGGAAATGGTCACTCTAAACTGTTTGCAATTTAAAAGTGCATACTGAGAATTTTGTTAACCTCTATTGACTGACTTCTGTTAAATGCACCATTAAGAATCCAATTTATCCTGGCTTCCTCTAAAATGTTGTGCTCAGGGCATTCTGATAGGTACATTATGATGGTCAATTGTCATAGGCTAAAAGTCAGAACCTCATTAGCTCAGACACAGGGAGCATTTGTTCCCAGTTTTCATAGGAGCTCTCTTGCCCTGGGGTTATGGGAGCACTGACAAAATATAACTTTATATGATGATTTGAGGGGTGCCAGGCTAGGTCCGGAGGTAAATGCTGATTGAACAAGGTTGAGAGGCCCTAGATGGTCAACTGACCTCAGTCTTCGCAAACTGGGCCTGCATTTTCTGCTTAGAGTGAAAATTTACAGAGGTTAGGCCCTGAATGTCAAGTCAAATGAGATGATGAATTAGGTCAATTACTATATGGTAGAAAAGCAAATTACGCTAATGCTTATTAAATATAGCACACTTTTAATTATGATTACCAACACTTACATTTATTTATTTTTTGACACTTAAATCATCATAGGATTGCTAATAAAGTTAACAGATAACTGGATAACTCTAACTTTAATTTTGTAATAAATATTTATTTTGTATATTATTGAAAGATGTTCTAAAAGCATCTTTGTCTAATATTTTCAGTTCATTTCTCTAACCTTGTCTTTTACATGATTACAGCAATGAGATGAAATTGTACCTCCTAATATTATTCACTAGGTTAATTTTAGTTAATTTATTTTTTTAAAGGACATTAAAAGAAACTCCTTCAGTGTAAGTTTATATAAACCCAAGCAGGTAGTGGTAACATATTCTGTGAAGTACATTTTTAATTGAACTACTGAATTCAGCGTGAATTAAATATATTAAGTAGATCTGTTTTCCTCATGAGTAACTTGAGCCACTATTAAAACTCTCCTTCCAGTTTTCTTGCATTTTTCCAAAACAGGCTCAGAAAAGTGTTGGTCACACCTCAGATCAACCTTCATATTCCAAAGTATTTCTCTTTCTTAGAGGCAGCCGCAGTTTATTTGGAAATTTCTGATAGGTCCTATTTTGCAAAATGTTAGTCATTTTGGTTTCTTTGTTAGCTGGAAGGCAAACTAAGTGTCTGAGAAAAGGTACTAACTTTAAAATATACAACTTTGGTTTGACTTTCAACTCTGGCTCTCATTAGCTTTGTTACTGTATAACAAGGCGTTAAGCTACAGTGTCACTAGCTGAATTTTGGAAAAATAACAATAATGATCTTCTATAATAATAAAAGCATAATATGCTAATTATACCGATGACCTTCCGGACGAAGCCGGGGCTGCTAGGGAAGCCCAGGTCCCGGGTGCCAAAGGGAAGCTGGTGCAGGCAGCCAGGGGAAGGAAGGCCTACCCTTGCATGGATTTTGTGCATCAGGCCTCTAGTTAGTAATAATATTGTTCATTGCTAGTTTCAATTAGTAGTGGTATTGAGCACTCAGTTTTTGTGAAACCTGGAGCAGGATGGGCAAAGAACCCTAAGGGAATGCCTCTGGCCTTTCAGCCTGCCATGCAAATATGGGGGCTGATCTGTCATGGGTTCTGATCTCTGGAAGTTGGTGGCATCCTGTGGCACATTGACATGCACGTCAATCAGGTGGCTTAGTCTTCTTCGGGAATACTAACCAATTGAGAAGGAGTAAGGAAATCCCAAGGAGAAAAAAAATACATTACTTTTTACAGATTTCATTACATAGATCATGAAATAATTCCTGGTTTGGGTGTTAAAATCCAAAAGGGAAACATCTGGTTAGGTTATAAAAACAAATATGCCAGGTTTCAATTTATTTTCCTCAGCCCCAAATTGATGCTTCTTTGCCTGCCATGTGACCATGGTGGTAGACTTTGTAAATATTTCCTCTTTGCCAGCTGGCATGATATTAAGCCTTACCGGTTGGAGGGTTTGGTGGGGCACTGGAGGAGGAAGGGATTTTTTTCCCCTCCCTGGTTCCAGTGGTCCCTGCTGGTCCTGCAGTGTACACTGTGTCCAGTGTTCTTCTCCTGCAGGTGCAGTATCTCTTAGTCTCCTGCGAGGTGTAGCTTTCTCCAGGCTGCAGCCCCCGCAGATCACTGTGTCTCCAGCGCTGGCTCCTGCACTGGGTGATTTCTCCAGATCTTGGTCTCTGCAGCAGGGGGAGAACTGCAGAACCCAGTGGCCGGCAGCTTTCCCCATCGCCTCCCCCAGTACCTTCAGGATGGAGTGCTGTTGGTGAGGCACCTCCCCTTGAATGACCTCTCTCGGCATCTCTTATGTGACTTCATATCAAGTTCCGAACCACATCACCTCCCTGACCATGGCTTTTCTTAGCCTCAGAGGACAGATTTCCAGCAATGCTCATCGCAGGCTCTTCAGCTGGTCCCCCACCATCCAGAGATCCCTGGCCATGCCCATTCCAATGTGGTCTCCATCTCAGCCCTGGTCAGGCAGGCATGGGGTGATTGACACTCCTTTTACCATATCTTTGATAGAAACCATTACTGGGAATCAGTAGGCCTCCTGAAACCTCAGAAGGATAGTGAAGTTGAATCAGAATCCTAACAAAATTTAAATATTTTCTCATTCAGTTATCATTGTTAAAATAATTGAGAACTAATTTGGATACTGTTTCAGAAGGGTTATCAATTTTTTAAAAGGCAGCATAACCATTAAGTTTATTATTTTCCTGAAATTTTATATTGTGATACCAATCAGCTTTGACTGTACTTAGGGCCATTTGATAAATAAATGTTACGTTATCGCTTGGAAGTTACCCACACCCATTAATCACTACTATCACTTAAAAAACAGTTATATGGGTTTAAAACTTTGTGTTATATCTTATCTGAGTCCCAAAGTATGAGTTATTCAGGAAATAAAATGTCATAAAATACCTGATTAAAAATATGAAATACTATTTCCCCATTCTATTTTTTTTAAAATAATACTATTCCATGTTTAGTCTGTGCTTTTAACAGGGTGATTTTAGTTTATCGGTGTGTAGTTCTATGATACTGTGGTTTTGTTTAATTACTTTTAGGTTTGTCTTCTAATACATCTTTGCTATTTCTTTGTGTATTTACTTTCTGACTAGGGACAATCTCTTTGACTTTGTTATATTTCAGTTTTTCTTTCTTTGAAATACAAATAATAGTTTATTAAATTAAAATCATATGGTGATCTTATTAAGGAAAGTTGAGAGTGAATGTAAGAAGGAGAAATCTTTAATGACCAAGAAAAGGAGTAAATATTAGATTGAGATGCTATAAATAGCAATAAACAATTAGTTTTTCTATAATTTCCAATTAAACAATTAATAAACACATGAACTTACTGCTAAAGAGTAAAATTGAAGTGAGTAAATTTGAAGCTCTAATTGATTTTATTCAACAATTCATGAATCAGGCAACATCTCATTGAGCAACTAGGAGGGTCCTCTGATGAGCTGAGTAAAATGGAAGGATTTTTATAGGCAAAAAGAGGGTGGGACTAAGAAGTTAAAAAGTGGATTATTTCAGGCAAGGACACCTTCTCTTAGAGCAGTGGTTCTCAACCTTGGCTGCACATTAGAATCACCTGGGAATTTTTTTAAAATCCTGATTTCTGGGCCTCATCGTCCGGAAATTCTGTTTCTTTGTTATGGGGTGGGGCCACAACATTAGTAACAAAGAAACAGAATTTCCAGAGGATGAGACCCAGAAATCAGGATTTTAAAAAGATTCCCAGGTGATTCTAATGTGCAGCCAAGGTTGAGAACCATTGTCTTAGAGAAAGGAGGGATCTGGGGTGGTTATAGGCAGATTACCTCACTAGTGTTGACCAGAAAACTCCAGATTGATTGGTTTCAATTCCACTCCTGGAGAGGCAAGAGGCTGAAACTGCAATTAGGTTAAGTACTAAGTTTTGGTTCAGTGACTTGGCTTAGCAAATGTGACTCTATTTTGGGCCTATTGTTTCTTTTTTAACATCCCATTAAAAGCCAGTGGCCTTTCTGACAATTTGACTATTTTCAATGTAGTTTTGGCATTTTCGTTATTTTAACTCTTTCATCATTAAAGATGATTAAATTTGGTGTACATAGTGTGTGCTAGACATTTGTCGAAATGTTAACTATTCTATTTTGTTACATTATCTTCCATAGTATTACATTTTATAACTAAACAATGACCTTCATCTTGTACAATAAATAAAATTTTAAAAATAAATTTTTGGCCTTTCAAAATACGGTTTATATTATTATATTTTGTAATGAAAACACAAAGGAAATTGTAGAGCTATAGAGCTATAGCAAGAATGAAAATGCCAGCTAAAGAAATATAAAGCTTAGATCTTGAGCTATCTTACCTCCACTGACCACCCTCCCAAGAAACATTATTCTTTAACGTGAAGGTAAGGTAGATAAATGTGAATTCCTCCATGACTGTTGGATCGGGAAAACCCTAGGCCATTAAAACAGTGATAAAGGACAATGAGTGTTTCCCCTTCACTGCTCTTTTTTTTCCTATAGCTCACTGCACCATAAGAACTTGATCTACTTTTTCTAATATAGTTTTTGGGTAACATATCACACTGAATCACTTTGTCCAAGCTGTTGCTTTTTAGCAGCTGACAAGTAAGATTAGCATTTGTTTCTTTGTTGGAGTCTAAATAATGGAGGCTAAATAACTGCCACATTTATGTGGCAGTTGTGGCTGTTGTATTTCAGTAACATAATTGCTTATGTGTGAGAGATACATAGAAGCAGTGTTACAAGTGAATGCTTTAAATAAGAGCCCTGCTATAATCTCTTTTCTAAGTTTTTAATTATGGTACTTACATAATTCTGCTTTCAGTTATGATATGTACGTCATTTAAGAAACAAGGCAATGTTTAATTTACTATAATCTGACTTCTTATTCCTACTGTGCCTGGAAATTTCTCTCAATAAGGCCTCTTGTGAATTTTGAAAGGAAACTTTTTAGGCCTTACCTCAATTATACTCTACCACTTTTGAGAAGTTGCCATTTTAATCATTATTCCTCTGCATGCAATAAATCATTTCTCTCTGGCACTTTCAATATAGTATATATTTATTGTTGGATTTTAGAAATTGAACTATTGTGTGCCTATGGAGGCTTTCTTCAAGTTTATATTGTTTGGCTTTGGAATATATGAGGTTTACTTTGTCACCAAGTTTGGGAAGTTTGGGGCCTTTATTTTTTCAAATACTTTATTGTCTTCCTTCCTTCCTTCCTACCTTCCTTCCTTCCTTCCTTAACTCCAGTGTCCTATAAGTGTGACTGTTTGATTTTTTTCCCATAGGTAAAAAGGCTCAGTTAATTTTTTAAATATGTTTTTATTGACTTCAGAGAGAGGAAGGGGAGAGGGAGAGTGAGATAGAAACATCAATGATGCCCTGACTGGTTTGGCTCAGTGGATAGAGCATCGGCCTGCAGACTGAAGGGTCCCGGGTTCAATTCTGGTCAAGGGCATGTACCTTGGTTGCAGGCATATCCCCAGTAGGGGATGTGCAGGAGGCAGCTGATCGATGTTTCTCTCTCATCGATGTCTCTAACTCTCTATCCCTCTCCCTTCCTCTCTGTAAAAAATCAATAAAATATATTTTTTTAAAAAGAAAAAGAAACATCAATGATGAGACAGAATCAAAGATCAGCTGCCTCCTGCATGCCCCCCACTGGGGATCGAGCCCACAATTCAATTTGGGCATGTGCCCTGACTGGGAATTGAACTGTGACCACCTGGTTCATGGGATCTATGCAATTTTTCTAGTTGAACTAGAGATACAGGTCAATACTCAACCACTGAGCAATACTGGCCGGTCATAGGCTCAGTTAATTAAAAAATATGTGTTTTGTCTCTTCTTCAGATCTGATATCTATTCATTTGTATTCAAGTTCATCGAGGCCTCTGTTTTCCCCAAACTGTTAGTAAGCCAATTTATTGAATTTTTTCATTTTGATATTGTATTGTATTTTTTTGGCTCTAAGTTTTCTAGCTGGTTTTTAAAAAATATTTTCAATTTATTTGAATTGATTTTTTTTATCTTCTTACTCATTACAAGCATATTTTCCTTTACTTCATTGAACATAATTGTAATAACTCATTTGAAGTCTTGGTTAGATAATTTCAACACCTGGGCCATCTTAGGATTCATTCAACTATTCTCTTCTTCACAAGGCCTTCTTTAAGCACAAACGAGTTGAGTTAGGTTCTTCTCTGCTCTCTAATGTGTTTATGTGCCTATGCTCCCAACCAGATTGCAAATTTTTCCAGGACAGTGACAATGAACATGTTTTCTTAATTTATATTTTTCCTAGTTTTCAGCATAGTAATTCGAAAATAGTATATATCCGAGATATGCTTGCTTAATTAAGTGGAGTTCAGGGAGACAGTGTGGAACATACTGGAAAGCAAGAACTAGGTTTTGGCCCTCAGTTCTGTAGGCTAGAAACTAAATTTGATTGACATGTCATAAGTTGGTTAAGTTATAGAGAACACTGTTATTAAACAAATAGTGAAACAGAAGTTTAGTGGATGTTATAAAACAGAAGCTCAGGGAGATTTGAAAATATGTATTCGGCAAACAACCTAAACCAGAAATCATGGAAGATCTCTGAGGAAGTGGTGTTAACTTGGAAGCAAGAGGATGAGCTGGAGTTAGCCGAAGGGACTGTTAGGAGGAGATAGAGACATGCAGTAGGAACTATTAGGCGCCTAATTTTGTTGGAGCCGATTACAAGAAGGGGAGTGACAGGAAATAAAATCAGAGAGAACACCAAATAAAGGAATCTCTTTGAAAGAGTCCTAAAAATGCTCTTTAGAACTGTATGTTTATTGTTTAAATAATAGTTATTAATTTTAATGCAGATGATTTTAAAATAAATTAAAATGGGATATAACCGAACCATCTAAATTTCTGTTGATTTGAAAAAACAACAACAAGAAACACAAAGCTCCATGTATAAATTGAGAAAATTTCACATGATGCAGAAATCTATAAAAAATAAAAGCTTCCATCCATCAGCCAAATCATACTCCCTAAATTTACCACTTAAGGTTTTGTTGAGTTCCTTTGGGATGAGGAATAGGAATATTTTTTACCTAATTAATTATCTATATTTTTATGTATTATCTTATATTTATTTTATACATTATTATTTTAAAAAACTGTTTTTATTGATTGTAGGGAAGGAAGGAAGAGAATGAGAGCAAGAGACAGAGAGAGAAACATTGATGCTAAAGAAAAATATAGGTCAGTTCCCTCCTACATGCCCTGGGGTCCTATGATTGAACCAACAACCTTTTGGTGTACAGGAGGATGCTCCAACCAACTGAGCAACACTGGCCAGGGCTTATGCAAGATCTTTTATGTATAATAATACTCTATTAAATATTATTCTTCATGTCCGTCATAGTATATTTTGGATATTATTTATATTAACACATACAGAATCATCAATTCTTGTTAACAGATGTATACTACTCCATTTTGTGGATATGCCAATAATTAAGCTATCGTCTTCCAGACTGAGACCTCCCCTTCTATACTTATTTATGATGATGGGGTTGGAAATCTGTAAACCTGTTCTTTCTTTCCATGTGCATCCCACCCCTCTCCCCGACTCCCCAGCAATCTCTGCCAATAGGATGTTAATAGGAGAATGGAAGGCCCTCTCTGTTTTCTTGGGGTTCCTATTCCCTTGAATTTCTATTCCTGTTTGCTTTCTGTCCCGTCTCTCAGCCTAGTATCCCTTCTCTCTCCTGAAAGCAGCAATTAATTCCAGCAGCAGCAATTAATTCCAATTTTTATTTTTCCAACCCCCCAGGACGCACGCCTTTGGATCCCTTCAGAGACACACACCACCTCAGGAAGACACACACCACCTCAGGAAGACACACACCACCTCAGGAAGACATTTCTTAAATATCTGGGCAGGCCCACGTTATGACTTTCATGGGGTGTAGACACTTAGGCCTTTGTGGGCTCCTTCTTCCATAAGAAAAATTTTAAACTATTCTCTATGATGATATTGGTATAAAGACAAATATATTAATGTTATATGTATGTAAACATTTTCTTGGACCTAAAAGTTCATTTTTTCTTCTGATTTTAAAACACATCAAAGTATTCTCACGGGCCTATAAGAGTGTCTTGGGTTAGACATGGTGCCTACATTGCCTAATGGATACTTTGGCCCTGGTTCTGGGTCTCAGATCCACAAGACGTTTCCTCCTCATTTAGCAGCACCAGTGTCATCCCTGAGGTGCTTCCCGCTCAGAGCTCCCATGGGTGTCCTTCCTCCAATTTGTTTGGATAATTCTGTCCTCTCTTGGCCGAGGTCACTCTGTCTCTCTCCTTGCCTTGCAGGTGTGTCCTCACATGGTCGTTCCGCTCTGTGGTGTGTGTCCTAATCTCTTTTTACAAAGATACCGGTCACACTGGATTAGGGCTCACTCTAACGAACCCCATTTTAACTTAATTACCTCTATAAAGGTCCTACAGTCACATTGCGAGGTACTAGGGGATAGGGCTCCAATGCAGGAACTTTAGGGAAGGACGCAATTCAGCCTACAACCAATGGGCTTGCCAATATTATTTAACCTGAGTCATATTGATCGACACTTCTGTTATTTTCAGCTTTAGCTGAATGTTTTAATGAACATTTTTAATATGAAACTGAACAAATTCTTGTGGATGTATATGTGGCATTAATATTTCAAGAGTGAGACTGCAGGATACCTTCATTTTTAATTTATGTTTTTCATAAGTATTGCCTTGTTGCACTCCTGGAAGTTTCATATTCTTGCTCAAAATATATGAGTTTGCCAGCACTATCCTCAGAGTCTACATTTGAGGATGTGATGAGTGTAATATGCTTGTATGCTTGCTTTGATTTGTGTTTCTTTAATTATGAGTCGGGGTAAGCATTTCTTGTATATATTTATTGTCTATGTATATGTGTGTGTGTTGCTGGTTAGTTTTCCTATAGACTGCCTGATCGTATACTTCACTAGTTTTCTGTTGAGTGTTTGCTTTTCCTAATTGATTTTCATGTGGCAGCTATCATCTGGGATTTCTTTCGCTGTCCTTACATTTTCACATCAGCTAGTGAACCTGTCATTATCTTCAGCTCTGAGGTTAGAGATGATCGCCAACATAAATTCCTTTTCCACCAAAGGCCTAGATCAGGAACCTCCTCCCAGATGTGGGGCTTATTTTTGCTTCCTACTTTCTTGCCTTCCCTTGTAGACTGTCTTCTTGAGACCAGAGACCTGGATTTGTGTACTGGAAAAGCCCAGGTAATTAACGGTATCTGAATTTAAAAGGTATTCAATGATTTTTTTTCCTTTGGTTGGCTCAGTAAAGGAAGAAAGAAACAGTAAAAGTTTATATTTAGCCATAACTGGTAAAGTTTCTAGTTTGAAACTATTGATTCAAAAGTATTTGGAGATCTAATTGGCTATCTATGTTGGATAACTCCAACAAAGTAAATACATTGGTTGTAAACAAAATGTATTACTTTTCATCACAGCAGAGGTAGTTTTATTTTTTTTAAGATTTTAAAAGCATTTTGATTATTTTTCGATAGAGGTCATTTATGTGTATGTTGCTCAGGGGTAGTTCACCACAGAGATTTGTTTGCCTTTTCTTATCAACAGAGGCAGCCCTAACCAGTTTGGCTCAGTGGATAGAGCATCGGCCTGCGGACTGAAGGGTCCCAGGTTCGATTCCGGTCAAGGGCATGTACCTTGGTTGAGGGCACAACCTCAGTAGGGAGTGTGCAGGAGGCAGCTGATCGGTGTTTCTCTCTCATTGATGTTTCTAACTCTCTATCCCTCTCCCTTCCTCTCTGTAAAAAAAATCAATAAAATATATTTTAAAAAAAACAAAACAAAAAAACAGAGGCAACTCTGCATAGTAGTTAAGAAGTTGGGCTCGGGAGCTCATGCTTTTCAATCGTAGCTCCTGCACTTCTAACTTTGTGTCCCTGTTCATGTTGCTTAAATCCTCTAATCCCTCGTTTTGACATCTGTTAAGGAAGGATGATGATATTGTTACCTGCCACATAGAGTTGCTGGGAGAATGAAAAGAGATAACATATATTAAACACTTAGCACCATGTGACTAAGACACTAGCTATCATTATTAAGAATACCATCTTCCCTTTTTAGAAAGTTAGAGCTTCCTTCGAGTGCGGTGAATTGGAATATTTTCACCAACGGAGTACTTGTCAAGGATGTAGAAATATAGATTTAGATTGCTATGGAAAGTAAGTTAGCAGCAAGAACAATAGGGAGTCACAGTGTGAAAAGGGGACCAGTCTATCAGTGTGTGATAGAGCAGAGTTTAAGCTGTTGTGTAAGGGCATGCACACCTGCATTTACATATCTAAATGCATTCTTACACACCTACATGGCAATCAGCCCTTAGACCTCATTAAGAAATCATGATAGTTGGGATTGTTCCCCCGTCTAAATATTCCTAAAATTTTGGTTTTTATTTTGTTATTTCTTTCCCTTCTAGGATACCCCTGATATTCATTTTAATTTTATTTAATCTATATAAAAAGAGTTTGTGAAATGTGATACACATGGAACGATGCCTTGAACACCATAGGATTGATCCTGGTCAAGTGTGAAAACAAAAGCAGGATTCTTCATTGGTTCTAGTGATGCCTGGTGATTCTGGAGTCTGCCTGAAATGGAATGCATTATTTTTTTGGTGGTCAGTTTTGTGGTTGAAAGAAGAGGTAGCTGCCTAAATAGTGAGATTTCAGAAGGTCTCAGAAGTACTGTTTCTCAATATCTCGTCATAATACCTGAAATTAGATGACCATTTTGGGTGGGTAAATCTGCATTTTTCACAGATGATTTCAGGAAATTCAAGCACTGCAAAAACAATAAGCCTTTCTTAAGTATTTACTTTTTGAAGTCGTTGTTTCTGATAATTTTCTAATATAACAGTTGACCTGGATGCACCTGTCAAACTTCCAGAAGCCCATGTTTGGCAGTCTTGTAGAAGGACCGAAGGAAGTGAATTTGGTTATATGTTATATATATAGTCTGTGATCTGTGGTAGGTGGAATACTAGTCTTACCAATTATCTATATCTGAGTGTCAGATGTGAGAATAAGTTGATTCAACCAAATGCTTTAATTTTGAACTCACTGACCATTTTCTACTGCCTTGAGAGGAAAATATCTCTCATAGTGTGTCAATCTATACTTTTTCAAGTGTAAAATATATTTTACTCTACGTATGTCTGTTACTCTTTGGGTTATATAATTATAAATGATTTTTGTTTAATTAGAAATAAGAAAAACAAGAAAATGCCCATTACCTTTTTATCCACACAGGGAATTGACTTGTAGCTGCTTAATTCCCTGATCAATCATGAAGCAACCTGTGCTTTAGAGAAATTGAAATGGAACAATATATAGTGATTCAAAGTCAATACAAGTGACTGGATTTCAACCACAGCATCAATACAACCAGAAGGAGAATTGATGAAATGCAAAGTTGATGTTACTTCTGATGATTTTAACTTAGCAAAATAAACCCTTAGGGAAAAATCAAATCATTTCCCAAACTTCAGTTGTTGTTGTTTTTTTCTTTTTTGCATTCAAAAATAAAAGAATATTTATTAAATAATCACAATGATTACAATAATTATTTAATATTATTCACCTAATGCTTCTTTTATATTTAAATTTTCCCAATTATATAAAAATGCAGTTTTACAGTTGATTTTCATGAATCAGATTCTTTATAAAGAGGCGTTTAATACTGATGTTTCAAGGGCCATGTATATTACTAATGCATACATTTTTCTGGAGGTTTTTATGTTTCAATTATAGTTTATATTCTATATTAGTTTCAGATGTGCAGCAAAGTGGCTAGAAAATCTTGTATGTACTTTACAGAGTGGTCCCCCTACTGCTTTAAGTATCCACCTGGCCCCATACATAGTTATCACGATATCATATCATTGACTATGTTCCCTATGCTATAATCTACATCTTTTACTAAACTTCATACAGAAATGAGCTAGAAAGCTTCAATTCAGTTCAGCAAACATTTATTATGTGCCTACTGTCTACCTACCAGATACCACAATATGTTGAAGGCACAGACAAGAAACTAAAGATTATAAAGAAGGTACTTTAAACACTTAAAACATGTTCCTTTGTTAAACAGGGAACATGTTTAGAAAGATGTAAGACAAGATTACCAAAAGTTTACTCTGTATGGTAAGGTTATGAATGATGTTTCTCATTTAGCTTGTCTATTCTCAAATACGCACTGTTTATGTTTGTGTCTCTTATATGACTTTACTTGTTTTTCTAAACTATATTTGATGCTCATTCTCCCTTGTAACCTTTATTTCTGCTTCCTCTTTCTACAAATTTTCTGCCTTACTGAATAATAGCCTATGAATGGGAAGAGAGGATTTTATACATGAGATTTTTATTCCATTACTGAACCTGCCTGATGCCCCTGTTATTATCTAAATGCCACCTACTTCAAGCAGTCCCACATGCTCTGTGAAGCTTTCTCTGACACTTTTCTCCTTTAGTAATGAGCATTTTGTGATAAAATATCTTTTTAAAAAATATTTGTTGTTGATTATTTTTTTAGAGAGAGAGAAAGAGCTACAAACAGCAGTGAGAGAGAAACAACAATTAGCTGCTTCCTGCATATTTCCTACTGGGGATTGAGCCTGCAACCTGGGCAAGTGCCCTAACCAGGTACTGAACAGGTGACCTATTGGTTTATAGGTTGATGCTCAGCCACTGAGCCACACCAGCAGGGCATGTAATAAGGTATCTTATACTACTATTTAACTTAACACTTTACTCTATATGATACTTTACATTTCAACACAATGGTTATAAGTTACTTCATTCTGTGAAATAGGGTAGATATGATCTCTATTTTTAGCATGTGGCAAGCAGAATAATTAAGTGACTCGCTTAAATTTCGAAGAAGCCATATCCAAGAATACAGTGTTTGTGACTCTTGGTATAATTTTGTTTCCAGCACATGGGCTACACTTAGTTGATTTTTGTTCACAAACCTTTTACATAATTGCATTTTTTAAATTTTAAGATAAGCAGGATGTTTACAAAGGAAAAAAATCAGCATTTAGAAAGAGACTTTTTCATTCATCCGGAAGGAAACGTTTATAAAGGAATGACAAAGGAAAGAGGGCCATAACTGAAAAAAACTCTCCCTGAAGTATGAGAAAAAGAAAATCATAGGTGAAAAGAGAAGTGTCATGGACTATTGTGACTTCAGGGTTCTTTCTGGAGTGTGTATATGTCTGACAAGGACAGGGAGAGATGGATCTCACAGAGACAAGGCAAGATTCAACAATGTTGCAAGATATTGATGATCTGAGATTTCTGATCACTGGTGGTTTCCATCCTACCTAGCCATCTGAGAGTGGTAAAAATTCATCTTGAGCTTGACTGTCTGACTGAGGTGGTTGAAGGGAGGAATAAGGCAGACCACTCACTCACAAGCTAAGGAAAGGCAGTAAATACCCCAGGGAGAGTGAAGTTTTTCTCATTGTAGCAAAACACTATATCTACTTAATGATGGCAATGAACTACAATGCTGATAGCAAGCATACTGTACAAATCTTTGAATCTTTGTATATCATGTAATCTTAAACTAACATTTTTTATAGTGAGTAATTGAAATAAATATAGTTTATATTTTATAGAAAATAATAGTGGATTGTAGCATATGCTCATCTCCCTCCTTTCTTGGATAATTTCTTATGAAAGATACTTATTGATCAAGCACCGTATGTCCCAGGCCCTGTACTAGGCTCTGCAGTTATAATTGTGAAATAAACAGACCTGAACTCAGATCTGGAAACTGGACAACATATGCTGACTTTTTATTAGGGTGACCTCCTCTGCCTCCTCATTATCCATCCTTTATGGATACCCCTGCTAGCGGCCCATCTGCCTGGATGGTGCACTCTATTAACTATCTCCATAGTTTTCTGAAGGGCGGCTATGCCCTCTCACTGCTCAGTATGAGAATTGTCCCAGCCTGGCTTCTGATCAGTAAATACTGCCACATTTCCTCTATTGTTTTCCTTCCTGTCACACTCATTGCTATCTTTGTCTTGTGACAACATCTCCTGCTGTCAGGGTTGTCTGAGGTCAGCTATCACTCTGCTTCCCGAAATGCCCAGCCCCTCCTACCACAACATTCTGCGAGGTGTTAATAGTTGATTCCTACAGGCTCTCACGTGGAAGCAGTCAGCTGGAGCTTGTCTGCTTTACGTAGCTGAATGGTCCATTCTGGCATGCCATTTCTCTGAGCCGTGGCATCTCATCTTCCATGGCAGCTCTGGTTTTTCATTTTATGGAGACCATTAGCTTTTATTTTTTATTTTTTAAAATATATTTTATTGATTTTTTACAGAGAGGAAGGGAGAGGGATAGAGAGTTAGAAACATCGATGAGAGAGAAACATCAATCAGCTGCCTCCTGCACACCTCCTACTGGGGATGTGCCTGCAACCAAGGTACATGCCCTTGACCGAAATCAAACCTGGGACCTTTCAATCCATAGGCTGACGCTTTATTCAGAGCCAAACCAGTTAGGGCAACTTTTAATTTTCTAACCTCTGGTACAGGGTTATTGTGATGCCGTTTTGTTTTGTTTTGTTTTGTTTTGTGGTAACTTTATTGAGATATAACTCAAATACCATATCATTTACCCCATAAAACTGTACAATTCAGTGGTTTTTAGCTTATTAGCAGAGTTGTACAATCATCACTACAATCAATTTAACAGCATTTTATTACCTCAGAAAGAAACCCTGTGTCCTTTAGCTGTCCATCCTCCCCTTTTTCTCAACCAGCCCTCGGCATCCCACCAATTTTCAAAGTTTACCTGTGGTGTAGCACATATCAGTACTTCATTCCTTTTTACTGCTGAGCAACATTCCATTGTATGGATATACCTCATTTTTCTGATACATTCATCAGTCTGACATTTAGCTTGTTTTCTTTTCTTTTTTTAACTATTATAATAATGTTGCTGTTAACATTCATGTAAATACTTTTGTGTGGACGTGTGTTTTCAATTCTCTTGGGTATATACCAAGAGTGGAATGGCTGGGTCATATTGTAACTCTACATTCAACCTTTTGAGGAATTGCCAGACTGTTTTCCAAAGTGATTGTACCATTTTACATTCCTAACAGTTATGTATGAGGGTTTCAGTTTCTCCACATCCTCTCCAGTGCTTGTTATTATTTATTTTTTTTATTACAGTCAACCTTGTGGGTGTGAAATGGTTTTGCACTGTAGTTTCAATTTGCATTTCCCTGATGACTAATAATGATTATCTTTTCCTGTGTTTATTGGCATATGAAGTAAGTATGGAAAAATGTCTATTCAGATCTTTTGCCTACTTTTAAATTGGGCTATTATTTATTATTAAGTTTTAAGAATTATTTACATACTAGAGGCCCGGTGCACAAAAATTTGTGCACTGGGGCGGGGGGGGGGTCCCTCAGCCTGGCCTATGCCCTCTTGCAGTCTGGGACCCCTCGGAGAATGTCCACCTGCTGGCTTAGGCCCACTCCCTGGGGGATCGGGCCCAAGCTGGCAGTCAGACATCCCTCTGGCAGCCTGGCAGCCCTCGGGGGATGTCCACTTGCCAGCGGGGAGCAGGCCTAAGCTGTAGTCAGACATCCTTAGCGCTGCTGAGGAGGCAGGAGAGGCTCCCATCACCACCGCTGTACTGGCAGCCATCAGCCTGGCTTGTGGCTGAGCAGAGCTCCCCCTGTTGGAGCGCCCTGACCACCAGGGGGCGGCTTCTGCATTGAGCGTCTGGCCCCTGGTGGTCAGTGTGTGTCATAGTTACCAGTCATTCCCAGTTATTCTGCTGTTAGGGTCAGTTTGCATATTATCCTTTTATTATATAGGATAGAGGCCTGGTGCATGGGTGGGAGCTGGCTGGTTTGCCCTGAAGAGTGTCCCGGATCAGGGTGGGGGTCCTGCTTGGGTGCCTGGCCAGCCTGGATGAGGGGCTGATGGCTGTATGCAGCTGGTCACACCCCCTTCAGGGTGGGGGTCCCCACTAGGGTGCCTGGCCAGCCTGGGTAAGGGGCTGATGGCTGTTTGCAGGCTGGTCAAGTCCCCCCCCCCCAATTGGGACCCTCACCTCATGGAGGTTTGGTCAGCCTGGGTGAGGGGCTGATGGCTGTTTTCAGGCTGGTCACATCCCCTTTAGGGTGGGGGGTCCCCAATGGGGTGCCTGGCCAGTCTGGGTGAGGGGCTGAGGGCCGTTTTCAGGCTGGCCAAGCCCCCTGGTGATGGAAGCTCCCAGCCTCTCCTTCTTTTCTTTTTCTTTTTTTATTCTGGGATTTATTTACCTTCTATAATTGAAACTTTGTAGCCTTGAGAGGAGCTCAGAGCTGGCCAGGATGGACGGGAGGGAAGCCTCCTACTCACTCCAGCTCTGTGGCCATGGCTGGCTGAAAGCAGGTATCTGGGGTTTATTTATCTTCTATAATTGAAACTTTGTTGCTTTGAGTGGAGCTCAGAGCCAGCCGCAGCAGGCAGGAAGCTTGGCTTCCTCCATCATTGGGACAACCAAGCCTCCTGCTTGCTCCAGCTCCGTGGTTGCTGACCGCCATTTGGTTGGGTTAATTTGCATATAGTCGCTCTGATTGGCTGGTGGACATGGCTTAAGGCATAGTGAAGGTACAGTCAATTTGCATGTTTGTCTTTTATTAGTGTAGATTCTTGATATCCTTGTGAGATATATGATTTGCAAAAAAAAAGTCTTTCATTCTGTCTTTTGAATTTCTTGATGGTGTCCTTTGAAGTGCAGTAGTTATTAATTTTATTGAAGTTGCATTTATCTAATTTTTGTTTCACTGCTTGTGCATTTGGTGTCATATGTAAGAGACCACTGGTTATGACATTTTTAAATATATTTTTATTGATTTCAGAGAGGAAGGAAGAGGGGGATAGAGATAGAAACACCAATGATGAGAAAGAATCATTGATTGGATGCCTCCTGCACACCCCCTATTGGGGATCTAGCCCACAACCCAGACATGTGCCCTTGACAAGAATGGAACCTGGGACCCTTCAGTCCACAGGCTGATGCTCTATCTACAGAGCCAAACTGGCTAAGGTGGTTATGACTTTTTTTGCTGTGTCAACTTGGTTATGCTATAGTCCCCAGTTGTTCAATTAATAGTAATCTAAATGTTGCTATGAAGGAATTTTGCTGATATAATTAAAGTTCCCAATCAGTTAACTTTAAATAAGGGGACTATTTCATTTTAAAGGACTTAAAGCAGGGCTGAAGCTTCCTCAAGAGAGAATGAATTATGGATGACAGCTTCAGCCTGTATTGGTCGAGTTTCATCTTGCTCTTCCTTTCTCGATGTCTGCCCTGTGAACCCGACACACTTAACCAGCCCCCATAATTGTGTGAGTCAATTTCTTATTTTAAAAATGTCTGTGTTTCTATATCTCGATCTATATCTTTATCTACCATACATATACACATAGATGAATAGGCTTCTCTTGTTGAACCTTGATTGATATGGATATGATGTTAAACCTTATCACAGGATAGTATTTTCCTTTCAGTAAATTCTCTTTTTCAACCTTTTATTCTACACCCCTTTCTTGTCCCAGCATTCTCAGAATCCAAAGCCATGCATACCTTCTTCAGTTCTGTTGGAATATGCTGGTTACACCCTGGAGCTCCGTTAGCATATGCTACCTTTCTTCTCTTGGCAGACCCAACAGTTCCCTATTACATAGCACTTTATCATTATGGTCTGGTGGCAAGTTTGGGAAGGTAGGGATAGTTTCTGAGGGGACCTTTTTTGTCTTACAAGGGGGACATCTTTGTATGATTATTAAGCAAGAGGGACACATGCACCTTTAACAAGGAGAAGAGGCCACTTCTGCAGGGAAACATGGTGATTCAAGGATTTGTAGTGTATTAGTCTAAGTCCGTGGTCAGCAAACTGAGGCTCGCGAGCCACATGCGGCTCTTTGGCCCCTTGAGTGTGGCTCTTCCTAAGTCTTAGGAGTACCCTAATTAAGTTAATAACAATGTACCTACCTATATAGTTTAAGTTTAAAAAATTTGGCTCTCAAAAGAAATTTCAATCGTTGTACTGTTGATATTTGGCTCTGTTGACTAATGAGTATGCTGACCACTGGTCTAAGTTAACCCAAGTAACCCCTCCCTACCTCTCCTTCTCAATCAGAACCTTGACCATGGTTATCAGGTTTATGGTGTATATGGTTGGAAATTCCATCTTCCATAGAGCTCTGCTAGTCATCTATCTTAGTTCTAAGTCTAACACTCACTGTTTCTGCTCTTTAGTATCAGTTGATGAATATCTCTTTGCATCCTGACCAAAATGTCCCCTGGTTTTTATGTTTGTTTTTAAGTTAACTAATGAGTAAGTTTGACCTTCATGGACTTCTTCAGTTCGTTGATAGTTTTCAAAAGGAGTGATGTAAAGCCATAGTCCCAACACTCTCAATCACTTGAGCTAATTTACCAACCAGTGTATTTCCTTCCACCAGTATTTTGTTCCAGTTTACCAACTGGGACAGTTTTAATGATTGCCTCACTAGAGTATGTCAAAATAACTATCAATATCTATCAGTCCCAGGCTTCTCATCTCCACCCTGGCGGCAGGTGATCAAGGCCCAAAATCCCATTTTAGATTTTGCCTGTAAGGGCCACAACTCACACAAATTGTCTAGGTTGAGTACCTGAAAACAGACGCTGAAACAGAAATTTGTGTAAAGGAGTTTGTTGAGAGGACTTTCTGGAACAATACCAGCAAGGAAAGAGGAAGCAAGATCGGGCAGAGAGAGAAGTTGAGTTGCATTACATAACAAAACCTTTAAATGTAACCCTAGGGACATCTGTAGCCAGGTTGCCACTTTAGCATTATTCTGAATTTTGTCCCACATTTTTAAAGGCCAAGGCTTTTAAACTGTTACTGACCAGTGTTTCCATAGAGACTGTCTCTGTGGAGGATGTTAAACAGTGAGCAAGGCAGCAGCCTTCAGTAGAGAGCAATTTCTGGGGCAGGACTTGGTTATGAGTGAGCCACATGCAAGGTTCCCAGAGGCTGGGGGACTGAGTGCCTTTCCTGAATGCGGGAGGGAAGGACTGGGCAGCACACCATCTGCTACATTACACCACCATCCACCCAACCGCTCAGGCTCAGAACCTGGATTCTTCTTTTGCACACCCCTCTTCCAATCCATTAGTCTGCTGGATGAGACCTCTGGTATACAGCCTGAAGTTTTGTTCCTCATTATTTCCACCTCAAAACTCCATATCCAGAGCATTATTTCCCTTCACTTGGACAATAGTCTTCTAGTGGAGTTCCCTGTGTAGCCTCTAAACTTTCTGTATTCCATTTCCTCACAACAAAGTGATCTCCTGAAAATGTAAAGCATGTACCATATTTTAGTACTTTTGATTGTTTTCCATTGCAGTTAGCATGAAACTGATGCTGTTTATCATGGCCTATTCCGATAATTAGAGTTGCCATTTTTTTAAAGTCCAGAACCTGCTAAGTACATTACATTCATTATCTCACATAATCCTCAAATAGACCTCACAGATGGTATTATTGTCACTATTTTACAGATAAAAAGACTACATCTTAATGAGGCTGAGTAACTAGCCCAAGGTTATACACTGGGAAATAGTGGAGCCTGAGTTTGAACCCAAAGCCCTACTATTTGATTCCAAAGCCCTACTGTATCTGATGTTAACATGTCTACTTATATAAACATTCCAAGCTCTTGTCCTCATTTTGAACAAATATCATTTTGGTTTCTTAGACAACTCCCTTGCCTATGAAATCATCGTCATATTTAGTAACTCATATTTATTTCTAGGAACATAAAGTATTCAATAAATGTGATTTAAATTTGTATTTTGTTCTCATAGAATATTTGGGAAGTGATTGGGTGGGAAACTAACTTCAGATGGGGAAAGTAAGATCTGAGGCGGTCAAATGACTAGTACAAAGTAACAGCTGGCCAATTCTGGGACCAAGAATGGAAGTGTGTCATCAGCTTCTGACCAAAAACCTTTCCTCCCATGGCCTCCTGTCCCCCACATGGAGGTTTCTTGATGCAAACATTGCCTCCACAACTTTCACCCCTCACTGACAGCACTTCAGAGAAATGCTTCCAGACAATAGTGGAGGAAACTGGGATCCTAGGAGAAGTGTCGGGGGCACATCCCTGCCTACTATGAAGCATGGCCAGCGGGCTAGAGGGCTTTTCAGCTCTTAGCCCAAATGCACTTGAAGTGGCTGCAGCCTTTTCTCAGTCGAGAACATTAAAACCTGATGCCTCATTGCAAAGGCTGGTCTGGAAGCAAGAATGATCTACATTTCACTGAAGCTTCATGCCTAAACCTGGGCATTGAAGTTACCAGAAGAATTTAAAGATGAGGGAATTGACATCTTATTTTTTTTGTCTATTTGGCAAAATTGTCCCAACTCTGCATGTAAATAATTATGAATAAAACAAAAAGTCAGGCAAGATGAAGTTAATATTTAATGACCAGTTTTCTGGCAGCAGCACACATCCCAGAGATTTCCCAAGTAGTTGTGTTTACACCGCTGTTTACAGGCACAGCTTTCCTCTGAGTTTAGAGTACACTTCAAGAGCTAATGTGTCCCCTAAAAGTGGTCTTTAAAAATGGTCTAAAAAGCCACAACCAGAAATGGGCTGCTTCCTTGTTGATGTTGTTATTGTTAACCTAGAGAAATCAGCAGCAAAAAAAAAAAATCTTTATTGCTGAAAAGATTATGGGAATACCCAATTTTGCTGGCTTCATCAGAGAAGGGGTCATCTGTCCAAAGAGACCACGTCATTTCAAAGCTTGGTATGCAACCCATTGTTTCTGGAAGAAGAACATGAGCTTAAAGGAAACAAAAAGCTCAACAGGAAATTTTGTAAATTGTGTAACATTCTGACTCAATATTTCGTTTAAGCATACAGATACTGAGATCCACTCAATAAATAAAACTAACGTGTTTGTGGGTTTTAGTGTAAAGAATACATATGCTCTTGCATGTGATCCTGTTATGTTTTTGAGCATTCATGAAATACTATATAGTAACAAGATGTACCAGTGTGAGTATGTCGGAAAGTGTTTAGGTTCTTTATCAAGCAATGAAATCACTGAGTCTTTTCTCAAGGAACTTTAAGGTATTGACATCTGATAACATGAGTTGGTTAAAGGAGTCTTTATTTTAGCTTTAGTAAATAGTACATAATGGTGAAGTGTTATCTATTTGTAAGTGAATTTACCATACATACACAAAACTATGCAGTGTATAGATCAAATCTTTAGTTAGTAATTAGCATAAGAAAATCTATAAGGAAGTGATGAGTTTTATGGGGGGGAAAAACAACTTCAGGTCATAAATCAAGAAATGAGAGTGCTCTTTAGAGTAACAATAATAGCAGCTGATATTTATTCAGGTTTCTGTGTGTGCCAAAAACTGTTTTAGGCATTTTCTCTATTGCCCATTTAATCCTTGTAACCACTCTCTGGGGTAGATCCTGCTGTTATTCCTGTTACACAGAAGAGGACACTGAGGGATAGAGGGGTTAAGTAATTTGCTCAAGGGTGTTGAACTTCTAAGTGGAGTTGCAGGGATGCAAAACCTAAAACTCTAACTCTGGAGCCCGTGCTATTAACTCCGCTAAATTGCCTTTTGATGAACAGCTCTACTCCTGCTAAGTGAACCTGGACACTGTTTTTATTTATTTTCTCAATCTATTCAAATATCTGATACCTGCCACTGCCACTCCCACACAGTTGTTTTCAGGATTAACTGAAATAATATATTTAAAAGCACTTTAAAGGGTAATGTGCTCTTCAGGTGTGAGGTGACATTATTGCATTGTATCCGATGGTTAGTTACTCAGAGAAGTGGTCCATTAGATGGTCAGTGATGAGTGTATTTGGTGTACGAATACAGGGCACCACTGTAATAGGTTTCTTTTAGATGCATACACATTAGTTCTTCCCAGAATTCATGAGCAAGCCCAGGCGCAGGCTGCCTCTGCACACAGTTATTCGGAGATCCATAGGCATATTTCTGGAAACAGAGAGGAACTGCTGTAATTGTTTGCACATGCAGACATTGTCTCAAATATGATTATGCTATTTCAGATAGTCCCTTGTCATAACTACCAAAATGACACAAGCAGTACTTTTTTGTAATCTCCGTATTTGACGCATGAAAGAAGACTTAATTCCTGTTTGAATAAACAACATAATAAGGTTATTGAGATTAGAGACCATTACTATATAAAATTATGTCTAAGTGGCAGATATAATTAACATTGGATTGTAATTACACTAATTACAAGTCGCATTAAGACACTCCAGTAATGACAAAGTGAGAACCCTATAATTGAATGGAATAAGTAGGGAAACATGCTGCTCACACTAATTACCTAAATGAGCTAATATGTCTTCAGAGTGACAGACATGCTCAATGTTATTACGCAGACAAGGCAGTTGAGTGAGGTATTTTTAATATATATATATTTCCCCCTTCTTTTCTAATTTTATCCTCTCTAGGACCTATTTCAAGTCCTATTTCTTTCTTGAGCCCAAGCAAACAAAAACTGCAATTAAAGATTTCTCTAACCTGGTTAAAGAATGGCACATACAACCATAATCCATAAACCCAGGTAGGATTTCAGTCTTACTGTGTATGGAATGCACCAAACACGAGCTGGTTTCTTGGCTTGGCTTTTCTAGCTCACCAAATCAAGCAACTCCAGCTCACGGTGTAGTTTGCAGCCTTGAGAATCTCATCAAGCTGTGGGTTCCGAAGTACAAATATGGCTTCCAGCAGCCTAGCTCCAGTGAGGCCCTGGAGAGTGCTAACATCTGAATTATTCAAGGCAATTAGTACCAGCATTGCACTGGAACTCACAATGCAGCCCAAGCTGTTAGGTGAGAATATGAACTAATAGTGGAATATGAATTCATGGCACTGTGAAAATTGTTTATATTTTGTTGTTTCTTTTTCCCCTTCACTTACCTTTCCTTTATGTAACTAACTGTCTGGGGGAACCACGTGAGTAAGAAAAGAAAAGAAAAGGAACAGACTGCAGTTATTCACAACTCCCCTTCCAAAGGAGAGATTGATTTTTTTTAAGGCAGGAAAATCACAATATGTGGAAAGCAGAATTGATGCACTTAAATTGACAAGCGATGCTGAGCATGGCTCTTCTTCTCTTGTACTGGTGAAAAGAGGAAATTGTGTCAGGCATGTCTTTTTTAGACAGGCTTTGGACTGTTTCTGGACATTTCTATTTTTCTTGTATTAATGCAAATGGGATTTCCTTCTCTTCATCCAGAAATTGCAGATTTGCCTCTATGAAACCAGGCTTATGGGTTTCTAATACAAGGCAGTAAACCAAATATGCAAGGTTCATTAATAAGTAGATACTACATTAGTTCAAAGGTGTCAATTTGCCCCTCCCACTCTGTTAATATTTGCATGTACTTTGAATTAATGACCTGTTATTTTGAACTACTCTACTTCCTGGGTTCTGCAATTCTTGCAATCAATCATATTTTAGTTCAAAAAGGACTTAATGTTGAATTTGAATTAGGGGTTATAATCAATTAATTCTGTAGTTGTACAAACTCATGTCATCAAGCATTCGGAGTTTACATGAGGGGATGTTGATTGAAATAAATAGTGTTGGAGGCCAGCCTTCCGCTAATGGCCATGCAAATCAGAGGCTAATGGAGCTTGGCATATTTAATCTAAAAAAGGAGTGGGTGACTTAGATTTTATCCTTAGCACTATCTTGTTCTCACTGATGATTTTACAAGTTATTCATTATCTCTTTTTTTTGTAAGATGGAAATTTCAATAGTTCCTTGCAATTTATTTAGAGTCCTTGAAGCTAAAAAGCAGCTCACAAACTTATTTAATTTTATATCATTACCTTTAGGTCAATGAGTTAGCCAATTTGAAGAGCAATCAGATACTGCAGACTAGGTTTAGCAAACTTTTTCTTTAAAGAACCAGATAGAACATACTTAAGGTTTTCTGGGTCACATATGGTCTCTGTCACATTTTTTAAAAACAACTCTTTTAAAAATGTAAAAACCATTCACCATTCTTAGTTTGTTGGGCTGTAAGAGGTTAAAGGCAGAATTTTGGCCACAGGGCAAACCCCTGCCCCAGACTAATGTAATTGAATATGAATCAGAGTGCAGAATTGTTCTTTAATAGAAACTAAAACTACTTAAATCAACTCTTCTTAAAGCACTGAGAAATAAAATGTAGATCATGGATATTTAAAGTTATCAACATGTTTCTTCCTTTATATTTGAATAAGTTGCTATACTGGGCATATTGGAGATTAAGAGAGTAGAGGTGGCTTCAGTACAGCCATGGGGAGAAGCCTAGCATGGGCCAGAGCTTAAGTGAGCAGGGAAGGACATCTGTGCAAGAGTGGAGATAGGGGACTGATACAGGGGGATGATCAAATGACCATGTAAGGATAGGTGATCCAGGTATCAGAAAAGAGTTACAAATATAGAAAGGACTAAAACTAGAATGAACCCTGAGGTTTTCAAATATGTATAGATCTATAAAAATAAATAAATATAGGTGTTTATTAAGTACATGCATACACACACTCAAATATACCTTCCCTAGTTCTGTCTACTGGGAGGGCCCTGGGAGTTGCAAAACCTTAGCAACAATGAATCTGACCTAGTGCCCAGATTGTGGCTTTTACTGGCATTCATTCTCCATTGAAAGATACCAAGGCTACTTGGAGAAATGGCTGATTCTACAACTGAGGCAAGGAATATATCAGTCTATCTTTCTTGTTCCAGGAATCAACCAACACAAAGGTCAAAGAATGATGAGTCATAACAAGGAGCTTCAGAAACCACTTTGAAGGGATTCCCATTGGTTAGATCAGGCATAATTTTAGCATCAAAATGAATAATGGCATTAATAGAATATTACCTTTTTAATAAGAAATCATGAATAACTTAAAAGTTTCAAAAAATAAGAAATTTACATGGTTTTAAAGTATCTCCCTAGAAAATATTAATTACAAAGGGGATGGGAAGATTTAATTTACAGAAGAAAAGCTTAGCAGCCATTAATCTCAATCAATAATAATCAAAGTAAGCATCATCAGTCATAGGATAAATCTAAATTGTGTGCCACCTAATAGGATACAATTAGGAAAACATGGCATCACTCATGTGATACTCTCATCAAAAAACATAACCTGAATCTAATCAAGAGGAAACATCTGACAAACCTCAACTAAGCAACATCTTACAAAATAACTGGTTTCTAACTCTTCAAAAGCATCAAGGTCATAAAAGTCAGGGAAGGACTAAGAAGCATGTCCAGTATGAAGAAAAATAAAAAGATGTGATAGTTAAGTGCAACATGTAATTCTGAACTAATTCATTTTCCTGTAAAAGGCATTACATGGACAATTAGCAAAAGTTGAATGGGGTCTAAGGATTAAATAATAGTAATGTATCATTGTTAATATTATCATTTTTATTGTTCCATTAGTTGCATAGAAGATACCCTTTCTTATAGGAAATACACATACAAGATAGTAGGAGATCAGGTTGACAAATTACTCTTAAATGGCTCAGGAAAAAAAAGTTCTTGTTCTTATAATTTTTCTGCAATTTTCTAAATACATTGAAATAAAAATAATTTTAAAATGAGTCACCTTATAAATATAATATATTAAAATAAAAAAATGCATTTAAAATGAGCATTTTAAGATATTTTTCCATTGGGAGACAGCATGGTGAAGTGGATAGAACATGGATGTGGATTGAAGATCCAGATTGAAATCTGGTTTAAACATTTAATAGTTGATTGGTTTTGACCAAACCACTTAACCGCCTTAAATGTTACATATACATGCTATTATCTATATTGTAGTGCTATTAAATAAATAAGAGAGACTGTATTTAATGGGCCAAGTATAGTGCCTGGCACATAGAAGATGCTTATTTGAAGCTAATAACAGTAGAGAATAAGAGTAGTACTAGTAATATTAGCAATAGTAGTAATAATAGTAATAATAGGAGGAGGAGCAGTGACAGTAGGAGCATGTCAATGACATTATCAGTGGTGACAGCAGTAGACTTTTTACTATCATTATAACAGTAGCTGTTGCCATAGGTGACATTATTATCATGATCATCATGGGCCTTCCCCAGGAGGGTTCACCAGGGTAGTGTTCTATATCAAAGACCTTTAATAATCATAACCTAGCACGAGAAAAAGAGTAGCAGGAAAAAGGATGTGTATGGGGGGGGAGGAGTCAATTATATGATGCGAAAGATACTAATTATCAAAGGTGAGTTAATACCTAGAAAGAATCCATATTTCCATCTAGTCATTCCACTCTCTTACTAACATTGTAGACAGATACTTGATTCCATTTTTGCTCCCTCAACCCCCACCTGTATCAGTGCTGAAGCCAGTTAAGTACCCTTAAGTTGCCACGATAGGTCAGTGCAGGATTCACCATATTCCTGCTCTAATTGATTTTCTACTATAATTCTACTAATGTCTAAATTCTCGATACTCAAGAAAGGTTTATATGCCTGACAACTTCTTATATAGACTTTAAACTCTAACATGAACTGTCTCATATTCCTTTCTTGACCTCTGGGGTTCAATATGTTCTACTGCATGGAATGGACCCTCAGCCAATGTTACTTGTGTATAATAATATTTTTCTAAAAGACTTTTCCAGATTTCATCTCTCTACTTAGAAATAGACTAATAGTGACTGTACAGTCTCCGTCCCTGGTTGGAAGTCCATGTGTAAGTATCTCCATCTATGCTGAGAAAAGTGACAATTTAGGCCTCATTTTCCCTACTCTGATTTTACTTAAAACTTTCAGATATGTGCAATCAAATCTTCCAGATGCAGACTCATCTCCTGCCTGTTCTGAAGCATTCTTGAATAAATAAGGAAATATAACAAATGCCTCAGTCCCTCCATGTTTTGGAGCTTAGAAATAAGACTCTCAGGTGAACAGTTGATCTAGTCATGACTGTTGGGCTTTCCTGTTGCTCCCCCAGTATCTTTGATGCCAATAAACTTATGACCAAAGCCCCAGGAACTTCCTTGTGAGGCTGTGCATCCTCATGCCCCTTCTCTTTTCTGCCTCCATGTTGGCTGAGTCCAAAGGCTTTGGTTTGCCAAGGCCCTGCTCTTAACTTCAGGCTGGAGCTCTGTCTCATTGTTGGAGCAAGAAAAGACTCCAGACCTGTGAACAGTTCAGGCTGTTGGTAAATGCATTATTACTTTTGGACAAATATTTTTTATATATCTTATTGATTTTTTACAGAGAAGAAGGGAGAGGGATAGAGAGTTAGAAACATCGATGAGAGAGAAACATCAATCAGCTGCCTCCTGCACACCCCCTACTGGGGATGTGCCCACAACCAAGGTACATGCCCTTGACTGGAATCGAACCTAGGACCCTTCAGTCCGCAGGCCTATGCTCTATCCACTGAGCCAAACCGATTAGGGCTGGACAAATATTTTGAAAAAAAATGTTTTCCCACCATAGTAAGAAAAACATTTGTAAAATGTGCTGTGACTTAGGTGTTCATTACATGTTGGTGCTCCTTTAGGGCCTCCTCTAGTAGATTCCTTTCACCAGCCCTAATCTGCTGGGCCCCACCTTCCTCCTCCTTCCTGCTCTCCTTGAACTCAAACATGTCTGAGTTATGGAAGTTGCAGGCAAATCAGTGCTCCCAGCTCTCACTTTGCCATGGTCTTTCATTTTAAGGCACATCCTGGCACCAAATAAAATTCCATCTGCCAAGTGTTTCTTTAAATGGCCTTCTACCCGAGACACTGCTATGGAATCTGCTAGGATGCTATTCTATATTGAAGTCCTTTCCAGGGCTCAAACACAGTTAAGACTAGAGTTTTGGAGTTAAATCCTCACTTTGATTCTAATTCTGGGCAAGCTACTTAACATCTCTGAGCAAGGTGGGCATAAATGAGGACAATGGATAGATAAAACGGAGATGACAGTTCATACATCACAAAGTTGTTAAGTACTGATAACAGTTGCCATGTATCTAGTGTCACTGTGGAAGGGCACTGTGCTAAACCTTTACATATATTATTTCTAACTCTTAGAATGATACTGCAAGTTGTGCTGTATTCTCAATTTATAGTTGAAGAATTAAGACTCGGCACAGTTAAGCAATTCACCTCAGGTCACCACACTCAGCAAGAGGCAGAGGTGGAATTCAGTTCCAAGGTTTGGCTGACTTAAACTCCAGCATATTTCACTTTTCTGCCACCTCAAATGGGAAGGTTTTTCTCCGAAGAAACAGAGACACATTTCTCTGTGGCATTTCCTGTTTTTCTATTTCAAACATCTTTTTAGTTGCCAGGATCAAAAATATAATTTATGTATTGAACTGCTGCAGTCTGGAAAGAAGAATGCATTTTATCATGTTTAATCCTTTTTAACTCGTTCATTGTTGACTTAGAGTAGGTTGCAGTAGAAATATTTTAATGAGGAGGAATAAAGACTGCACTTTGGTGCAGCTGAGGGATGTGTGAAACAAAATGATGAGGTACAAAAGATCCTAAACCATGATGTAACAGATGCTGCAGAAAATTGTAAGAGGGAGAATTTAGTTCTTTGAGATCCTGGGGAAAGGACTCCAGTGTGCTGGGAACATCCACAGGATAATGGTGTTTCCTGACTGCACTCTTTTAAAAATTGGTCCCCTAAGTATTCTTTACATTAACCTATTTTTTTTTGGTTCCTTGATAACATTATTTATACTTACTATATTTTTTGTTTTCTTTAGATTTTCAATCTTTTTCACTGGAATGTAGGTTTCTTAATGACAAGGAACATGCCACACAGTAAGTGGTCTATAAATAATTGCTGAATGGGCAGTGCTGTGGAGCCTTAACTGGCTTCAGATAGTGTCCCCTGAGGTCCTGTCCCATTCTCCAGGGACACCCTGCACAGCACAACCTAATCCTGCTGTAACCTCGGTGCTCCCAACCGGGATCAGTGCGGAGATCCCCTCCTGCCTGAAACTGTGCTTGGCCAGAAAGGGTGCTGCCCCTTTGTCTCTCAGGGAGAGCACATCCCTGGGGAACCTGGTGCTAAACCCTTGGCAGACAGCCTTGGCCTTAGACCCCACCGCCGCACTCTTTGGAGGGTGACTGCTGTGAGTGCTGGAGCCGAGGTTGGTGGCTCAGCTGGAGCCACACAATTAAAAGTAGTATTAACAATAAAAGTAATTGTTAAATGAATAAGGTAGAAGTCCAAAGAAGATCCTCTGCCCCATGTGAGAGGATCTACCTCAGGCACTACCAGACTAAAATCTACATAACTATATAGGGATCGCCAGGCAAGATAATGAAATGCATGCCTTTTGTTTTTATTAACACACCCTTCTTACCCTTCTCATCATAGAAACAGGTTCGGAAAGAGGATGTACTGGTATCTGGCCCACAAGGACTAGCAGAGAGGAAAACAGGATCAGATGGGGCTGAAGAAGTGGGGCTGCAGGAGTTGTTGACTCTGGCCCAGGTGGCCAGTCATGGCCAGCCACAGGTCAAAGGTCATGGACAATTCAGCAGCTGTTTCTCTTTCCAGGTAGGCCCAATCTCAGATGTGAAGGAGGTGTAGGCTGTTTAATTAATACTCAAAGGCAGACTGTGGTGGTGCCATCCTGGGGACTTAACTGGTGGTGGCTCATCTCAGCAAAGAGCCAACCTCTGAGTGTTGCAATATTCAGAGGAGACTGGTAATAACTAGGCAATGTAGTTTTCCTGTGAGTTCCTATAAGTCATCAGCACC
The DNA here is from genome assembly GCF_000147115.1 of Myotis lucifugus. Taxonomy (NCBI): domain Eukaryota; kingdom Metazoa; phylum Chordata; class Mammalia; order Chiroptera; family Vespertilionidae; genus Myotis; species Myotis lucifugus. Next base: position 2,130,171 of record NW_005871080.1, read on the forward strand.
CAGAGGTGGTAAATTTTTCACCAAATGTGACCCTGTGGCTTTTAAATCATGTTATAGTATTTGGATGACTAGGAAAATGTTCACAACAAATAATTGAGTGATGAGAAGGGTTATACAGCCATATGTATCATATGAGGCAAAATATCTCTTTTTTTATCTACAACTTTAAATGCAGAGAAAATGAACAGATTGGGAATACGTAAGATGTTATTAGTAATTATCTCCAGGTGGTAGAATCTCAGGTGATGTAGTTTCATCTGTATGTTTACCAAATCTTCTCTAGTTAACATGAATTACAAAAAGCATGTATTGAAAGAGAGAGAGAGAGAGAGAGAGAGAGAGAGAGAGAGAGAGAGAGACTCCACTAGGCAGAATATATCTAAATAAGTAAGATTGTGCAGGTAACTGCTCTCAGTTTTCTTTTTCTCGTCCACTAGAATACATACACTTCTTGGATATTCTCTGGACTATAGACTGTGGTGCCTCCCCTGGGGGGTAGGGTACTAGTTACCTCCTGCTCATTTAAGACCTTGCCTTTATGTTCACAGGTGAGACCTCTTGCCTCTTACAATATGTGATGAGGGAAGTGCTCCGCTCCTGTTTTTCTCTTTACCCAGCATTCAGTAGTAGTAGGCATGATAGAGCTGAGCTTCAAGGAATTCTACAGGGAAACTGAGGCAGGTATCACACTTTGGCATTGTCTTCCTGATCCCTGCTGTACCATACATATGTCAGAAAGGTTGGAATGGAAATCCTTTAAGAGCTCCATGGCAACTCCACAGGCTTCTGTATGTGTGGTGGGGGTGATGCTGGGATTTGGTGAAAATTCAAGAAATAAAATATTGACTGTGTTGGTTTATTGCAAAGACTGGTTTAGATCCAAGGAGTAGCATAGACCTGCAGTTTTTCATGAAACTGGAAAAGGCAGAGTAATCTATTCCTTCCAAGTTCATTCCGTTTCTGCCAACCTCTGATTGCCCTTCACTCTTATTTTCCCAATTATATCTACCCTCTCTATCTCACAAAAGAGACTGCTTGCAACATTCTTCTCTTAATTAAAATGCACAAGTCCTACATTTTATTCTCTCAGGCCCCTGCCAGGTAACTGATTACTTGAATCCAAGTTGAGGTGTTGATAGCTGATAAGGACTAGATGTGTTAGAAGTGTTAATGTGCATGCTGATAATATTGACATTTCTTCAGTGACCTTCAGAATCTTAGGTCCAGTAAGCATGTAAGTCACCATGAGGTGCTTGCTGAGAGAGAAAAATAATGTGAGGACAAAGGGGACTTTCATAACCCAAGTTAAATAGGCTACTATCTAATTCAGTGGTTCTCAACCTTCCTAATGCTGCGACCCTTGAATACAGTTCCTCATGTTGTGGTGACCCCCAACCATAAACTTATTTTCGTTGCTACTTCATAACTGTAATGTTGCTACTGTTATGAACCGTAATGTAAATATCTGATATGCAGGATGTATTTTCAGGGGTCGCGACCCACAGGTTGAGAACCGCTGGATTGAACTCAACATTTAGCCAGTTCTTATTTTTAAGAGCAAATTTTCTGAAATCAATAACGTTTGCCTCTTATTTCGGATTAGGTGCAATACCTAATATTTAAAATTTAATTTAAAAAATGTAACTAGTTATTTGAGAAGAGTTTTGATTTTGAGTCTCAAAGGAAGTCTGGTCATTTTTTAAATATGTTTTCATTAACATGAGTATTATATACTATCCATCAAAGGACTAGTAAAAACTGAAGCTGTGACATGATATGTTTAATACTGTATTGTTTTGCAAGCTTATCAAGGATAGAGAATGATGTAAGTTGAATGGGGAAAAACACATGCTATGAAATTCAGTTACAAATCTCTGATTACACCTAAAAGGTCAATTGAAATAGGCTGATTATAGTTTGTAATTAAGTAGTCCTTAATACTGTGCTGTTCTTAACTTCCCTGGTGTGGCTCTGTTTTGGTGATTTCTGATTAGGTCTGTTGTTTTCCCCCCATGCTTTGACTTTAATTGAACTGATTACCTATACCATTTCATTTTAGTGCATATATCAGCTTTTGCTTTTTTATCCTTTTGAGGTGCATAACAAATTGGAATCTATTATTTCATTGTAATTCAGTGGATATGTGTGTGCATACAAGTGCATGTTTGCAATTATAAAAAGAAGAAACAACAAAAAAACTTTGAGATCAATTTTAACTTGTGAATATAAATTTATTTCAATGTCTCCTGATTTAGAAATTAAGAATAATAGTACCTGTCCTTTTGTATCTCAAAGGGTAGTTATAAGGTTCCCAATGAGTTAATAAATGTGAAAGTGTTTTTAAAAGTACAAAATCTTGCTTAAATATAAGAAAGAAATCACTTAAATTGCTTTGATTTTCACAGTCTGCTTTTAAAATTGCACATTTTAAATGTACTTATGTTACTTAAACTGTGTATTTTTCATTTCTTTTCATTAAGACAATATCTGAATATAAAGTATCCATGTATTTAATGTAATGATATGTGAGTACACATATACAAGTTTTTTTCCTATGATATTTTTCATTTAGTGTAAGATTTTCATTTTTTACTATCAGTGAATAATTATTCCAAATTTAGCAATCTGATTAACATACATGCACTTTGTCTTTATAAAATTATGAAGACTTCATAGCTCATTAAAATGAAATAATATAAACTGATTAGGATTGCAACTATTCTGTTTTGCCATGTGGTTAGAAGACAACAGAATTTATACTTTTGGGAGCTAAATAAGTAAAACAAATAGTTCTGCCACTGGACAAAAGCCTCTACTAAAATATGACCATTCTGCAAAGTGCTGGGAAGTTTTCAGCACCAGTTTCCAGTCAACTATGCTTCATTGATCTAGTAAGCAGGTCAGATCAGCAACCACCCTCTTTAAGAAAGACTTCGTGTGCTAGATAATCCCTGTACAGTTTTTGAGGCCATTTAAAATGAACGAATAAGCGAAGAATTTGTGATCTATGGAATTCTAGAAATAGCTCAAGCGACTCTATGTTACAAATATTAGAAGAATTCATATCTGTAAATACTACATTCATGTAAAACTACATTTGCATTTTTCAAGATACTTAAAATAATTAAAATGAACTCTTTTGCGAATGCTTGTCCCTATAATAAATCTGTCATTTTTTCCTTAGAACTCTGCAGTTACCAGGAATTTCTACAGTCTCTGCAAATGTAACCTCATTTGGATAGATATTGTTTAATGTTTGCCAGAAAATAAGCAGGAAAAAAATCTACAAGTGATTTGGAAAAGTCAGAAAGATAGTCTCCTTCTCTAAGAACCTAACTCAAGTTACCACTGTTCTCTCTGCCTCTATTGAATACTCACACAGGTTTATGTTTAAAGAACCAGTTGACAACTATGAATTAAGTGAATTTCATTACCTCTGGATACCGCAAAACAAAATTACCTGAATTCTTTCCCCCTCCTGCCACAGCATCTTCCCCTCATTAATGGAGAGCTGTATATGCTGAAAGAGACTATTTGATCATGGAAGAGAGACAAAATGTTCTGCTTTTCAGCACATTTTAATCCACAGCTGGTGCACAGATTGGCATAGAGTATATGTTAGTTTTAGCTGTGAATTTTTTCAAGTTGAGGTTGCCTATATTTAGATCTCTGGAGTTTTAGGATTGCTGAAAGTAAATGTTTGAATGAGAAAAATATTGACTGGAGAAAAATACTGTTTAATAGAGGTGTTGATTTTGACCAGCCTAAAATATGCTCATGTTGGATGAACATTTGTAATAGGAGAGATGAAATTGTGGGTATTACTGGGAACATACATTTATTCGATTACCATTCATTAAACTGTGGTGTTTGGTGTCTAAAGAATACTTGACTCCTTTGGAGAAAAAAAATGCTCCTGTAGGTTCACTTTAGAAAGCAATGTATTATTGATTACACTTTAGGGACAGAGAAACCAACACAAAACCTAATTTAGACTTTTTAAGTTTATTTTCAAATTTGTCAAAATCCTAAAGTAATTATTTTACTATTGATTCTTGGACTACCTTACAAAACACTCTTCAACCACAGGAGGGAATGCAATGTTGATCTTCCTGAGCTGGCTTTTCATGCATTCAACAAATATTTATTGAGTACCCATTAAGTGCCAAGCAATGTGCTTAGCATTGAGAATATTTAAATTTAACTTTCAGTGTTATTGCTCTATGGCATATAAATAAACACAAAATATTTTTACCTGTTACTATGTTATATTACCTATATATGTAAAAGGCTAAGCGACTGTTCGACTGTTCGACTGGTAGCTATGATGTGCATTGATCACTAGGGGGCAGACGCTCAACACACAAGGATGGAAACATGGAACATACTAGTGAATCTCAGAGGGAAAGGGGGAGGGAGGAGGGCAGGAAGGGATTAACCAAAGATCTTATATGCATAGTAGAGGACTGGTGCACAGATTCATGCATGGATTGGGCCCAAACCAGCAGTCCAACATCCCCCAAGGGGTCCCAGATTGCGAGAGGGCACAGGCCAGGCCAAGGGACCCCACTGGTGCATGAATCCATGCACTGGGCCTCTAGTTATATCATATGATTTCTTAGTCAGGATGTTATTTGAGTAGCTTTAACTGTAGGTTTATCTAGTAACTCAATAATTTAGAATGTGTAGATTTTGCTCAGAGCTCACATTTATTCAGTAAGGGATGCATAGAATATGGACTCAAAGTAATGGAAAATGTGGGATGAAATGATTATTTTTTCTCCCGGTATTTTATCTACACGCAAATTCAATGGAAAAATTCTGCCTCTATTCCAGTATATAAAAGAGTAAGTGTTTTAAATAGGAATTATTGTTTCAAAATAATTATCTAAAAGTAAATTGGGTTGTTTATTATTATTTCAAAATATGTTTTTATTGATTTTAGAGAGAGAGGAAGGAATAAGGAGAGAAACATTGATGTGAGAGGGAAACATCAATCGACTACCTCCTACACACTCTCTACCTGGAATCGAACTGGTGACCTCTTGGTACATGGGACAAGGCTCAACCAACTGAGCCACACTGGCTAGGGCAAATTGGGCTATTTAGATAGATAAAGATAACTGATTTTTATTTTATGCAGACATTTATATAGTTGGTCATGTTTATGCCTCTTATTAACCAGAAAATCTGAACTTGGCCAAACCACCAAAGTGGTAAAAGTTTAAAATAAAACCATTTATAAATGTATTAAGTAGATGCTGGCTAATAAATAAATAAAGAATGAAAAGATGATAAATATACCTAACAACAATATTATTTTCAATAAAATAGTAGAATTTATAGCTGTTTAGTATGATCATATTTGTTGCCCCATCAGTTCACTGTCAACAGATACTTGGTAATGGACACATAAAAAAGAGTTGGTAAATTTATTTTTTAACTTCTCTTTAGAACACTGGCCTTTTCATTAGAGAGACTCAAACAGATTTGTTTTTGTGTGCAATTTACACTTTGTATGTATTATTGATAATTTTAAAAAGCAATATGCCTGTGTTTTGAGCAGAATTAAGTAATCACTACAAAAGAATTAATGACTAATTTATAGAATACTGGGGTAATTTACTTTAGTTCTTACCATTATTTAAAAAGTAAATGAAAGTACAAATTCTGAAGAGGATATGTGAAGGAACTTCAAGCTAAAAATAGCATCTGAGTTAGTTTTTTTTTTCCCCTTCCTAGATTCCTAGAGGAAAACAACAACATTATATCAAACTCTGTGGTTGCTAAGTTACGTGACTTTATGCCTCACTTTTCTTTCTTGAATCTCAAATGTTTATAACTCGATGGAAATACTCTTATGCAGGCTTTATTCTACCTGGTGAATCTTTCTTTCTTCAATATTCAAAGTTAGCTCCTTCGTGAAGATCATCCTCGTAACCGAAGTGGAGTTAACAGACACCTCTTGTGTATTCCACAGCGCTGTGTACATGGATTACATGCTTCCCCTGAGGATCCTACATCGTGGAATGATGGCATTTGTTAACATGTCTGTTTTCTGTGTTGGGTTATGAAGTATTTGAGGGGAAGGCCACACCTGAGACTCTACCACAATAACTAACATAGTCTCTGGCATAAGAGTAAATACTTTGTAAATGCTGCTTGAATAGTTCCTTTTAAATAAATCAACAGGGAAAGTTCATAGCATTTACTGTCATGCCATTTTTAAGTAAGGTATTCTGCTTCATTCTTCACTCCACTGCTATCATTCTTTTCATGCCTCCAGTGAGGAGGCAGGAAAACAGGCTCTCTTTTCTCTCTAAAAATGTTTTATGAATAGAAGGCAGGAATTCAATATTTTCTAATCCTTTTTACACAGAATGCAATTACCCTGATTCTTTAACCTTTTCCTAAAAATACAAATTTTTCACAATAGAAGTCACATTTTAGTGAATATTAATTTAGATAATGTAATTAACATTGCTTTAAAATCATTGAATGCTCTGCAGAGATGAGAAATATTTCAAATCAAAGTTTCATTCTTTCATAATTTGAAGAAATGAGTTCTCTAAGGTAAACTTTGTAAATATGATGCCATCTTTGGCTTATAAAAGCCATTTTATAAAGGTCTGCTGCTGCCAAGGGAAAAAAAAAAAGTCAACGGAATACTCAGCACTGTCAGAAGGTTATAGGAAACAAAATAGGAAGCATTATCAAACCTTGGTTCTCTGAATAAAGACATAATCACTTTGAAGATGAGCACTGCGTTCATAATGGGCTTTTTAATAATGCAAAAACAGGTTTTATTTGTATACACACCAATGGAGAAAGGCAGCCTTCTGTCAAATGAAGATTAAAATTCTTAAGTAGCTGACTTTGGGACCTGCTACAACAGCAAGACTTGCTCTGTTGCCTTCAGATGTTAAGTCTCCTTACCTGACACTTAAGCAGGCTTTTGAAATGGGTCTACTTCCTGGGCCTGCTTTTCTAATCTCTTATGATATACAAGCTAGTATTGCCGGTTGCTCGTGTTCCTCTTCTGTTTATCCAGGTACTTTTTTAGGTATATGTTGTATTGGTTTTAGAAAGAGAGGAAGCGAGAGGGATAGAGAGATAGAAACATTGATGAGAGAGAAATATCACTGATCAGCTGCCTCCTGCCTGACCCCCACTGGGGATGGAGCCTGAAACCCAGGTATGTGCCCTCACCCAGAATTGAACCAGTGACCTCTCTTTTTTTAAGTATTTTTTTTATTGATTTCAGAGAGGAAGGGAGAGGGAGATATAGAAACATCAATAATGAGAGAGAATCATTGATCAGCTGAGTCCTACATGTCCCACACTGGGGATTGAGCCCGAAACACGGGCATATGTCCTGACCGGGAATCAAACAAAGATCTCCTGGTTCATAGGTCAATGCTCCACCACTGAGCCACCTACCTGGGCTACCAGGTACTTTTTATGAAAACTGTTTTCTCTTAAGCTGAGATGGCATCCCAGCACTTCCTCTCTGAAGAGTGTAGGGTTTGCTATTAATCACATGGCATCTTCTGAGCTGCACATCAGTGGTGCTTATTTATCTATGGCCTATTATTACAATGAAGACACGAGAGCACTTCTTTTGGCTACATTCTTTGAAGACCAAGCTGAGGTGAAGAGGGAACATGGGAAGCAATTCCTAAGATATCTAACAAAATGTGAGAGTAAAATCTGCCTTCTGGTGATTAAGAGGCCTGAGATAGATGACTGGGGAACCAGTGTACAAGCTCTAGAATCTTCTCAGGAGCTGGAGAACAAGTGACCCAAGCTCCTGCTAGACCTGAAGACCATGGCTTCCGCCAATGATGGATGTGATCTCTTAGCTTCATGGGAAAGTAGCTGGAGAGACAGAAGAGGAGCATATAATGGATTTTAATACATCATATGCATTGTAGGAATGACTCAGTGGGACTTGGAGTCAAGAAAACTTATTACCTAGGTCTCATTTCAACCATGCATTGAGGCCAAATAAGGTACTAATAACATTAAAACCCCAGAACCAAAGGAATAACTATTTTTAAATAAAATTTCTAGATTTTATTAGACATTTCTTTTCTAGATCAAACCATATACACTTTTTCTGCTAAAACCTAGTTATTTTGCAACCACCTTATTCTGTATGCACCTTGAAGTACAGTCTTTCAAGTGTGTTAAAATATAATTATAATGAGTATGATCTGTCCCCTTCATTCTTGCATGTAATTTTGTCACACACTCTGTAACTGTGCAATGATTGAGTGCATGGAATAACAACAAGCTTTATTATGAGAGAGAAGACTTGTGTTTGGATTTAATGAGTTTAATAAGGAAGCCCAGTATGGTTTATTTAATTTATTCATATTGTCAACTATTTCATTTTTATCACTAACTTTAGGAAAGTCATGTGTATGTTAGTTTATATATCACAGTCATCAACCACTTAGAACAATTGCTAATTTATGTGTCCTATTTATATTTTCTGTCATAAATGGTATTCTTCTGTAGACTGACTTTTGAACTTAAACCTTCACACAGTTGCAGTGTGAGGGGTTTATTCCTGTTTTATAATGCCGTAAGGTTGTTAGGAAGATCTAGGAAGATGTGGTATTTTAATGTGCTTTGTAATTTTAAAGAAACTACCCAATTACAAGGTATTAATTTTACTTATTACCGTACCTGGTGTCTGCTGGGCACTGATAAACCTTGTAATCAGCATGATTTAAATTGATACTAGAAAATATCAAATGACATTATAGGTTTATTATTTTAACCATTCAACCATGATTGCACACTTTAGAAATAGAAAAGCTGTTTTTATTCACTGATGGAAAGTTATTAATTTAATGAAGGAAAAACAATTTAAATCCAACATACTTTATCATTCAATATTATCTAATGAGGAATTTGTTTCTCTTTGGTCTTTAGCCAGAGTGTATTGTCAATATTATTATTTGATCTAGCTTCGTTGTGATTGTGGAAATAAGTAATAATGTTTTTATTTGTAAGTTGACTATAAGTCATTTTAATATCAATTGTGAATGCTTACAGTATATGTTAATGGACTAGCTCCATGCTATTGCACAGGTATTCAGGCAAAAACATCTCTCTGTTATTTCCTTTCTTTGTTTGTCCTTTCTTTGGCAAACCCACTTAGTATACTGGATAATTTTGTGATAGTGTCAATGTTACATGTTGGAGACACTTGTTTATAACCAAAATACTTTATAACAGCCATGGATCTACTTGCCTGATTTGCAGAACTGACTTATGCCCCGATTCCAATTGCCCAAACAGTCTCTAACCATGCACCACAGTTTTTATATCTGAAAACGTTATCACAATTAAAAGCATTGAGAAACTTTTCTAACATACCAGTAAGTTCTCTCTCACTTTTATTCTAGCTTTTGGTCTCGTGTTTTCACTTTCTCCAGACAGAATACCAGTCAATTGGGGATTTTTTAAAGCTTTTTGCCAAATAGCCTCTTTCCAATGCAATACCTGCCTGTAGAGATCAGTATGTAGACCAAGAGGAAGGAAATTGTATAAGAGCTTTTGTTCCTAGAGATCTCTGAAATTAAAAAGGACTTTTATTCCATGTGACTTTTTGTGGATATGGATTTGAGGGGCAGGTCCTAACTGAAGCAAGCGCTGCTGAAGGCTAAGGCTTTGTATCTCATGTACTATTGTTTCGGCTCAGGCAGTGCTCCCAGGACCACTTTCAGGCTGAGCCAACTCACTTCAGCACACAATGATGCTTACTAGTGTTCAGCTGGCCAGTGTCTCCCCCTTCAGGCTTTCTCTGGCTTGAGAGGTCATTTGACAGTCTTTGCTCACAGTCACCTTGCCCACTGTACAGCAAGCTCTTTGGTGAGACCCTGAAACCAAGATTTGAGTTCTCTCTGCATTATGACATGGGAACTGAGAGCAGCCAGGAGGAGCTAAACTGGAGGAGCATTTCTGTGACCTCACTGGACTACCAGCATAGAATGATGTATCTGGGCCCAGGTTGCTACAGGGCAGCCTGTAAATAGGCCTCTTCCCAGAGGAAAAGGGAGACCAGAATGGAGTAAGAGCCTTGACTGCTCTCGATGAGGGAACATATATGACAAACCCACAGTTAACATCAATCTCAGTGGGGAAACGCTAACAGTGTTTTCCTTAAAGTCAGAAATAAGACAGGCAGTCCACTTTCACCACTGTAATGCACATAGTCCTGGAAATCCTAACCACAGCAATTAGACAAGAAGAAATAAAAGGCATCCAAATTGTAAAGGAAGAGGTAAAACTGTCATTATTTGCAGATAACATGATACTGTATATAAAGAATCCTAAAGATTCCACCAATGACCAACCAGCATGGCTCAATGTTTGAGAGTCAAATTATGAACCAGGAGGTCACGGTTTGATTCCTGGTCAGGGCCCATGCCCAGGTTGTGGGCTCAATCCCCAGTGGGGGGTGTGCAGGATTCTCTATCATCATTGATGTTTCTATCCCTCCCTCCCTCTCCCTTCCTCTCTTAAGTCAATACAGATTATTTTTTAAAAATATTCCACCAAAAAAAACTAGAATTGATAAATGAATTCAGTATGGTAGCAGGATATCAAGCAAATATTCAGAAATTGGTTGCATTTTTTTATACCAACTAGAGGCCTGATGCATGAAATTCATGCAAGGGGCTCAGCCCTCACAGCCCCAGCTTCGTCCAGAAGGTTGTCTGGAAGGTCGTCCGGATGGTCATTCTGCTGTTCAGCCATTCGGTCTAATTAGCATATTATGCTTTTATTATTATAGATAATGAGCTAACTATCAGAAAGGGAAACTAAGTGAATAGTCCCATTTAGCATTGCATTAAAAAATAAAATACCTAGTAATAAATTTAACCAAGGAGGTAAAAGACTTATACTCAGAAAAATATAAAATATTGAAGAAGATATAAATAAATGGAAGCATATACCATGCTCGTGGATAAGATGTATTAAGATGTTCTTTTTATTACTGTTTTTGAACAATTTAATTAATATGTACCTATATGTGGTTATCTTCATATTTCTTATCCATGGATTTTTGAGCTGTTTGGGTCTGTGAGTTTATAATTTTTTATCAAATGAGGAAATTTGGAGCAAATGTTTATATTCTATGAACATTTTTTCTGTCCCTCTTCTTGTCTCCTATCTTTGAAGTAGTCCTGAAGGTCAGTGCTGTTCTGCTAATTTTTAAAAATTTACTTTTATCTTCTGTGTTTCAGTGGATAGTTCCTATCTTCAAATTTACATATCTCTCCTTCTGCAATATCTACTCTGCTGTTAGTCCCACCGAGTGTATTTTTTTATCTTACATATTATAGTTTTCACCTTTAAAAGTTCATGTTTGATGTGTGTGTGTGTGTGTGTTTTGTTGATATCTACTTATGTGCACACTGAATGTAGTTATAATAATTTTTTCTTGTCTGCTAAATCTAAGATCTGTGTCAGTTCTGGGTTGCTCTCAATTGATTATTTTCTTCTTCATTATGTGTTGTATTTCTCTGCTTGTTTCCATGCCATTTTTTGTTTGTTTGAGTGGTAGGCATTGTGAATTTCTCCTCGTTTGGTGCCTTATATTTTTGTATTCCTGTAAATATTCTTGAGCTCTTCCCTTAGATATAGTTATTTTAAAATATATTTTATTCTTTCTAATATTGCTTTTAACATTATTTAGTGGAGCCAGAGTGCTGTTATTCTAAGCTTAATCCTCACTGTTGAGATAAGACCCTTCTGCTTATAAAATCAAGTATCCTGTGAATCATGAACTTTCTCAGATTGACCGGTAATAGACTCTCTCCCCAGACTTTGGTGGTTTCTTCCTGTGCTTATGTTGATCAGTACTCTGTTGAGCCCTTAGAGGGGACGCTTCACAGGTCTCCGGAAATTTCTCTCTGTGCAGCCCTCTCCTCTTCAGAGCTCTGTCTTATGAACTCTTCCTGCCTTGGTTTCCTTGGACCTTCAGCTCCATCTCCTCCAGTTAGGTAATCTGCTGGGCTCTGCTAGGTTGCTCCTCCTCCATTGTGCTGCAGCTAGAACATGTTCTCAGGATAGTAGACTGAGCAATCACAGTGCTCTGAGAGTCACATCTCTGACATCACATTCCCTTCCTTCCTAATGTAAAGGAGCTTGCAAACCACTATGCCACATACTTTGTTTTTTGTTGTTATTATGGTTGCTATTTCATGTGAAAGGGTAAAGCTGGTCCCCTTTGCTGCATCCTGGCCAGAAGCTTCTTTTTGTTTGTTTTGTCTAAATGTTTTCAACCTAACGCTCTATATTCCTGAGAAAACTTTATGCACGTTTGTGTCTGATTTTAATGCTTGAAATTTCATTCAATGCTTGCTTCTCTTTTTTTTACTTAGATTTTTAATTTGTTTTATATCTTCCTTTTTATATCTCCTGATGTTATGTCACCTCTTTATTTATAAATATATTCTTTACATTCTTAACTTTCTGTATCAGATAATCTATACTTTTTGAAACTTTTCTGAGAACACAATATAGATACTTTATAAAATTTTACTCTTTTGAAATTACTCCATTCAAGTTTTATGACATTCTTAAAAGTGCAATCATATTTTTCTAGTGTAGGACAGATGGTGAAGTTTATTAATTTTTGTTTACCTGTATTTTCCAACTTTTCTTTATTGAATATATCCTTTTATAACATGAAAGTTTATTTTATAAGAAAATTGCTTTTGCATTTTCTCTGGTTTGTTGATTTTTTCAGAGGCCCCTATTGATATGGTTGGTGTTTTTCTATTTACTTATTCTTGAAAGATGCGAGATTTATTCAAGCAAATATTTGTTCAAATCTGGGTGGGTGCAATCTCTTTGGCTCTTCCCACTCACCTCCTGGATGACATTTAGAAAAAATATTTTTATAGTTGTTAAACTGCAGGATTTTCTGGTATAAATTCATATTATCATTAAAAAATTCAAAAACTCTGGAGCAAAAGAGAGGAGAGAAGAGCCCTATTGGAGGACTTTATTCCTTCCTAGATTAGCTTTTGTGTTTGGAGATATCTGTCATCTTAGGGTTCAGATTTCTAAATCAAATCATCCTGTTCTTGTCTCCAGTCAGCTCCCATGAGCAGCTCTTTGGAGGCTGTGGCCCAAAGCATCAGGACAGTCCTCATCACACAGGTGTGGGGCAAGGACTGGATGCTGGCCCTTGACCCTGCCAGCTTTCTCTTAGTACAGATACATGTATAAACACTTCAGCGAACATCTTTTCTCCTTCATTTTGATTCCCGGAAACTTCATGACTTGCCAAGAGTTATAAGCATGTTTAAGAAATATTTTCACATGGCCTGCTTTCTAGAAATGTGGAGACCTTTTTGCTTATCCCAGTATTATAGGAGAGAGCTCTCCTATCACTATATTACTTTCTTAAGTACATCATTTTATTCTAATTAGTTTATTTACTTTTCTTTGTTTATTAGTGAGGATAAATTTTGCATGTATGTGTGTTGTTGCTGTATGCAATAAATTATATGTTCACATCCCTTAACCATTTTTCTCTAGGATTTTAAATCATTCCATGACAATTTCTATGTTGTTCTTTATATATTAAGATATTTTATAATCTTTTGTTACCTTTTCATATTTTTTATAAATCTATTCCCCAGTCTTTTCTCCTTTATTTTTACAAGTACTTTTAAGTTGACATAAAATCTCTCTCTACACACAACACACACACACACACACACACACACACACACACACAGACACACACACATTTTAACATGTTTAAGTTAATCAAATTAGTCAATATATTTCTTTGAATTCTACTTGGAAAACTATTTGTCATAGAGGAATCAGATAAAAGCAACTAAATCTACTTCCTGGTTCTCTGTCTTAGTTGAATATTGGTTAATTGAATGAACACATAAATTGTAGCCTTTTCCCCACCTATTCACCTACTCTGCACTGTTTACACTGCCTCCAGGTTTCATTTTGTTAACATCATTAATATTACATTTCAACATGCAATGTTAACATTATTTAACACCCACTATTATACCATTTTGTAGTTCCATTCACATCCATTCTTTTCATCTCTTCTTCATGGAGTTAGTCAATAGGCTTGACTGACCAGAGAGAATAAATTGCAATGGTACCCAAATTGAGGGGTTATGGCCGTGTAAAACATGAGCTCAAAACTTACTGGTGCAAACCAACCATTTATTATGCCTATGGAATCTGTGGGTCAGGAATATGAACAGGGCACAGTGGGGAACCCTTTTCTTTGTTCTGCCGTGTGGAAGTCTCAGTTGGACTCAATGGCTGGAGGATGGAATTATCTGAAGACTTGCTCACATAGGTGCCTAGTGTTCGATCCTGATTGTCAATTGGATCTTAAGCTACAGCTGATGGTTGGAACATCTACTTGTTGGAACTTCTCTCCATGTGGCCTGGGTTTCCACTTACCATGGGAGCAGGATTCTAATAATAAGGGTCCTGAAAAAAAAAGTCAGAAACTACATTGCCTTTTATTACCTAGCATTGGGAGCTAAATTGATCATTTCTGCCACATTCCATTTGTTAGAAATTTTTATTAAGTTTGGTTCATATTAAAAGAGAGGGAACAAAGATGTTTGCCTCTCACTGGAGGAATGTCATGTACATTTTCAGAAGAGGTTATGAAAAAGGATATGTTTGTACAGTGATTACTGGAGAACAACCTGCCCAACTCTCTTTAAGATTTAGATACAATGCCTTCCTCAAGATTTTTTTAAATCCTCACCCAAGGATATATTTTTACTGTTTTTAGAAAAAGAGGAAGGGTGAGGGGGATAGAGAAGCATCTATCAGTTGCCTCCTGTACAAGCCCCGACCGGGATCAAACCCAAAACCTGGATATGTGACCTTTTGGTATATGAGATGACACTCTAACCAACTAAGCTACACTGTCCAGGGCATGATTTTTAAATCTAAGTTGTGTATATTTTTCCAACCAAATCCATTTCCAGTTTCTTTTCCTGCTAAATTTTCATACTTGCTTCCCACTTCCAGCTTGCTCCTTTCTCTATGCCAATTAAGATGTGAAATGTTGACCCTTATCTTTGATTATTTCCAAAGAACATTTATACAAGATATTTATATATGAAGTAGATTTTACTGAAGGTTTGGTGGGTATGTACAATGGAAAACAAGGATGGTAAGGGTAGAGGAAATAACATAATAGCCACTATCAACAAATAACTTAAACTTTGAATATGAACAACTGTGATATTAAAGATCCTTTTGGATGTCCCTGTCACCCAGAATTTCTAACTGATCAACATTGTTTTATTGGACATTCACTTTCTAACATGTGATGTAATTTTCCTGTACTCTATCCCATCCCCTTTTCTCTTTTTCTGCTTTTTCCCATGCTTGTTTTCTACTTGTGCCAAATCCAGAATCATTTATGTACGTCTTTATTTTACCGTCAGCTTTCAGTTTGTGCCTTGAAGGGCCCTTCTCTCAGACCAAAGCCAGGGGAAGCATACGTTGGCAACTGAGCTGAAGATCAATTATGTCAGTCCTTTCAAGGCAGAGGCACACTCATTTGTAATTTTAAAAACAAATTTGTTTCATCCACGTAACTATCAAATGACTAGAGAAACACGTAAGTACATAGTTTTCTTCCAGGACATTGATAATACTTTTTTTTTAAAGCATTGAGAAATGCCCTTCCTAGTGGAGAGGCTAAATGTGTGATAGTTTGAGAGGAAAACTTGATCTTTTCTTTATATGTCTCTCATTCTTTCTCTCCTGGGTCTTGCCACTTTCCCCATAAAAACTGTATTATCCCAAGGTGAACCCTTAAGATTTGGCAAAGTTTCACATTTTCACAAGAAATGTGATTTGTTTTTTATGTAAATGGGATTTATAGTAGGATTGGGACTGGATGTTTGAAACAGCTATTCTCAAACTGGTGTACTCTAAAGGCAATATCTTTTTAGCACCTACAAGTGCCTATATCCATTATAGTAAAATATGGCAAAACATTACTGGTTCTTTTCCAAAATTTCAATTTTCTACCACTTGAATCCAGGGTAACATTTTGCATTTATAGTCTTAATAGAAATGAGAAGTTGAAATGTACCTGAAAGGTATGAGTTGGGAAGATGATATTTAAGTTAAAATATTCCATATCATTAATACATAAGAGATTTTCTTTTCTTTGAGAAATTCATCAACTAGTTTTTCAGACAATCTACTTGGTTATAATAAAAACCACCCTTGTTACAGTGGAGCATAACAAGAAAAGTCATGCCTCCATTTTCTTCTCTCTGGGAAGATAACCTTTGAAACACTGGTGGACATCCTAAGACAGTTTGTCATGCTTGTAATGGAACGGTATGTGGGGTAGATTGTAAGTACTATGGGTTTTTAGAAGGGGAAACAATGTAAAATGAAGGATTAGATTGAACTTCATGGAGCAAACAGGAGAACCCTAAAGGCAGAATTTGGACAGAATCTTTCTGACTAACTCATAAAATGTGATACGGATTTCTGCTCATTTTGGAACAGTGGCAGGTTTACTGTGAACGAGGTTGTAGCTTCAGGCCCCCCACTTTCCTTGGCCTTGCAGCGCAGAGATGTGTGGAGCATGGGTGGGAGGGGTCCGTTTGAAAAGCAAAGGCATATTTATGTAAATATTTTCTGGAATTTACCTAAAGGGATCTCAAAAGACTAGTTAGTTACTGTGATTTCTTTTTTCATTCAAAGGAAATATTCACTTTTATGCCTATTTTGGTATTTTTAATTTTATACTCTTTTTCTTTAAAGTCCTCCCAGTTTAGGCCACCCACAAAGTCTGTTTGGGAGATAATTATGAAATCTGCAAGTTAGAGATTAATGTAAAATGGCTCCCTTTGACTGCAAAGAAGCAACTGATTCCTGGCTAGTTATCAGAGCTTAGAACAAAACCGATCTCTTCATTTCTCGTTCTGTGCTTTTTCCTTTATAAAGCCAGGTTTTGACTAGAAATCACCTTCCAGGGCTCTTCATTTGGCTTATCGAAGTTATCTGGATCTGGTCTAATAAAACATGACAACAAATTTTGTCCCTGATAAAATGACACACTGAAATCTGCTGTATGAAATGACTCTGGCAGCATCTACCTTTCCTCTGTAGATATTATAATTTCTTAATCACCAGCACAGCTGAAATGCCTGGTGTTTAGAAATTGGAATGAGTTCACATAAGCACTTACATTATCAAGACATATAAATAGCTCATTTATTCATGGTAGCATCACTGAGTTCCTAATATAGTTTTTAATTGATGGACACTTGAACTGTATCAATCCACTTAAAATGCAGAATGATTCTTTTGTGCATGGCTTTATGGCAAGAGCAGTATAATTCAATTTAATAAAATCTTTTAAAAACAATGATGTTTGCTTCATAGATGAATATTTTATATGTTGTGTTTAATTAAAATAAAACTATGCTACTGATCTAGAAAACACAAAACAGACTTGAGTTCATATTTATGAAGTGTAGCAATATTGGCAAGGCACAACTTATCTTGTTTATGAGACATGCTTGCTATTACTTGTACAGATTGCAGTCATTTTATTGCTGAGCTTTACATGGTTTACAACCCAGCAAATGCAATGAAACTGTCATGAGGAAAATAAGCCTATAAAGTTTTTTTTTTAAAAGGTGGCACTCACAGATCAAAATGCAGTTTTTACGGAAGCATTGGTAGGTTTTGAACCTCTATATCCTTTTGGGCAGTAAGTTTTCTAGATATAGCTCTAAATGAAAGGGGGAAGGGGAGGATAAGACACCAAGGTTATTTTTAGCACCTCTGCTTTAGGTACAGTGCTTCTGAGACCTTCTGGCTTTCACTTTTACTTTGTTGACAGGTTCCAGAATCCCAGGTAAAAATAAATGTTTTTAACGGAAAAAAAATTGTTTGCGAACCAGCAAATATTTTTGTCCTTTGAGAAAAAAGGTGTGTGTGGATGAAAAGGTCCCTATGTCTTCATTTAAAGTGTTAAACCTGAATATTGAGTTTGTATCCCATTTTTGTAACCTGATGTCTGTGGAACTGGAGTAGAAAAGTGTAGTGAGGGCATTTGCAGATAGGGGTGGTCAGGTGGGTATGGCTCTCATCGTGGCTTTGCCTATAATTTATCTTCTGGGGTATTAAGTTGTAATTTTAATTTACTTTTTAGATTTATCCTTCTGTCTGAAAAATCATTTAATTTTTTAGCCATTCATAAACTACTGGTATTAGTGACTTTAAATCTTGTATTTCTTAGGTATGTTCATGTATATCTTTTCAAGATTTGGGAAAAGTGACATACAAGCACTATTAAATGAACTTTAGAATTGTTTATAGAAAGAACTCAGAGGGGAAAATGCTTCCTGATATAGAGCATCTATTTGTTGTATATCTTTCCCTACCTATGCTGATCATAACTGCAAAAAAAATTACTTTGTTTCCTGCTGTAATAATAAATTTTACTCTTTTTTTATTAAAAGATTAATGTTGACATGACTGCAGACTTTCCCCATCCCACCCCTTTGCCCACTTCCACCTACCCTGGCCTCCCCCTTCCTTGGCCTTCACCACATTCTTTTCCATGTACATCGGATATGCATATATGTTCTTCAGCTAATCCCTTCAACTTCTTTATCCAATCACCCCCACCTCTCCCCTCTGGTTCCCTCCAGTTTATTCCATGTGTCCATGCCTCTGGTTACTTTTACACCTTTCTGACCAGCTCAGCCCTTGTTGGTACCCAAGAGGCAGAAAAACAAAAGTGTGCAAAAGAAATTCAAGGGAGAGAAATGATAAATTTCAAAAAATAAGAGTATGAGTTGTTTACTACATAGACTAAACCTTTTTCAGAGTAATTAGCAATGATAAATATACCACTTCTTGGGTCTAGAAAATGGCCTGCTTCTCTTCCCTTCTCTGAATCCCTACCACACTGCTAAGTGCGGCTCACATTGCATCTGTTCCCATTTGCAGAAACATTTCATGAGTGTTTGTCTCCTACAATCCTTTTGTTGAAATTATGGATTCAGCTTACCTTCGGACCCAGCCCCACTGCAGTTTTCCTTGTTTGTCCTGTTGTTCTGCTTGAAACAACCAATACTTTCTCTGCAAGAGAATCACAGAGGTGGGCCTGCAGTGTGGTCTCACTGCCATTAGAGGGGGTTCCTGTTGGACCTGTGTGTCTATGAAGTCCTACCTCCCCCACTTCGACAAGGCCCATGCTCCAGTTCCAGACAGGCTAGTGCCCAACCTGAATGTCACTCAGCTCAACTCTGGGACTCCGCCACTCTGCCTTCCTTATGCCAGCCTCCTCCCACTGGGAAAACGCACCCTCTGATTACTGCTCCACTCTCATACCTCTCTTACTTTCCCAACCCATTCAGCTGGTGCCCTGCCTTGAATGGATGGTTTTTCTGGGTTGTGCTATAATTACCATCTTCCAGACTTCAAATATCTTCTGCTTCAGTGTTGTATCTATTAGGTGTTTTTGTTTCTACTTTCCTACCTCACCCCTGTCTTCCACATAGAATCAACACATGCATACACTGAGCTGTACTTGAAATTGTATAATGCACCTGTTAGAGAAAGGTCATTGCACCACCAAGCTGTGTTCAGCGGGGTAAGCCCGAAGACTGGGTTCATTTCCACAGTCCCATCACAAATAGTCAACCTCAGCCCCTTACCTATAGATTCATATTTTTGAGGCCCCAGGATTTTTCTTATTAAAATAGCCTGAATTGAATTAAAGTTGATCAGTGATTTTATCTGATGGCTTTCTTCCCCCGACCCATGTACATTAAAAGAAGTCCATGTAGGCTCTAGCAGGCAAAATTCAATTTCAGTTATTTTATTAATAGGTAACACATGTACACAGTATAAAACTCAAAGATTCCAAGAATAAAGGTTAGTAGTTTATCACCTGTGACACTTCTCATATCACCTCCAGCCATTGTTTCCTTCCTAAATATAACCACTGTTGATGGTCATTTTATAAACTTTTTTCAGATAATCTATGCATACATAGCATATACAAGCTTATGTCAGTATGATGATTGTGTCTATTTATATGTGTATGTATATATATAAAATCAACATGCACACATATTTTACACAAATGGAAGCATAATAATACACTGTTCTATGCTTTTCTCTTTTTCTTTAACATTATACCTTGAATATCATGTCATATATAAAAAGTTGTTTCATTCTTTCAGTAGATACAAAATATTCCATTTTAGGACTGTCTTTTATTAATGGATATTTAGAGGTTTCCAATATTTTATATTATAAACAAAGCTCTGATGAATTTTTGTATTTTTGTATGGTGATAGTATATGTGTGTGTATAATGAGTATCTAGATTTGAAAGTGTTGAGCCAATGGGCTGATGAATTTACAATTTTGATCAATATTGCTTAATTTCCATCAACTAAAGTTATACTATGTTACCATGTCTATAAATGCTTGAGGATGTCAATGTATCCTTAGGAGTCCAGCAGGAAATAGATGGATCAACTGGGTTATTTGAAGAAAATTGAATAAATGGACTGTTTATAAAATATAGGTAGGATGTAGAAGAACCCCAAGACATGCTGTGATATTCCAGGGCTGGTAAGGAGTGAAGTTATCACTACTAGACATGAAAAGGTAAAGGGTGGGAACACGTGTACTAAAGACAAAGAGGATGTGTGGAAAGAGCCACCTTAAGGGGCTGTGATCTTTGCTCAGGGAGAGCCAGCCAGAAGCAAACCCTCAGAGAAGAAACCTGGGGGACATACATTCAGACCGTACTCTCATCCGCCCTCTTTGTCTTGCTGCTATCACCCATTGCCCAGACTTGACAGATGGCCGGAGGGCAAACCACATCCCTGATGCCGCCTGAGGTCCAGAGCAGGGTGGAGAAGTGGGGTCAGAGGCTTACACAGAAGATACTTAGCTCGTGCTACCTCCCTACAGCTTCACCAACAGCCTGGTCCTCGGTGTTTTTTATTCTTATTTATGTGAGAGATGAAGTATTATATATCTATTTGTGTTAATATGAGTGAAGTACGAATATTTTGAAATAAGAGATAATTTTATTTTTTTCTGTGTAGCATCTATTCCTAACCTTTCCCTATTACACATATATTTTTTACTTTTTATTTTGAAATGATTTCAAATTTACTGAGAAGTTGCAAAACCAGTGTGAAAAATAGTTTCTGTATATCTTTCATCCATATTTTATTTATTTCTTAAAATATATTTTTATTGATTTCAGAGAGGAAGGGAGAGAGCATTAGAAACATAAATGATGAGATTCGTTGTTCGGCTGCCTCCTGCATGCCCCCTACTGGGGATCGAGGCCACAGCCTGGGTATGTGCCCTTGATCAGAATTGAACACAGGACCCTTCTGCTGGCAGGCTGACACTCTATCCACTGAGCCAAACTGGCCAGGGCCATCCATATTTTAAAATTGTTAACATTTTGTTATAGTTGCCTTTTCATTTCCATTGTTCTCTCTCTCCCCATAGGTATGTGTAAATATGATTGATTGATTAATCTAATACATGTGTAAGTATACACAGACCTATTATTATATATGGTAAACTATTTGAGAATGAGATAAAGACATGACACTCATTAAGTGTACATTTTTTAAAAAACAAGCATTTTCCTATTTAGTCATAGTACAAAATCAGGAAATTAATGTAACTTTATTATAATCATTTAACCCTCAGACTGTATTAAGTTTTTTCTGTTGCTTACACAGTGTCATGTATTTTCTAGTGTTTGATTGTCAAGTCACTTTAGTTTTCTCGAAGCTCTAGAGTTCCTCAGTCTTATCTTTTATGATCTCAACATTTTGGAAGTTACAGGCCAGCTACTTATAAAATGCCCCTTAACTTGGATTTGTCTGATATTTTCTCATCTTCAGCAGGATTCCCTCAAAAGCTGTGTTTATCTCATAATATTTTATAAGGAGGTATGCAATGTAAGTTTTTTTCTATTAATGGTAATGTTAAATTTCATTACTTGGTGAACACAGTTTCTTCCAGACTTCTTCACTGTAAACCTACTTAAGGATTTGTGATCATTAATAAATAATTAAGGCCCTGGCTGGGTAGTTCAGTTGGTTAGAGCATTGTCTCTATACCCCAAGGTTGTAAATTTGATCTCCAGTCAGGGCACATACAATCATCAACAAATGAATGCATAAATAAGTGGTACAACAAATTGATGTTTCTCTTTCTTTCTCTCCCTTCCTCTCTTTAAATCTTTTTAAAATTAAAAACAAACAAACACCCCAACAAAACAATTAAGTATGTTGTAGGGAGATACTTTAAAATTTTCATTAAACCATAAAGCTCTTTCTTTTCATTCATTCATTTATTCACTCATTCATTCATGTAATTTTGTCAATCAGGGTGTAAATAGAGAAGTACAAAGGATTTATTGTCAGGGCATCACCTATTACCAATGTGGAAGCAGATTACATAGTCCTGTGAGTCTTTTGTTTCTGTGTCTGGAGCTGGAATCTGAATATTATTGGGCAGATAGTCACAAAGGGCCCACCCATGTACATGAAGTGAGGGAGGTAAGGACACGCTAGAACCAATGGGGATAGAATGGAGTCCACCTTAGTCTCTTATCACCTCCAGGCTTCCACCTTGGATTATGGAATATCTGACAGGAGAAGCCAGTACCTTTCACGATGGAGCTAAACATGCATCTGTCTAGGTACCTGATGGGTAGATATCAAAGACCTAGCAGACTTGGTTGCTTTCTTCTTATAAGACAAGATAAGCAACAATGTGAGTGGTTTACAGCAGCATCTTGTTCATTGCACTGACCTTTTAAGCATAAAGAAATACTGCTGCTTATTTACTTCTGTCTTGAAAAATCTTGTACAAAATGTCAATTCTGGGTCATGATAACTCAGAACTGTGCAGAGAAGGGAATTCTGAGAAATGCAATCACAAATTAGCCAATTTGATATAATACAAAAGTACCATATTATTTATAGCAGTATGAATTAGTGAATTCCTATTTTTCTCAAAGTATGACTATCTATTTCAATTATCATTTATTTTGATGCTAAAATTGTTCCAGTCTTGACCAATGGAAACGTTTTATGCTGACTCTTGTATTCTTTTGACATTTTTCATCATTCTTTGAGTATTCATTTACTTTCTGATACAAAATGATATTGCAAGATCAGCTTATATTTTTGTTGTCTTTGTCCCAGAACCAATAATTACTCTACAAAACTCCGGTATCATTAGTGCAGAATGGCATTTAGAAACTAAGATCTGGAATCTATTTGTTCTTTTTGTTACTTGGGATCCCTGCTTCTAGGTCCTCTCAACAGACAAAGGTGGGAAATAAAGGGCAAAGAAAGGAGGAAGCTTCTTGGTCTCTTTGCTATTAGGGTGTTAGTTTGTATTCAATCTTGGGAGCTCTTTACATATTAGAGAAACTAAACCTTCATGATGTGAGTTACGAATATTTCTCCTAGAATATAGTTTGTATATAGTGTTCTATGCTAATTAGTGTGTTTTGGTTGTCTCTCAGGAGCATTTTTGATAATATACATGCAATGCAATTTGGATATATATAAAGCAGTGTTCTCATTCTAGTGTTCATGTCGAAGGCAGATGCCATCTAAAAATGGTGAAAGGGGGATATTCTTGAAAATGCATGTGGGGAAGTCTTTGTGACTGCTCTGCTTAACTGAAGGCAATATCCTTAGGGCATAGCTCATGATGTGTAGGGTGAAAATTCTTCAAGGATGGTTTTCATGAGGGATAAATTGAAGGTGTTTAGAGTTATTTTTATTGGTCAATCTGTCAGCTGTTCAGAAAGAAGCTGTCCTGGGTCTCTTTCCCTTGATCCCCCCCCCTTCCATACATTTTTATTTATTAATGTATTCTATTTGTAATTTACTTATTCACTAAAAATTCATTTATTTCTTAATTAGTTTCCTAAGATAAACATAGAATTGAACTAACTTTTGGACAAGCTGGGAAAGGGACTGAAACTATGGATCTTATATTTAAGGCTTATTGTTGCCTTTGGAGAGCCAAAATAATATCACATGAATACGTAGAAAGTAGTAGCTCAGCATCATAAAAGCATAACATATCTAACACAGACTGGAGCCTAAGTTGATATGAATTACAGTTTATTCAAAAAGGCATCACATTTTTGGGTGTGTCTAAAGCACTGGATATATACATACCATCCAATATATGTATGTCACATAAAGAATATGACTCAGAGTTGGGGGGCTGAAAAAGAGTGAATATACAAAAATAGCTTGAGATTTCAAATCGGAAATCACAGGAAGTTAGATGTGGGATAAATGAGAGCTGTTTTGGACTCAGTTTCTTCTTTTGTTTAATGTTTTCCTACCATTTCTTTCATGGCCTTACATGTTAAGACTCAAAGCCTAGCCTCCTATATGAAGTCCATGTAAATACTATACTCGCCAGTTATTAAGAATCACTTTCTCACTTGCTTAGCTTCCACTGTCTTTCTATACCAGGGGTCCTCAAACTATAGCCCGCGGGCCACATACAAATACAAATATTGTATTTGTTCCTGTTTTGTTTGTTTTTTTTACTTCAAAATAAGATATGTGCAGTGTGCATAGGAATTTTTTCATAGTTTTTTTTTAAACTATAGTCCGGCCCTCCAATGGTCTGAGGGACAGTGAACTGGCCCCCTGTTTAAAAAGTTTGAGGACCCCTGTTCTATACTATCATTTTTGTAATACTGTATTTGACTTGTGTGTTTTCAAAGGTAACTTACAAGAGGATGGGGATTATGTCTTTATTCATCTTTATGTCTCCTTTCCAAGTACCGTGCCTGGCAAATAATAGGTGCTCAGTAAATATTGGAAGGATGAATGAATGAATAAATTAATATTGGTCTATCATTTTAAACATTATTAGCCTTTGGGTAGTGATAGGAAAAAATTGTTCCAGTCTAACCATTTAACCTAAATAGATCTTCTTATCCCAAACTATTAATACAATGGCAGGCCCGATCATCCTGGTCTTGTTAATCTAGTTCCTTTTTTGGCATGGAGAAGATGGAGAGATGAGTTTCAGATGCCTTCCCTCAGACAGCTCCTGTCCCATGCCATGTACAGACACATTCTGTTCACCAGCTGCTGATTTCTGTTTGTTCTCATCGTGTTGTTTCCTGGGCCAATGGTGCTGCTGCTGCAACTGGCCTCTTTTCTGCTACAATGTCTCCTACTCACATCACACTGATATAAAATGTGTTATCTACACTCCCTTCTGCCCTTCTTTGCCTTTTTTTCCGTCTAAGAAATAATAAGGGAATGATTGCCAATCTATGTTTTGCAAACTTTTGATGTCCTTGGATTTAACCCCTAGTCCCTTTTCTAAAAGAATTAGCTTCTCCTCAGGGAGACCAGCAAGAAGTTGAATTTGTAGCTGATGTTTGCAGCAGATCAAAAATGTACTCTGGGGATTTAAATTTTCATTAATTTGAATATGGGGGTCATAAGGTTTTAGTTCTAAGCCTGTAAAGGTGAATGCAGTGCAATTAATTAATTGTTGCAGCTATGAAATTCACATTCTAATTTGCTGATAAGGAAAGGCAAAAAATAGTATGAAACTTGGAAATTTCATCTGTCACGTTAGTCATATCCTGACTTGTAAGGGTGGGCCCTATGAGATTTTCTTTACATTACTTTTCTCCCCTTGAGTTTTTAAGACTTGCTCTGCAAAGTCAGCTTCTAATCTGTACTACTTAGAGCAGTAGAAACTTTGAGTAGATGTAGCCTCTGCCAGCATATCTGGTAAGTCTCCTAGACCTTGTGGATTGTGGAAATCCAATACACTTGGGCAATCTTCATTTAAATACTAATAAATTTCAGAGGGATGAGGAGAATGACCCTTGGATTTCATACCTACTTCCTGTCTCTATTTGAAGGTTAAATCTCTGTTGGTATCTGCTCTCTGACCATGCATTGATTCATTTTACAAATGTCTGACTTTTACTAAGAACTTAGCAGTCAATAGGCACAGAGCTCTGCAGAAGAAGGACAAGGCACCTGCCCTGAAGAGCTCCAGACTCAAGGGAGAGGCATACACGCAAACTAATTTTTTATTGTTCCCCACAGAGATCAAATGTTGACATGCTGTTAAAGAGCACGTTGTGGGACCAAAAGTGGGCAGCTTCTTTCACTTAAGAGACATCCAAGAGGTCTTTGTCAAGTACGTGGATGCCAGGCTCGGGGTCAAATGCATTAGTAAGGCAGAGCACAGGTAAGTGCCTAGATATGTTTGGTGTTAGTTTGTGGATTATTCAACAATTGCAGATTTGTATGGCATAATGATAACTTACATCTCTTAAACACTTAGTATCTGACCCTTTTATTATGTTATTTTTTTCAAATTGATTTTTAGAGAGAGAGAGAAAGGGAGAGGAAGAGAGAGAAACATCTATGTGAGAGCAAAACATCAGTTCTCGCCTCTGTGTCCCCCTATTGGGGATCAAGCTTGCAACCCTGGCATGTGCCCTGACTGGGAATTGAACTGGCAACCTTTTGGTGCCTAATATGACACCCAACCAACTGAGTCACTACCAAGCAATTATGTTATCTTTTCATTAACTCCTCAAAACATCTATGGGCCCTAACCAGTTTGGATCAGTGGATAGAGCATTGGCCTACGGATTGAAGGGTCCCAAGTTTGACTCTGGTCAAGGGCATGTACTTTGGTTTCAGGCTCGATCCCCAGTAGGGGTTATGAGGGAGGCAGCTGATCCATGTTTCTCTCTCATCGATGTTTCTAACTCTCTATCCCTCTGGCTTCCTCTCTGTAAAAATTAATAAAATATATATATTTTTAAAAACCACCTATGATAGGTGTTACCACATTGGGCCCATTTTTTAAGATAAGGAAGTGCATCTAAGAGTGAGTTCAGTAACTTGCCCAAAGTTAAGTGCTGTATGGAAGAACGGGGATTTGGATCTAGAACTTTTTTTACTACTGATTCTTTCATATAACAAATATATGTTAGGAGAAAGAGTTTAAGAGAGGATTGGAGATATAGTGAGATGAGGAATGAGAGAGATGCAGGTATCATTTCAGGAAGAGTTTTAATTAATCTGGGCTTCAGTCCTGAGAGTGATGGAGTACTGCTAAAGGGCTTTAAGCCAGGAAGTGGCATGATCTTATCTGCATTTAGAAAAACTGTCTCTGGCTATAAGGTTCAGAAGGGCCAAGGAGGCCTGCTGTTGAATTGATTCAGTGGAGACATAACAGATGAGTTTATGAAGCTCATTAATAGCAGATGAGCCACACCAAAAAGTCATCTGCTTTTATAATCATCTTGATTCTACTTCCTATTCAAGCCTTTGGTGTCAGCTGGTTCCTCTAATTTTACCGCAAGGCATTTCTTCCAGTTTTTAATTAATTTCCTTCCAACCTGCTGAACAGCTCTTGCTTCTAGAGCCTTGAATTGAACTTCCTGTTAATTTGGTATTGCCAAACCAGCAGTTTTTATTTTAATAGTTTGATATTCACCCCACTTAAGTGACCTAACCTTTGTGATCTAGTCTGACTTATTTTAGTTTAAAATGCATATTGATAATAGATTTGGAAAGTGTACTTGTGTGGTTCTTCTTATCTTGTACAAAATATATAATGCTTATCTTCATATGCAGTTGTACCTAGAGCCTGTGCAAACAGACTTTTCAGATTCTACCAGGTCAGGTTTTCGAGAGAATGATTGTTAACTGCATTTTGAACCTGGGAAATGAAGGAAGCTATCACACAGCATAACTGATGAAGGGTGAGATCCAGAAAGCTAAGCTAGTAGAAGGAGGCTGGCAGTAGGTGAGTGAGTCAGCCGGGACCAGGGGGCACTGTCCAGGAAGTGGGGGCTATGGGTTTTAAGGCTAGCAGCAAATTCAAATCATGAATTCCACGAAGGATGGAAAATTCGGGAAGATTTTGGAGGATTAAAAAGATAAGGAAGGGAAGCTGCCAGAAGCAGAAGACTTAGAAATTGGAACTGAAAAGGGGTGGTTTGCTCTATTCCCTCTTTTCTGTTCCCTCGGGTGTGAACTCTCAGGGTGCACTGCTATGTGTCATGGCCAGAAGACAAGTCTCAGACTTCTCAGTGTTATTCGATCCTCACTGAGCGAGTCCTAGAGATGATGACTGAGCTTATTTTCAATTTCAGGATCAAGATGGATGTTTTATTCCATGTAAAATGCATGTTACAACTGGGCAGCCCGAATATGTTTCCTATAATTTCTAAAAACCTTTCTTTAGAGCTTTGCAGTTCATGCAACTTTTTTCCATAGACATATATCACACCCATGAAAGTTTATTGTCATTCCTAATGCCATTATGCTAGTCTAAGGATTTGAACTCAAATCCTCTAACCCCAAATTCTCTCTCTCCTTGAAAAACGCTAACCCCATAATGATATGGATAGCATGGACTGTTTACTGGTCTTTCTGAATCACTGGACAATTTGAGGATGTATTCCTTCTGATTCTGTTTGCCTCTTATATATTTAGGTCTATTCTATCTCCCATTGAAGAATCATCTTAAGTACTATCTTCTCTACACTCCCTAACTAATTTCTAATCAGAAGTGATCTTTCTCTTCTTTGTTCTTCCATAGCACAATTCCTTGATATATTTCTATAGCAGTTATCTTATCTTGCCATATGTCATTGTTTTTGCATAATATGTCTATCCATAAACTCTGCCCTTTCCTTCAACCCGAGAGAGACTCAGTGACATATTCAATGCCAGGAATATACAGCATGTGCATTCAATAAATATGTGAGTATGTCAGAAAATACCAGCTATCTTTGATTCTTCTAGTATTGAATTTTGAGATTGAAATACCAATACTATTTTATGGTCACAGATGTTAACTAGAGTTATTGCGGTGGCCATTTCACAATGAGTATATACAAATATAAAATCATATGTTGTACACTTGAAACTAATACAATGTTATGTGTTAATTACATCTTGATAAAAATACCTGAAAGAATAAAAAGAAAACTACAAAAATTTATTTACCGGCATAGAGATAAGTTAGATATGAATTGATAAAAAAAAATTTTCTTTGACTTTTCCATTCCCAGAACTGAGAATTTTGATACTTGCCTTTGAGAATTTTATATTCTTGCATCACACAGACACATGCAGACTTTCAAACATACAAATATTTTATTTGAAATAAATTCTCATGACCTTGAATGGTTGGCAGAGGAGTAAAGGGAATAGGGTATACAAAGAGACAGTATGATAGAGGATACTGACAGGCCCTGGGAAATAATTTTTATCTAAGGGATCACAGGAGAGACTATCATTGGAAAGACAGCCTGGACAGTGCAGGAGAACAGCCAGGCCTAAAAGCTTGGCAGGGCTTTTGGGTATGATCTTCCCATCTGGCAACCCTGTGCCATATGTAGAAAATGATAAAATTGGCTAAGATTGAGTAAAAAACAACAACAGTGGACTGTCAGA
This sequence comes from Myotis lucifugus, assembly GCF_000147115.1. Taxonomy (NCBI): domain Eukaryota; kingdom Metazoa; phylum Chordata; class Mammalia; order Chiroptera; family Vespertilionidae; genus Myotis; species Myotis lucifugus. Next base: position 2,159,737 of record NW_005871080.1, read on the forward strand.
TTCAGTTGTAGGTCATTGAAGGTCATCTGAATTGCTTATCTGAAAAGTCAGGATGGAATTTCAGTCTATTAGCAGAACCAACAGCTTCAGCACCACCAGGAATTTGTTAGATATGTGTATTCTCAGGCTCACACCAGATCCACTGAATCAAAAGCAATGTCTACTAAGCAACCTGTGTCTACTAAGCCCTCCCTCAATGGTGAGTCTTATGTTCATTAAACTTTGCAAACTACTTAACTAGAAGAAAGAGAGCTACAAAAGTAGTTGGAATGAGGTTGGGGAAAGAGGTACGAGTATAGCTAGAGATTCATTGGCAAAGAGTTTAAAAGAAATTAGAGAATGAATTAATTCCAAGCAGAAGAGCCCTTAAAGGCCTTGGATATTTGATGGTCAGAAAACCAGAATTAAATACTTCCATATATTTCCTAGCCCCACTTTGTTGCCAGAAAGCTTGAGGTCTGGTAGTGGCCAGTATGGAAAATCTGATAAAGTTAATTTTATTCTTCTTGACTCAAGGAATTTTACAGGACAGCATTTCATTTTGTATTCCCCCTAAGACCCTGGCCACTGTAATAATTAAAACCTAAATTTGGATGAGACCACTTTTCCATAAAATAAAACTAATAGGTGTAAAATGCATCCTTCTCGGTGTTGCCTTCTGAAGATTGGATCTGTCCACACACTGTATGATAAGGTCATGGTAGAGGAGTGTACCGCTTTGGGTCTTGGGGAAAGCGTGACATGGAGATACAACTTTTCTCTCTCCTCATTTGGAAATATAACTGCAACAACAAAATGTTGGAAACACTTTTAAAATTTAGTTTAATGGAGTGTCAAGCAGAGCTGCATAGGTTCAGAAATATTTACACTTGAGGATAATAAAGTAATTGAAACAGAAACCCCGCTGCCCACTCCCACCTTTCTGTCACTGCTCAGTCATTTCTAAGTGGTCTGAAGTTTCTGTACAGACAATCATCTTGCTAATGACTGTAATTCATCACAGGAGGTGTTTAGTTTTGAAAATGAAATATGACTGCATATTTTGGAGATTGATAGTGAGGGCTTATTTATTGATTATATGCCTAGGGTAAAAAAATAAAAAATATAACAGAGGAAAATACATTTTTCAAGGTCCATCACAATAGCTAAAGTAACTAGACATATAAAACTACTTTTAAAAAACTCTAACATGCAACTTTACATAAAAAATAAAAATGCTAATTTTGGCTTTATGCATGTACCCCGCCCCCCCCCAAAGGAATTTTGAGAAGACTTAAGATACACATGTCAAAGGTAAATAACAATGATTAAATCACTATCAAGGACAGAATTCAGTCTTCCTACCATGAAATCTCATATATTTGCTATCAGTGAAGAGTAGTTTTGCCTCTGAGTTTCTTAGTAACTGATAAAATGAGAAATATGGGAGGATTCAAATTCCCCAAGAACTGATTTTAAGGTCATATCAACATCTAGGATTTTATGTAGCAGGTACAGAGTTAGGGATACCTCAGAGATATTGCTAGTTCAGTACCAGACCACTGCAATAAAGTATTACAAAAAAGTGAGTAGTAAACATTTTGCTGGTAGAGGGTCTTGCTTTCAGTTTGTAAAAATGCAACACATAAATTAAATAACAATAAACGAGGTAATGAATGAATACTGCTCTTTACAATAGTTTAAAATAAATATCGAATGAATGTCATGGGACTCTTTTCCATAGACAGATTGGGCAGATTCAAGGTCAGAGCTTTGAAGGGAAGGTGAATTATTATATAATTTAATCCAATGAAGTATATTTATGTAGGCTTCTTGTGATTGTTATGTGATAAAATATTTAGAACTGAAAATAAGTGTATCCCTTAGATACTCTTACATCTAGAAAGTTTTAGTTAGAAATTATTGTGGTATTGTTATCATCATTATTAACTAGTTTATTAATACTTATCATAGAAAGAGAACAAAGGAGAGGCCAGACATTGTAAGCATGGTCATCTGGGCAGCTTCACCAGGAAGCTATAGCTTCACGCTCCTCAGGGAACCACTGTCCCTTCCCTGCAGATCACAGGGGAAGGAATTGAACAAAGGGGAAGATGGACACATGCACAGTGATGTCTGAGTGACTAGGGAAGGTGCTTCCCTGTCAGTCTAGTCTGGGGAAAAAATCATTTGCAGAGGTGAAGCCACTGCAAGTGTGTGGAATTTGGGAGGTTAAAATCCCCAAAGCGCTCTCCCTCTCTTGTTCTTCTGCTTGTTCCCATTCATGTGCTCCTTGTTCCCCTTTCCTCTCTTGCTCCATGACCCACACTTGCCCATCATGTGGCCTAAAGCAGCCCCATGGCACATGTTCATGAGGACTCTACTAGTACATGCAGGATGCTGGACCACACAGTGGACTGCATCTGGAAACACAAGCGAAGCTAGTCAGATGCTAGACTGGACTGGACTTTAACAGGGAACAGAGATTCTGGACAGTGGTCTTGATTCTAGCTCTGACAAGATAGGGCTTTTTCCATGGTGATATGGGCAGAGATGGAACCCCTTACTTTTACATCATTAATAACGTTTTCCATGAAACCCCATCCTCCCATGGGGTTTTAGGAAATTCTTTTCCCTGCAGCACCCCAAGAACTCCACTTCCACAGATAACAGTACCAGTTTAAAATCATTGCAATTTCTGACATGCTAATATTTTGTGACACTGGCTTAATATAACTCCATATACTTTGAAAACCAGAAGAAGATTAGGTAGAGTTGAATAACAATAATCTATATATATAAAAGCCAAACAACCAGAAGAGTGGAATGACCAGAACAACTGGAACAATTGGTCACTATGAGGCACATGGCAGGGACCAACTGGCCTAATGATAGGACCTCCCAACCACCCACAGCCCCTCCCCTTGGCGACCCCTGCCCCCAATTAGCCCCCCCACCCTGTCCCCTCTCCACCCCCCACACCAGCCTGACCCCGATCGGCCCCCATCAGGGCGGGCCAGCCAAACCCCACCTGTGCACAAATTCGTACACTGGGCCTCTAGTATGTTAATAAGAAATGAAGCTGAGGCACTATTTTCACATAGAAAGAAATCACTCCACCACTGGAAAGGAGTACCCTGTAGGACAGCACACATTTTTCTCAGGAAAGCATTTTTAGATTTTCTACAGCACTTGAAAAAATACTTTAACCATAAAGTATGGCAGAGAAAACTTTGGCCAGAATAATTTTGCAAGGAGTGCCTCCTCTTCTCAAATAGGAAAGTCAAGGATTTATTTTCACAAAAAATGACAGTAAGCAATTTTTTAAAGCCATACGTATTCAAAAGATTGGTGGCATTCACTTGGGACCCTGAGATAAATTAATGAACATGGATACATTTGGGGACTTTCAGAGAAATCTGAATCATAGGTTAAACTAACACAATCCAACTCTTGCTGCTCTTTTTAATCCCTTAGGAATTCAACTGTCTCTAAATAAGAGCATCTTCCCCACAAATGACTTTTCTTGCCCAAATACATTGAAAATCATCTAGTCTTAGGGTTTCAGGAAATGTAAGGAATTGTCAGAATTCTTGACATAGGAATTTATTGTACTTAAAAAAACCAAAAAACAAAAAGACCTAACTGAAATATTTTGTCCTGATGATTGGAATGTTCACATTTAATTTGACAAACAAAAGTTTAAAAGTATATTGTTAGAAATGCTGTAAGCTTTCTAAATGGTCTTCCACTGGCTCTGTATTTGAGCAGGACCAAATGTTTATTAATTCTCTCTGCCACAGAGCTTAATAGAACTGTTCTTTTAATTCAACAAACAGAAGCCTGTGTTCTTTGGATGGTTATTTTATTTCCCATGGAGTCTGCATGCTGTTGGCTGACAATCACAATGGCTATGTATCTATTTGGATCTAGATGGCTCTACAGCCAAAAATAAATAAATAAAATAAAGCAGCTATCTTTTAATTAGTTTTTGTAATCCTTCTGAAAATATATTTTTAAAATTCTTGACAAAGTTTCTGGAAATGATTTTTCCCCCTGGGTGTGGAACTGCTAAAACCATAAGACTAACTGATCAATAGATAAAGAGCCTCATGTTGTCCAAGTGTTCTTTCACTATCTTCATATATGCATATGTGTGTGTGTGTGTGTATATGGATATATATATATATATATATATATATATATATATGAAATAGTAATTAGCCTCTCCTCATTCAACCCCAGCCAACATACACCCCATTGTGATAGGACAGGTGTAGAGAAGTGTTCAAATTCTCAGACTCAGGCATAGCTCTCAGAGGTTCAAATATCCTTTCTGTACTTTCAGTCATGTGAACTTGGGCAAATTACTTCATCTCTCCATGCTTTCTTTCCTCTATGTACAAAGTGATCATGAAGATAATTGTGATTTGTACGTGAGAATGATATGAGAATTAGATTGTTAGTTTATGGAAAAGCACCCAGACAGTGCTTGACCAATACTAAATGCATTCAGTGATTTGTGGTACTTCTCCTTGCCCTTGAGCAGTTCCCACCTGAATGCATTTCCATCCTGCTGTTGAATTTTGCCTTGATGCACCTGTTTTTATTAGGAATTCAATGTTACTTTTAGGAGACATTCAAATCGAAGCATCTCAATTTCTTCACCTTTTAAATTCTGTTTGCTTTTTATCATTTTTTCTGTCTCCTAAACTGTTAACTTTCATTTATTGCTTCCTTTATCAGTTACTCCCCCTGTAGCTGTGATTTTAATCTGCTGCAAATCAAGAAATCAGATTATCAACCCAATTAGAATTTTCAGTAAATTAGGACTAATTTGACTCAGTAAAAACCTGGGGTGGTCTCCTCTGAGTAGAGCAAATCCCCTTGACCGCATGGGTTTTGTATTTGGTAGGATCTGTCTTTTGCTTTCTAGGGACCTCTTTTGCTTTAAAAGTGAAGGTGTTAGACAAGTCACCATGGAAAAAGTGAGGCATTATAGTATAAAGTTGAATTTCCTTTTGATGTCAGGGTTTTCTGTGTTCACAGTAAGTCTGACTGAAGAGTTAAAAAGAGAAAGAGGAGGTAGTGAAGCACATGTAATATTTGTTACAGGAGTGAATGAGACAACTCACATATGCATGAACTTAAATATTGCCCTGGCTGCATGTCAGATCCTCTGGCCTTGCTCTGCTTTAGGAAAATGTAATTGATAGCAGGGATCTCTGCTGTGATCCTCAGACTGTGCTCCTACAACCGGCAGCAACACAATTTTTAGAAAGGAGAATTCTCTGCCCATTCTGGATGTATTAACATCTGCAGGTGGGTCCAGCCAACTGTTTTGTAATAAACAGTCTCTTCGGGGATTCGGATGCAGGCTACAGTTCAAACCCACTGACCAAGGCTAGTGGTACTCAAGTCTGATTACATATTAGATTCACCAGAGGAGCCCTTGGCCCCATAAATTAAATCACTTTAAGGTTCAAAACAGAAGCAGAAACAAAAACAAGACACCCCAGGTGATTTCAGTGTAAACAAGGGTTTGAGACCTACTTCTCTAGTCCTAGTTTTCAAGCACAAAGCAAAGTCATTATTGTTTAAAAGCTGTAACTTGGAAAGGCCTCCATGTTTCAGAGACAACTGTGGTCCCTGAACACTTTCACACTAATCCCTTACTGTTTCCCTCAGTGTGAAATATCTCCATTAAAATGCAAATGTTATATGAGGGGTAATCTCTGAAATTAATATACATCCATATATTTTCCCCTACTAATCGAGCAGTTCTGTAGCATTACTTCTCAGACATCAGCACACATCCTAATCACCTGGAAGACAAAGGTTGCCAGAGTTGCTGATTTTGAAGGTCTGCAGAGAGTCTCAATTTGCATTTCTAACAAGTTCCAGGTGAGCTGGCTTTGCTAGTTCTGGGACTATAAAAACCACTGCTTTCAGCAAAGAAGTGTCCTGAGGAATGGGATTCCGAAAGAGCAAGGTGTGCTGGGAAGGGAAACAAAAGCTCCATGCTGCTCTCTCAGGAATGGGAGACCTGAAGACCAGGAAGGCTAGCTAGCCTGGGGGTAAAGAAATAGAAGGACAGCTTTCATGATGAGGCCTAATGAATCTAAAATCTTGTGATTATTATTAGAATAGTATAACTGATAACACTAATTTCTGGTTTCCAAATATTTATCTAGTGGTTTTCAAAAGTTAGGGGGCAGCAAAATGACGATAGGAGCTTGTTAAAGATGTAGACAATCGGACCTCATCTTTGCGCGTCTGTTCAGGAAATCTCTGATGGAACCCAGAAATAAGTGCTCCAGGTGAGTTTGCTGCAAATGCACCTTTATTTATTTGTTTGTTTGACAGGTGGAACTGTTTATTCAGGGGAATATTATTTTATTATTACATATTTTTAGAGATTTAACTGTAAAATAGAATTTTTTTTTTCTTTCTGAGAGTAGTTCAAGTATACTTTTGTTCATAGAATGGCCTCTCCCCCTTCTAACTAATGGTATCTTTAAATAAAAAATCTTCAATTTACTACTTAAAAATATCTGAAGATCAAATTCTCCAATTTTGGACATTTTTATATGACAGTAGAGGCCCAGTGCATGAATTTATGCATGGGTGGGGTCCAGCCGGCCTGCACCCATCAGGCCAGGCCAGCCAGGGGGAGGGGCCGCAGGCGGTTGGCCGGCCAGCCCTGCCCCCTGGTTGAACTCTAGGTGGCAGTTTGCATATTAGCCTTTTATTATATAGGATTACTGTCAGGTCCATTGAAAGTGAGAGAGGTGAGACATCATTTTAATACGTCCATTATTCAAGGTTGTGAAAATTAATTCAGATGACAAAGAGCATGTAGGAATATCCACAGAGCTTCATTCTAGCAAATTCAAAGGATTGTTCAGCTTTCCATGTGATGATAGCCACCATATTCATGCCATATTAATAAAATCTCTACAGATAGGGGTGTTGCCAGCAGACTATTGTGATTTGAAAATATGCAGCACTTCAAAAAATTATCAGTGGTTGTTGCTTTGACATTCTTGTTCCTTTTTGTAAACCCCAGTGGAGGACCAGGTATTCACACAAGATAGTAGCCTGTTTATACTGGATGGTGGGTCTTCCTGCACAAGAAAAAGGATTGCTTTCCCAGCTGCCTTCAAATAAAGTTTGGTGCAGTTACTCTGAGGGTTATTAATAGGGAGTAGGAGATGTAGCTCTGCAACCCAAGAGTTGGCCTAATTAAATCTTTAAGCAAATTATGGAAGTTATTATAACTGAGAAGGAATGAGGAGTCCATTTCTTTGAGAATCTTTTGCTCTTTAAAAACAAGTTTAATGACCTAGCTGGTCTGGCTCAGTGCATAGAGTGTGGGCCTGCGGACTGAAAGGTCCTGGTTTCGATTCCAGTCAAGGGCACATACCTGGGTTGTGGGCTCGATCCCCAGTGGGGGGCATGCAGAAGGCAGCCAATCAATGATTCTCTCTCATCATTGATGTTTCTGTCTCTCTCTCCCTCTCTTTTCCTCTCTGAAATCAATAAAAATATTTTTAAAAAAACCACAAGAAAACACAAGTTTAATGAATGAATCACTGTAGCAGAATATTGCCAGGGGAAACTCTTCTATGCAGAAATGTAATGTTGTTCATCAAAGGAACCATGAAAGGTATCATCAGTTGAGGACATTTAGACATGAATGTGAAGGAATATTTGATGTTTTAAGCATATATATATATATATATATATATATATATATATATATATATGTATTAGAGGCCCAGTGCATAAAATTCATTTACTCGGGGGGGAGGAGGGGAGGGGGGTGTCCCTCAACCTGGCCTGCACCCTCTTGCACTCCAGGAACCTTGGGGGATGTCTGACTGATGGACATCCTTAGTGGTGCCGTGAAGGCGGGAGAGATTCCCACAGCTGTTGTTGCGCTGACCAGCTGTGAGCCCGGCTCAGGGCTTCTGACTGAGCAGCGCTACCCCTGTGGGAGCACACTGACCACCAGGGGGTAGCTCTTGCATTGAGCGTCTGCCCCTGGTGGTCAGTGCGTGTCATAGTGACCGGTCATTCCACAGTTCAGTCTATTTGCATATTAGCCTTTTATTATATAGGACTAGAGGCTGGGTGCACAAAATTGTGCACTCGGGGGCAGGGGGGAGTCCCTCAGCCCGGCCTGTGCCCTCTCACAGTCCAGGAGCCCTGCCATCAATCATCCCAAGGAGGTAGGCCCCACCTACCCCGCCAGGGCTCTGCAATGGATCGCCCCCACAGAGGGAGGCCCCGCCCACCCCCACAACCAGCTTGTTGGTGGCCTGGGCCTCCCTCTTTGGGATGATCGTGGAGCCCCTGATTGATCGATCACGATGGTGGCCTGGGTCCCCCTCTGCAGGGCAATCATGGGGCAATGGCCGTGTCCCCAACCAATTGCATCACACCCGCTTTGGCTGGCCTGGCGCCAGTGGGTGTCATAGCGTGGTTGTCCGGGAGGTCATCCAGATGGTCGTTCTGCTGTTCGGTCATTCGGTCAATTTGCATATTACACTTTTATTATTATAGAAAGCCATAAGTTTAATTTATGTAAAATGTCATGTTTCTATAAGGATTATTGATAATGCCAATAGAACGGCCCATCTTGTTCGGTAATGTACTCTGGAGATTTTCCTTTAAAACAATTCCTCTTTCACTTTATCTGTATTTTAATTGTATTAAAAGTTGAAATTGTACAATTGAAATGGGCTTATGATGGTTTACTGCAAAGAGACACTGACTGCATTGAGGTCACTGCCTTAAACCACAGGTCTGTTTGAACCTGGCTGGCTCCCATATTGTTTGGCATTGGAAATGTTTTAGTTTTATTTCATGTAAGGAAATGGTCATGTTTATTCAGACATCAAACCTTCTCATCTTTGGTTCCTGTATTCAGCAGAGGGGCAGACTGGGAATGAAAGTAGCTTCCTATCGGAGAAGATTGTCGAGCTTCAGGGTCCTTAGGAGAATGTCTTAAGTAGAACATTCCAGAATATTTCCTAATTTTGATATTTTAAAGCAGTTAGTATTCTACTCAGGCTGATCAGCAGTGCCTGCATTCACACCATACTAGGTGTTATACTATAGAAAGCATTTAAAAAATGCTTCAAACAGTTTGTTTTCCTTTCTGGCATTTAGGAGGAACTAAATCTGGGAACTTGTGAATATCCATTGGATTTGCTTGCTTTCTATAGGAGAGGGTTATTAAGATCATGGCGATACTTTTGTGAATGGTACCTTATAAAATAAAAGACTATTACTACCCTTGTTCTGTTACTGTTCCTCCCTTTCAGTAATAATATACTTCTGATCTTGGTGTAAATGTCAGATTGTGTGAATATGCAAACATCACATCCGCCTACATATGTTCTGTTGCTTAGTAATTCTTGGCACTGGATTTCAGTGAATTCTGTGCCTAATAAATGAGATATCCATCAGAATGAAAAAATGAACTCAGTTGGTCTCTTGAATAAGATACTGTTATTTCAGATTTTAGTTGTGAAAGTAGGCTGCATTCTTGTGCATGGTAGTAAGGAAATTTGGAAGGGAATTGAATTCAGAACTAACATTTGTTTACTTGTTCATCAAAGAATGCCCACCATCTGATACTTTTCCCTAGACATGGGCCAATGTTTCAAAGCACTTATCTAAAGATACAGATTTTAGATAGATAGATAGATAGATAGATAGATAGATAGATAGATAGATAGATAGATAAAGTTTTGTTTTTGGGGAAAAGTACTCTTTTAAGAATCTGTAAAAATCGCCCTTCAATAATAGTAAAGAACCTATAATTAAATTAAAATATGTATCTCTATTAACATAATTTAATATTTCTCTAAATTTGAATAACACTGTCTCTCTCTGCCCTAAGTCATTAAATATGTTTTCCTCTAATGATGACTTTAAATCTACCAATCAAATGTCTTATTTCTTCACTCCTAGATATTTCTTTGAATATCAGTATTCTCTCAATCCTTAGTGGGGATAGAAATATAAAATGTATAACACCCTTATTTAGAAAGTCATGCTCTGTGAAAAAGACAGACATGTACTTTGATGTTACAGTAGAAATTATAACAGAGGCACCAAGGGATGATAGAACCACATAATAAAAAATAAACAGAATTGGTTCTAAAGGAAAACAATAATCAATTGAATGAACCTTAGTGCCCTCAAAATGTTGAAGGAATTAAAAGAAATGATAGAAGCCTAGCTTGCATGGCTTAGTGATTGAGTGTCGACCTATGAACCAGGAGGTCATGGTATGATTCCCAGTCAGGCCACATGCCTGGGTTGTGGGCTCAATCCCCCTGTGGGGCATGCAGGAGGCATCCAATCAATGATTCTCTCTCAGCATTGATGTTTCTATCTCTCTCTCCCTCTCTGAAATCAATAAAAATATATTTTAAAAAATAATAGCAGGAAAAAAAATTAAGTAAACGTCTTGAAAGAGTGGTTAATATGCTTTTAGAGACAGCACTTCTCCCATGAGAGGAGTGTAGGGCAATCCCACTCCATCTCAGCTCAAGACAGATGACTTTATAGAGACCACTATGAGTTTGACTTTGCAATTGTAGGGAAGGGTACGGAGTGCACTGTCTGGAAACTTGAAATGATAAGAAGTATACCTCAACTCCCTGAGTTTTCAAGTGTAACCATGAGTCAGCTGTCAACCACATCATGGGATAAAGCCAACATACTGGTAGGGCCACCTTAAATAATTATGAATTTTATATACCTTACTTGAGGAGAACGTGGAATAAAAATGCAAGTGATGTTTTATAGTCACGTTATTTTCACATCAGCTGAAACAGGGATTCTATGCCCTTGCCTGACCTCTAAGTGCTGACACTCTTCTCTTTTATTTCACACATTGTCTCTTGGGCATTTTACCCTCTCATAGTTTCAGCTACTTACTATGGGATGATGGCTTTTAAGTTCTGTAAATATACTCTAGAGCAGCCGTGGGCAAACTACGGCCCGCGGGCCAGATCCAGCCCGTTTGAAATGAATAAAACTAAAAAAAAAAAAGACCGTACCCTTTTTTGTAATGATGTTTACTTTGAATTTATATTAGTTCACACAAACACTCCATCCATGCTTTTGTTCCGGCCCTCCGGTCCAGTTTAAGAACCCATTGTGGCCCTCGAGTCAAAAAGTTTGCCCACCCCTGCTCTAGATTCATATCTAATAACATATTATGGTCTTTTCAATGGACTGTCTCATGGGTAACTAAGATGTCTAGTTAAAAAACCTAGACCAATACATTTTTAAACCATCCTTCAATATGCTCTTGTATGTTTTCAGTATCAAGTAGATGACATAATTATCCACTCTAGGAAAGTGAATCACCCTTGACACTTTCGTTATACCTCCACCCCTTATGTCCTTTAAATTACTACATAATATTAACTTTACCATCATTCACTGCTCTCTGTCTTCATTACAGCTAGCATAGGAATTACAACTAGCATAGTTCACACTATTCACCAGTTGCTTAGACTCTCACTTAAACGTTTTTTTTCTGTGTCCATTCTTGTTTCACTAAAATCTACTTTCTGTAATCTATTTAGAATGTGTTTTTTACTAAAACAAAAACCTAAATATGTCACTCCCTTAAAAATGTTTCAGCAATTTGTGAAATTTCTAGCTCTGAGGTGTTATGAACAATTGGCTCTTGGAACCTCCTTACCCTCTGGCCATATCTCCTATTGTCCTCTGCCTTTGACTTTATGTTCATGCAACATATGAACTGTCTGTAGTTCCCACTTACATTATGCTGTATCTTCCTTCTGTGCCCCTGTTTTCCTGCTGTTTTCTCTGCCTGGAATTCCTTCTCCACAGCTATTTATATTTTAAGATTAAGCATAGCCATTGATGTTATGAAGCTTTCACTGAATGCCATTGTTGGGTGGAAAACTTACTCTGAATATTTCTATTTATGTACTGTCACAATATTTAAAAAGTATTTGTTTGGGGACCCTGCCTGATGGTGTTACTTTTAAATCTCAAGTGCATAGCAAGGTACATAGCCCTGCTTGATAGTTTATACTGTACATGTACACTTTCTGTGAAGGTAACATTTGAAGTCATAGGCCACAGGATACACACTATAGAAAAAAAGATAACAGAACAGAAACAGAACCTATCCAAACTGAAGCAGAGAGTGAAAAGTTTGAAAAACTGAATGGAACCCTAAGATAGGACAATTTCAGTTTATCTAACATATATATATATGGAGTTCCAGAAGTTAAGGAGAAAAGAGTATGACAGGAAAGTTTTGAAGAAATAATGGCCAATATTTTCCAAATTTGATGGAAGAAATGAATTCATAAATCCAAGAAGGTGATGATTCTGATGATGAATCCAAGCAGAACAAATATAACAAACCCCACCAAGAATAACATTATCAAATTGATAAAATATTGGTTAATAAAAAAATCTTAAATAGGAAGAAAAAGGACACACATACAAGAGAACAAAAATAAGAATGAATGGTGACTTTGCATTAAAATTGAAGCAAGCAATATAATGAAATATCACCTTCAATTGCGAAAGGAAAAAGTCATCAAAGAGTTCTATCATCAGCATAAATGTCCTTCCAAAAAAGGTAAGATAATATTTTTGGACAACATGAAAGTAATAAGAAATACTAAATGTGATTCTTCAGCATTTAGTATCAGACTGAATCTGAAGCTAAATAAATGAATGGAGAGCAATCGTATTAGTACATATATTGAAAATGATGCAATATTTTTCTTATTTTTTATTTTAACTTCTTTAAAAGGTAGTTCACCAATTAAAGCAAAATAATAAATAAAATTGTGATTTAAATACTTATTAAAAATAACTACAAAGCCACTGTAATCAAAACATCCTGGTGCTGGCACAAGAATAGGCATTTAGATCAATGGAACAGAGCAAAGAACCTAGAAACTGACCCAAGCCATAAAGCTCAATTAATATTTGACAAAGGAGGCAATAACATGCAATGGAGTAAAGACAGTCTCTTCAATAAATGGTGTTGGGAAAATTGGACAGGTACATGCAAAGAAATGAAATTAGACCACCAACTTACACCATACACAAGAATAAACTCAAATGGATAAAAGACTTAAACATAAGTCATGAAACCATAAAAATCGTAGAAGAAACCATAGGCAGCAAAATTTCAGACATCTCTCATAGCAGTATGTTCAAGGATACATCTCCTAGGGCAAAGGAAACTAAGGAGAAAATAAACAAATGGGACTACATCAAAATAAAAACCTCCTGCACAGCAAAAGAAACCATCACCAAAATGAAAAGGGAGCCCACTGTATGGGAGAATGTATTTGGCAATGATATATCTCATAAAGGTTTAATATCCAAAATATATAAGGAACTCATACAACTTAACAAAAGGAAGACAAACAATCCAATTAAAAAATGTGCAAAGGACCTAAATAGATACTTCTCCAAATTAGACATACAGATGGCCAAGAGACATATGAGAAATACTCAGTCACTGATCATCATAGAGATGCAAATTAAAATGACAATGAGGTATCATCTCACACCTATCAGAATGGTTACCATCAACAAATCAACAAATGACAAGTGCTGGTGAGGATGTGGAGAAAAGGGAACCCTAGTGCACTGCTGGAGGGAATGCAGACTGGTGCAGCCATTGTGGAAAATAGTATGGAGTTTCCTTAAAAAAATAAATATGGACTTGCCATTTGACCTAGTGATCCCACTTCTCAAAATATATCCTAAGAAACCTGAAACACCAATCAGAAATGATGCATGCACCCCTATGTTCATAGCAGCACAATTTACAATAGCTAAGATCTAGAAACAGCCCAAGTGCCCATCAGTAGATGAGTGGATTAAAAAGCCGTGGTACATTTATACCCTGAAATACTATGCAGCAGCAAAAAAGAAGGATCTCTTACCCTTTGAAACAGCATAAAGGGACCTGGAGAATATTGTGCTAAGCGAAATAAGCCAGTCAGAGAAGAACAAGTATCCCATGATCTCACTCATAAGTGGAATCTAATGAACAAAATAAACTGATGAACAGAATAGATTCAGAGACACAGAAGTTTAGAACAGACTGGAATCTCAGCAGCAGAATACTCAAAATGAAACTGCATTAAAATTAAAGCAAGCAATGTAATGAAGTATCACCTTTAATGTGCAAAAGGAAAAAAAAAGATCAATCAATGAACTTGTATTCATATATACGTAACCCATGGACAGAGACAATAGGATGGTGAAGGCCTGGAGTGGGAGGTGGAGGTGGTCAATAAGAGGTCAATAAGGGAAAAAAGAGGACATATGTAATACTTTCAACAATGAAGATTTAAAATAAAATAAAAATAAAAGATAAATTTCCCGTACTGAAGAGAATTCAGATTGAAAAGGGCCATTTTGTTTGTCTGGAGAGAAATAAAATTAACATTCTGTCACATAATTTTAAATTTTCAGAACATTAAGGCTAAAGGGTAAATATTCTAAAACTTTCCATGAAAAGATATATAAATAAAATAGGTTACTTATAATGGAAGGACAATTAAATTGCTATCAGATTCCTAATACTAGATGACAAATTCTCAAATAAAATTTTTTAACCCTAGAATTTTTAACCAAAGTAAATTACTAATCAATATAAAGACAGCTTAGTTTCAGACATGCAAGGACTTAGAAAGTTTACCTCACATGTACTTTTTTTTAGATATTAACTTTTAGACTTTCTTTGTAAAATGAATTAACCAACTGAAAAGGAGGAAGATGTTAGATGTTGGATCAGGTAGATTCAACTCAAAGGAGTAATGAATGAAAATCCCAGGAAAACAGATCTGCGGCATTCTAGTGAGCAACTAGCCTATGTTATAAAAGAATTGAGGGAGGAGATATTCAAGGAAAGAGAGAAATCTATACATTTGAACCCTGAGACAATGAAACAGTTAAAAATACATTATAAAAGCAGGCAATAAAATATAAAGGCAATTATAAACCCTTGGAAAAACAAAAATCTAAAGAAGATAATATATATGTTTGACTAGGCCAGTGATGGCGAACCTATGACACGCATGTCAGAGGTGACACGCGAACTCATTTTTTTTTGGTTGATTTTTCTTTGTTAAATGGCATTTAAATATACAAAATAAATATCAAAAATATGTCTTTGTTTTACTATGGTTGCAAATATCAAAAAATTTCTATATGTGATACAGCACCAGAGTTAAGTTAGGGTTTTTCAAAATGCTGACACGCCGAGCTCAAAAGGTTCGCCATCACTGGACTAGGCCATGAATAATATGAATATAATCATTACAATGCAAGCACTATTTACTGGCATTTAGCCTTTAGAATCTATCAACAAAGCGTAGAAGACTTAATTACAGTTCCAGAAGGGAAAGCAAGTGTTATCTACCTTAATCATCTAACAGTAAAAGTACAGATAACAGAAATTAGAAACTGAAAGGGCAGGGGAGAGTGGGTGGGAAGAGATCAACCAATGAACTTGTATGCATATATGGATAACCAGAGGACACAGACAGTGGGGTGGTGAGGGCCTGGGAGGAGGACAGGAGTGGGCTGGAAGAAGTTAAAGGGGGAAAAAGGAGGACCTATGTAATACTTTCAACAATAAAGATTCAAAAAAAAAAAAGAAGCTAAAAGGGGTGAGGAAAGTTGAAGAGTAGGTGGGATTATGTTCCCATTTTATAATGTAAGGAATCAAGAAATGTTACATATAATGGATAGAAAAAAGTAAAATATAAAAAAAAGACAAACTAAATTTTTGAAGTATGAAAAGAAAATATGTCAAAACAGAATTCTATATTTAATGAACATGTTTTGGAAAAAAAAAACTCATTTCAAGCTTTCACATTTCACTTTGTTTCTTATACTCATGTTAATACGAAATATAAGGACATTCTTAGCAATCATAAGTCCTGATTTGCTAGCATGGACAGGAGCCTAAAATATATACAATCTGTAGGCTGGATTTCAGCAAGACCCTCCTGACACTGAGTTTAATTGTAAAATCAAGCATAATGTATAAAATTAACTTTAGTTAAAAACAGCAGTTTAGATGCAAAATGTCTCTTGGTAAGAAGAATATTTGTGGAAATAGATATATTAGCCTTTTAGTGCCTGAACATTAAGCATCTGATGTACTCATCTAGCTCTGCAGGCTCTGAACCCTGCTTACAACACAGTCTTCTGATAATTAAGTGGTTTTCCATCTATATCTGCCAAGAAGAAAAATCTAACAGCTATGCTTACACAAGACTTACATCCCATTTACCAGTATCATTTTTTTTTTTTTGGTGTTGTTAAAGTAATAAACTGACATGCTCCTTGATGTATCAGATTCTTATGAGCTTGGTTAACATGAGTTAGTCCTCTTGAACATTATCATAATTGGATCCATGAATGATCCATTTTCTGGACTTTTTAAGAATTCTCTGAAATCTGATTTCTCCATCCACAGAAATATATAGAAGATGGATAAAACACTACACCCTTCCATCTTATTTATTTGTTCATCTCTCAGTTAATTATGAGCAGTTGAGTATAATGTAAGTTTTATTATTAGAAGTGTACTGTGTAAACATTCCTGCAAATGTCATTTGGAGATATGTTGAGTCGTGTGGTACCCATTTATATTGTGTTGGTAGATATTTCCAAAGCATTTTCAAAAGTCATACTAACATTTGTTCTGGGAGAAATAAATGAGAATTCCAGTTGATCTGAAATAATAGCACAATTACGTCTTCCTTTCTAATTACTATGTATTTTTCTTCTTGCCTTAATGAACTTGCTAGGACCTCCAAGAAATATAGAATAGCATTTTTATCATGAATGAAAATTGGATTTTATCAAAAGGAAGCTCTTCATCTTTTGAGATGATTATGATTTTTCACTGTATCTTTATTTGTGTAAATCATATGGATTTGTTTTTCAAATGTTAGGCCAACCCAGAATTGCTAGATTGACACTAATTGGAACTGATAAATCATAATTTTTATATACATCTGGATTACATTTGCTAACATTGTATTAAGAATGTTTGTGTCTATATTCATGAGAGAAATTGGTCTTCTCTAACTTTTATTTTTTATAAGGTCAGGTTTTGGCATCAAAGTTATGCAGGCTTCATAAAGAGTTGGAGGTGAGCCCTAGCCAGTTTTGCTCAGTGATTAGAGCATCGGCCCTCAGGCTGAAGGGTTGAGGGTTCAATTCCAGCCAAGGGCACACACATCTATCCCCGGCCCAGGTGGGGGCATGTGCAGAAGGTAACCAATTGATGTGTTTCTCTCACATTTATATTTCTTTCTCTGGGTCTCTCCTCCTCCCTTCCACTTTCTCTAAAAATCAATGTAAAAAAATATCCTTGGGTGAGGATTAACAAAATAAAACAAAAAAAGAGGTGGGGATGGGTTCTCTCTTTTTCTGTTTTCAAAGCAATTCAGTGACATTAGGGCTATTATTATTTTTTTTTAATTTGGAAAAATTTATTATTGAAGCTATTTGGGCTAGGGGGTTTATTTGTGAGAAAATTTTAAATAATTGGCTTCATTTCTTTGTTAGATGTAAGAGTATTCAGATTTATAATCTGTCAATTTTGGTAAATTGTGTTCATTAAAGACTTTTTTATATCTCACCAAAATTGCTATTTTTTTGCATAAATTTGATCATAATATCTTCTTTTTTTAAAAAAAAAATATGTCTGTAGGATCTAGTGATGTCCTCATTTTCATTCCCAATATTGTCAATTTGTGTTGTTAGTTTGTGTTGTGACAGTTGTGTGGACGAAAGGGGCCACATACTAACCTGACAAGCTCAGGGAAGGCCTGCGTGGCAGTCTTACAAACTCAGAGACCTAAAGTAATCACAAAGGCTGGTCTGAAATTGAACTTTAACTAAAAGCAGTTATGGTAGGTAGTTATATCCTAGGCCGGTATCTTCACTGACAAGGTCAACCTTTACCTTACCTGAGCCTATCTGTCTTTTTGCATCTATAATAACACTAGAGGCCCGATGCACGAAATTCGTGCCAGGGGCTTGGCCCTCGCAGGCCCTCACAGCCTCTGCCGGCCCTCACAGCTCCAGCTTTGTCTTGAAGGTCGTCCAGATGGTCGTTATGCTGTCTGGTCTAATTAGCATATTAGCTCTTTATTATATAGGATACCCTTTCAATGTCTGGGTAACTTGTAACTTCCCTATTTCTGGACCCCTTGGGGCACATCCTAATGTGCGTGGGCTCCAGGACAGATACCACAAATTCCTTCATTGTTATGTTAATTGTTCCTGCACCCACCTAAGTATGTGTCTACCATTTTACTTTTTATCCAATCTCAGGGGTTTCCCTGCTTTGCTTTCTCCTGCCACCGCTCTAGTCTATCACCAATGGATTTCATGTAACCCACCTACGTCCCTTTCCTTTTATTGCAATGTATAAATACAGATGTTAACCTGCCATCTCCGGAGCATTATCTCAATTCATTGAAGTTCTGCATCCCGGCATATTTCGACAGTTTAACTCAAATAAACTCATAAAAATTCTTTACAGGTTTCAATGGTTTTTTTACATTAACAGTTGGTTATCTATTTTATTAATATTTTTAAAAAACTAGCATTTGGCTTTGATTATCTCTATTATAGATTTATTTTCCATTTGTGAATTTCTGATTTTATATTATTTCTTTTCTACTTTTTCTTCATCTCTAATGTCTTCATGTTTTTCTGGTCTATTTATTTGTAGTCCTCTTTAGTACTTTCATTTAAGACTATATGTTTCTCTCTATTTAATTGTATCCACAAATTTTGATATATCATGTGTGAGACTTAATATTCATATATTTTAAAAATATTTGCTATCAGTGTGATTTACTTTTGGACAAATTGAAGTTTAAACATTTATTATTTAATTTTCAGCTTTAATTTCCACTTTCTGTAATGATGGAAATGTTTTATATCTGAGATACCAGGTGTACCGGTTAATAATGCTGATTTTTTTCAATAGGTGGGGTTACACATATGTTGATATATATGCAACTTGATATGTGTGCTATTTTGTTGTATTGACAGCAAGCTTCAAAACTTCATATGTCAAATTTGCTGAAGGTGTTAACATCATAGATATTTTTACGCTAAAAAATGTTGAATTTCGTGCCAAAAAAGGAGCATTTGCGGGAAGTTTTAATTCATTACTTTCTTTTGAAGAAAAGTGCTGCTGAAAGTTATTATATATTTCAGGAAGCTTATGGTGAACATGCTCCATCTCAAGATACTTGTGAACGCTGGTTTAAACGCTTTAAAAGTGATGATTTCAATGTGAAAGACAAAGAACGTCCAGGTCAACCGAAAATGTTTGAAGACCAACAATTACTAGTACAAGCATTATTGGATGAAGATGCATGTCAAACTCAAAAACAACTTGCAGAAAGATTAAGTGTTGCTCAGCAAACAATTTCTGAACGTTGACAAGCAATGGGAAAGATTTAAAAGGAAAGAAAATGGGTGCCACATCAACTGAACAAAAGACAAATGGAAAACCAAAAAGTCACCAGTAAAATGTTGCTTCAACAGCACAAAAGAAAGTCTTTTTTTGCATTGAATTGTGACTGTCGATGAAAAGTGGATTTATTTTGAGAATCCCAAAAGCACAAAATCATGGGTTGATCCAGGTCAACCATCAACATCAACTGCAAGGCCAAATCATTTCGGAAAGAAGACAATGCTCTGTGTTTGGTGGGATGGGGAAAGTGTGGTGTATTATGAGCTTCTAAAACCAGGTGAAACCATTAATACTGATCACTACCGACAACAAATAATCAATTTGAACTACACTTTGATCGTAAAATGACCAGAATGAGCCAGAAGACATGGCAAAGTAATTTTGCTTCATGATGACACACCCTCACACACTTCAAAACCAGTAAAAGACACCTTAAAAGATCTTGTCTGTGAAGTATTAACCCACCCGTTGTATTCACCAGACCTTGCTCCTTCAGATTCCCACTTGTTCCTATAGATGGCACACGCACTTTCTGAGCAGCACTTCAAAACATACGAAGAAGTGGAAAATTGAGTCTCCGAATGGTTTGCCGCAAAACAAGAAAAGTTCTATTGGGACGGTATCCACAAATTACCTGAAAGATGGGAGAAATGTATAGCTAGCGAAGTGCTTTGAATAAAGCACTTTTGATATTTCTCTTGAAATCATCATGTTTTCTTGGATTACAAAATCTGCATTATTAACTGGTACACTTGGTATACAATAATATAGTATTTGTTAGTCATTTATGGCTAGTACAATTGAGGGACTGAATTTTTTATTTCATTCTAAAATTTTTTTAATTAATTTAAATATAAATGTTAATAGTCACATGCTAGTGTCTTTGTCAGACGGCATAGAGCTTTCAACAATTTAATTTTTACATTGACATACTGAAAAGTACATTACTAGATGAAAAGACAAAAATAATGAGAAGCTTCTGGTGTTTTGAAATTTCTTGATCAGGAATAGAAATTCACAGTATCTCTGGGGGCTCAGGTAAGGAATCTTATTTGGAGCCAGAATAATAGATTGATTGATTCCTGGTTAGCCTAGATATTCTCTTGTCTGTGTAGTTGACACTCTTGTGATCATTGATGATATAGTAGAACTATATCAATTGTGTTAGACAGCTCTGATTACCAGATTTAGAAAGCTTAATTATGGCACTTAGAGAAATGTAGGAATGTGAAAAAGTCTAATATGGCCCAATAATGACCATAACAAATATTTTAAAACCTTTTCTCCATTTGTATGTGTCTTTTCTTCCTACCTTTCAAATTCAAATTCAGTATTTTATAAAAGGTTATCTTGTTTTGCCCTGCTTCAGGTTGAGAAATTGCTGTAGTAATATTCTAGGGCAGTGGTTCTCAACCTGTGGGTCGCGACCCCTTTGGCGGTCGAACGACCCTTTCACAGGGGTCGCCTGAGACCATCCTGCATATCGGATATTTACATTACGATTCATAACAGTAGCAACATTACAGTTATGAAATAGCAACGAAAATAATTTTATGGTTGGGTCACAACATGAGGAACTGTAGTTAAAGGGCCAGAAGGTTGAGAACCACTGCTCTAGGAGGAAAGAGTGGGGAGGAGTTAAAAAAAAAACAAAGGAGGGTCAAAGAATGGAAGGCTGAATTTAAAAAGTAACTGAATTTGTACTTAGAAACTATGACATCTTAAAAATAAACATTAAAATCCAATTAGAATTTAATTATCTTATTGAGGAAAAACATGATTACAACCCTTCTAACTAATAATTATCATCATGCTTTTCCTTATTCTTTGTTAAATATTTCAATAACTTATCTCACAGCTCCTTTAATTTTGAGCAAATCAATAATAGTACTGATGTGGACCTTAGATAGGTGAGAACATGTTTATTTTTCACTGAATCAAAGGCCATTATAATTACTTTCAGGAAAAATTCATGAAATTACCACCTGCCTAAAAATTAGCTATAGCAAGTCCTGAGTTCCAGAGAATAAAATCAGATCCTCTGGTGATAAATAGAAAAAATAAATCCTCAGGAATAATACTTTCCAAAAAATAAAACTCTTGTCTTTCAGTAACACATGAAATTTGTACTGTAGACTCGGTAACAGTGTAAAGAAAACAACAAAACCATTTTGAAAATGCTTTAGAACTTAGGGGCATTACAGGATGAAAGTCCTTTAGGATACTGTTACATTGGTAGAATACCAACATTATAGTTCCTTTATGAAACGTCACCATCAGAGAGATTAATTTTAGAAATATAAGATCACAGAAATGTTTCCATTGATGTAGGCTACTTTTTTGAACTCCAAAAATGTGTCAAGAGTAACAAATCTAGCTGACATGTCCAGTCAAGGATGTGTCTTAAGCAGAAACCATGGCTTGCAGGACACTGTTACATTTTAATTTTGTTTTTCAACCACAAAAAGGAGTCTTTGTTTGCAGTCAGGATGAACACCTGTGGAATGCTGAAACATTTACAGACATGTCTTTAAAAGCTCTATGGTAGGGATAAGATTTAATCTATCAAAGTGGTATAAATAATGTAGACATAGCCTTAGGTGTCAATTCTTCCCTCAGCAGATAGAAAAACATAACAGCAGATAGAGCTTCTCTGCTGATGTTCATGCAGCTCAAATATAACACTGCCAAGAAGGGCAGGGGGAAGCAGAGAGATCTGGAGATATATGGCCGTCTTGATGTTAGTAGAAATGTGCTGAAGTCTAGAAATAGGAACTATCAGGGTTCTGGCAAAGATAAAATTATGCAGAAGAAATACAGTTCAGATGATTTCATGCTCAAAACCTTGGATCTCATTCTGAGACGCTTGTAATTGAAAAGGAGGTGATTATAAGAATGGTTGAGCAGTTCTCGGCCTAAGCATTGACCTTCAATTTCCTTTTAATCTTATATAAAGGTATTTTCATCTTTATCCAAACAAAACATCTCTGCTAGAATTGAATGTGAAGGTTCAACCTAAATTTCAAATGAAGCATCTATTAAATATAAAATAAAATATGCAAAGCACAGCATTGCTTATTACAGGGAATAACAAGATGTTTCAGATGTGGCTCTGATTCTGCTTAAGACCTAGCATACAAAAATGAGAAAGTATTTGAGCAGTAACTAGATTCAAAACAGCATATTTAAAAGAGAAAATTATTTTTGGTTGGATTGTTCTGGAAAATCTCCTTAGTAAAAAGAGAAAGTGAGATTTAATGAAGGCAACGCTTGCATAGGTAGATGCAATGAGAGAGAGGCGTTCTTGACAGGAGTATTGATGTAGAGCTGGAGAAACCAAGAGACAGAAAGTAAACAACGTTAGCAGGAAGAAGAGATTTATTAGAGGAATAGAAAAATAATTTGGGAGATTTTTTTCCAGAATGTGGGGGGCATAGAATTTCAAAGAAGTGCTGTGCAGTAATTTGAGGAAAATAGATCTTTAGAAAGATTACCTTTATAGATAGAAACCAGCGTAATGCAGGTGTTCAATAAATATTTGTTGAATGAATGAATTGGGAGACTTTCACTGGGCATTTATTACCAGTCTTAGCATAAAGGTTCCATTTAGGAACAAACAGGTAAACCCAAAACAGATACATTAGAAAAGAGTTCTTTACCCCATTTAGAATAGAGTTAAAGGTGAGGTACTAAAAGGAAATGTAATTGCTCTTTCTGTGACTACGCATCAAGACAGGCAATAAGCTAGTAACTGAGTTCTCTTTTTGTAAGATGAAAGGTGTCTAAGCAGTTTCCTCTTTCACTAGAGACCCGCCAACACGGGCCGCATTCGCACCAAGACCATGAAGAAGGCTGCCCGGGTCATAGTGGAGAAGTGCTACACGCGCCTGGGCAAGGACTCATCCCCAGCAAGAAGCTCTGAACCAAATAGTGGCCCATAATAGGAATAAACATTGGCCTGATGAGTTTAGTGCATGCATTTCAAACATTTCTTTGTATACTCATATACATAGATGCATACACATTTAGAGATATGTGTATTATGTGTGTATATATGTATATTACATATAATCTTAATGATCTTTTTCTATACACACTCCCGTGCACACACACACACACACACACATGCACACACACACGCACACACACCCTTAGTTGACAGGAGTGTCTGTAAAATGCCATGCTTCTGCCAGCACAGCTTTCCTAACGGATTCCATAGAAACAAATGACATCATCAAAACAACTCTTACTCCTCCTTAAGCCATACTTTTCCCTTAGTTACCTGTGAGTTCTTTATATTGCTGGGAACTGCTGAAACTTAATCATTAGAAATGAGTATGAGTAGGTAGCTGCATTGATAGTTGGAACAAATCATACAAAAAATACATCATAATTTTTAAGAAGAAAAGTTTTCAAGATGTTTCTACTTAAAGTTAAACGTTTTGCATCTTGGGGCATTTTTTGTTTGTTTTATTTCCTTCTGGAAATCTACAGCTTTACTTGAGGTTCTGTGGGCCCCCTGAAATCATGTGCTATGTTTTTTAATATGTACATTTTCCTCAGGAAAGCTTCTTGCTTTTTTTTTCCAAAATCAAAATTTCAAAATTATCTACAAACCCGAAAGTCAGATTCCAGTCTGTCTATTTAAACGTGCTAGACAATAGCACTTATATTCAACAATAATAGTAATTATAGTAATAATTTATATATAGATAATTTCAAATTGATTCTATCTTATAATTTTCTTAACATCTAAGAAGTAGGTTTCTTTCAGTCCACATTTTGATGATGATTAGTTCAAATTCAGATAGCAAACATCTTGTATACACTGAGTTATTAATCGTAGACAGTAGAACCTTGTCTTCCATCTCCAAATCTGCAACTCATTTCAGGAGACTTGTTCCTTGGCCCATCAGCCATGTGCTCTTTAGGAATCTCTGTCCTTCCATCTGTTTTTCTCAATGTACAAGCACGATTAGTCCTTGGACAACTTGTCCTCCTGCTACCAGTCTCACTTCCTGTTATGCTTTCAGGTCTTCTGGGCATGGAAGATTTTAGAACAGGGACAACTGACTCAACACAATTGCTATTTTGAGTTGGCTATCAGAAAATCAATATGGTCACAGTTCCCGGCAGTGGTCAGAATGGTGGTATAGAGGAGTGGAAATATAATTGTCAGAAAAGAGATTTGTATTAGAAATTTGGAGCCAGAGATATAAGAAAAGAAGTGAACTTGGAATTAAGCAAGGGGGTGGGGGGCGAGAGAGGTCAACTAGTACCAAGGACCTTGGCTTTAAAAGAAAAGACTCCATGTCTCAAACTAGAGGTGCCAGACCTCCATATGCTAGGAGAGCCTGTCTCCAATAGCTCCCAGTGACTCTGCCTCAGTCACCAACTCCAGTCTTAAACCATCCTTATTAGACAAAGAGAAGTGCTTTCGCCTTACCTGGTTTGGCTCCGTGGATAAAGCGTCAGCCTGCGGACTGAAGGGTCCTGGGTTCGATTTCAGTCAAGGGCACATGCCAGGGTTGTGGGCTCGATACCCAGTAGGGGGCATGCAGGAGGCAGCCAATCAATGATTCTATCTCATCATTGATTTTTCCATCTCTCTCTCCTTCTCCCTTCCTCTCTGAAATCAATAAAAATATTTTTTTTAAAAAAAGAGAGAGAGAGAGAAGTGCTTTCAAGGAAGTTGAGGCCAAACCCACCCATCTGACCTAACTCTCATAAGGGAAATGCAAAGCATTGTAGCTCCTCAGGGCTGTCTTTATACTGCATGGATTCTGAGTCCTTTGGATCTTGTGAAACAAAAACATTTTCATTATTTTCTCATTTAAACCTGAAATCCTGTATCTAAGTAAGAACTGCTTCCCTCTTTTCTCAGCTTCTTCCTGGAGGCTTTCACCTGCTGAATCTAAGGAAAGCTTTTGCCATGTAACTTAAGTCTCAGGAGGAGACCATGCTGGGCAGGGTTCCTGAAGACCTCAGATATATCTCATTTTTTTATCGTTTAATTAAGAAATTGAGATCCAGAAATGTCACATCACCTAATGGAAGATAGAAGTTTGTGAGCTTTTTGAGCTCTGACTCAGAACCACCACCATTTTTCTGTGAAATGTTCAGTGCACATTTTCTCAATAATACTAACTGGTTACTCTCCTTGGTATTAAGTTTATTAAGTATTCCATTCAATAATTTATTGCTATATAAATTCATGCCCCCTTGTTATGTAGTTATTTGTAGCAATGCATGCACTAAACTCATCAGGCCAACGATTATTCCTATTATGGGCCACTTAGCACTTTTGGTTCAAGCATGGCATTGTGATTGGCTGTATCCTAGGGCACAGTTTTCAAAATTGGTGCATATTTTTCTCTCCTTAGGAAATGATATACTTTGTCAGTTCATGTTATTACTATCCAAATGGCCACCTAAAGCACAACAACATAGACCACCAGGTATCGCAACATTCCCTGCGGCTTCGTTTCAGGAGTCTCGAACGTGGAGGTGAAGAAAGGGTGGAGATGGGAAAGGAAATGGACCAACTTTAAGAGATACATGAATTGAGCTTTCAGGTGAGAGAGGGCAAATTTCAAAGCTAGTGATTTGTTTCTTTGAACTTTCCTTTTATAAATCTCTATTTTAATCAATAAGAAAACCTTTTATTTGCCTGCTGAAGTCCTGGAGCTTTGACCCCCAACAGGCTTCTGGTTGACGCAAACTTCACTTTCCATGGCACCTTTTCTTGGGAAGGAAAGAGCTAAGGTTTTGCAGTCTCCTCTTTTTCCTATTCTATGGAGAGACCACTCTCTCAGCCTTGATAGTGTCATAGGCATGCAACAATTTGTAACTCAAAGCCACTGACATTTGGTTTGTTACCCTGCCCTAACCATAAGCTAGTCTGTCCTAACTAATACACCTCTCACTGTTTTCCCTCGTGATAAAATAAAGCCAATGAACTTTTGCTTTTGTAACAGGAGGTTGAAGAATTGCTCATATGTTGTAATTAATAATGTAGGCAGAATGAACACTGGTGTTATAATGCCAAATTAGTTGCAGGCAAAATGGCAACTCCCATTAAGAGCAAAGCTGGTGAAATGAGAAAGAAGAATAAATAAATGGTTCTTCCATTTAGAGATGGCGGTAGGGCACAAATGTGTAAGAGGAAGTACTTTGAGTGACACTACCTGGATTGGTATGTCATTCCAACTACTACTAGGTGGACAACCTTAGACAATTTCGCTAAACTAGCTAAGCTTCAGTTTTCCCATCTATAAAAAAGATTTGCTACTAGTAATATCCTTCATGTATCGTTAAGAGCATTGAGAGAATGCAAATAAATATCTAGCACAAAGCTTGGATAATAGTAATAAAGAAATGGAATCCATTCTTTTTATTCCAGTATTCTTTTCTGCCCTATCTCAGTTCTTGTCTGAGCATAATCATGCTTGCTTCAGCACTGTAAAAATAATTATTTTCATTCATATGAACAGCTTACCATTTATGCCTAATGATGTGTAGCACAATAGCTGTTATACATATCATTAAATATGTGTCTGATTAACTTTGTTGTAATTTTAATTGCAACACGAAATTCCTCATGTGCATATTCAGCTGTCAAAGACCGTTGCTCATGAAACATGGTTGATTGCTTTCGACCATGAATTACAGGGAATGTTGATCACACACAGTATAAATCATAGACCTGAGAGCAGCAGAGCACAAAGGAAAGAACATAAGGATGAGAATCATGTAGACCAAGAACTAAAACTTTGAGTTCCACCAATTTATTGAGACTTCTGAATTTTTTTCTCTGTGAAGTATGGCTAGTGATACCTAGCATGTAGGACATTGTAAGGAATAGAGATGCTCTGTGCAAGATGACCAACAAGAATCTTGGAACACAGCAGACATTCAATTATATTAGCTGTTACTACAGTGGGACCTTGACTTATGAGTTTAATTCGTTCCGTGATGGAGCTCGTAACTCAAATTACTCATATGTCAAATAAAAAAGTGAACGAGTGAGACACGTGATACTGGGCTGATGTTGTGGCATTCACTGTGACTGTTCGCTGCGCCAACTAGCGGTGGGGTATCTGAAGCTGGCTCGTAACCCGAATTTTAGCTCGCAACTCAAAGCAAAAAATTGGCCGAGAGACGGCTCGTATCTTGAAAAACTCATTAGTCAGGACATTCGTAAGTCAAGGCCCCACTGTATTTTTATAATTTTGGACTTGAGCTTGGAAGGGACTTAGAGAAGCCTGTTGTGTTAGCCACCTCTTCTTTGCAGGTGTGATGTTATCACATCCTCTATCTCATTTTCTACAAATGCAGAGTATGAGACACCCGCCTGATTTGCCCGAGGTCATGCAATTTGTAGGTGAAGGAGAGAATCTGAGCCAACAGCAGTAGGTGCCCCACCTTTTCCTTCATTTTCCTCTTTCACTCAGCCCATGCCCACCAGCTGGAAAAACAAACCAAAGCACACATTCTTCTGGAGTTGTGTCAGCGGCATCCTGTGCCTTCCCAAAGAGAGGAAGCACATTTGAGTCAAGAGGAAATGAAACGGCCAAGTAGGAAAAGAAATCAAAGGACAGAGGATGGCCAACCTGTTCTGTGCTGCAAATGTGGCAAAAAGCCATATTGAAATGGTTCTGTAGACTCAGGAATCTTGAGAAAATCAAAATCTGTAAGTATCTGAGGTCACACTCCTCCTCCAGGAAGAAAATCGGGGTTACCTTTTGCTAATGAGAACCTGTCTTCATGGGGCCTAAGTCCCAAGTTTCCTGGAGGACCTGACCCTTCCTTTGGTTACCATCCCCAAATTCTTTCTTGTTTAGTCCTTCTTCACTTGACCATCACCCAGAGTACAGACAGACTGAATAATCTGAGTTACCTTGGATGAGGGCTATACAGTCCTGAGAGGACCATATCTGCTATGTGCAGTCCTTGCTCAGAATGGGTCACAGCTTTCTCAGAAGGCCTAGTGCTGGTGTACAAATCTTGATTCAGAGCGCCATGTGGGATGAATAGATAAGTCAGACTTGACTACTCTATATCTTCCCTGTCCATTATCCCAGTATTTTCTCTGAGGTCCTGTGGACAGTGTACTATGATTGTTTGGATCTTGGCAAAGTGCTTCACTGGAGAAATGAGTTACTTCACTTTTCATGTGATTCTATAAAAGAGTCATTGCCAGGATGAAATAAGAGAATATGGATAAACACAGTAGACATGTATTACATATGAAGAAAATGATAGTTTCCCTCTCTTTTTTTTAAAGATGGGAGAGTGTACTAATTATCCATCATCATATTGAATATGTCATGTTCTATAATTATAATTTAAAACTTAAAAAAGAAGGAAAATAATAAAAAGTAAAAATAAATTCTTATGGAAAAATAGTGTGCCTTTAGTGAGTGTAATATGCATTATGTATATAATTCATTATAATGTTAACTGAACTTACCTTTTACAAATTGGAAAAAACTGTATAAGAAAGCAAAAGTAGACATTTGACATGGCTCTTTGTTAAACAATGAATTCAAAGGATTAAAGAAGTCATTTCAGGGTAAATATTTTTCTGGTTATGATAAAATCTGGTTACCATTTTTCCGGTTATGAACTTGTGGTTTGGAAGATTAAAGACATGTTACCATAGTTGTTTTATTTTTTCTTTGTTTTGTTTTAATCCTCACCTGAGGATATGTTCTAATTGATTTCAGAGAAAAAGAGAAAGGAGGAGGAGAGATAGACAGATAGAGGCATCTATGTGAGAGAGAAACATCAACTGGTTGCCTTCTGTATACACCCCAACTGGGGATCGAACCTGCATTCTAGGTATGTGCCCTGACCTGGAATCAAACCCATGACCTTTTGGTGTACAGATGAGGCTCCAACCAATTGAGCCACACCAGCCAGGGCTAGAGTTGTCTTTCATCAGCTGGTGTAATTTTCTTAGGTTCCTAGGAAAGGTCCTGGTAAAAAGTCAATTTCATGAATAAAACTGAGAATCCCATAAGACCCACTGATTTTTTAAAAAATCTAAATGTATGTATTTTTTAATAATTAAGTACATTGTCTCCCAGTACCCTTCATAGCAATTGTTGAGTAGTGAGGAAGCAATCAACTTCTTTTTCTGTATTAAGTGAGTTTTTAAAAATATATTTTATTGATTTCACAGAGGAAGAGAGAGGGAGAGAGAGAGAGAGATAGAAACATCAATGATGAAAGAGAATCATTGATCAGCTGCCTCCTGCAAACCCCCTTTTGGGGATCGAGCCCACAACCTGGGCATGTGCTCTTGACCAGAATCGAACCTGGGATCCTTCAGTCTTTAGGCTGACACTCTCTCCACCGAGCCAAACCAGCTAGGGCTTAAATGAGGTTCTTAAAGAAGTAAAAAATGGTTATTTATTTAGGTTCTGAAAGCTGGAAGTTTTTAAATGTCATGTTCTGAGAAGCCATAACACTTATATTACTACTAAGAACACAATAAGATATATGTATATAGTGTATTTATATCAATAAGCCCATCTATCACATCACTGATTCTACAAATAACGAGACGGGAATACTGTGGAAATGGTGTGGGCTAGGATCAATTGTTTTTGAGACTTGATTACCCTCATCCTGTCTGGGACATAAACTATACTCCCCGGGTCTATTTCTGGAACCTAACTTCCATTTGTGCTGCTTATGTGCAACTGATGAGGGCTGGGTGAACACGTACGAGGAGAATCTGTAGCTGCTTTACAATCATCTGGATTATTGAAATGAGGCAGTTGTCTATGGATAGCAACGTGTTCTGTCTACCTTGCAAGCTACTGAGGAACATGAGAATAGTCAGAGTGCCAATGGAATATTGATGTATTATGTAACGATGACTAACTTTGCTTCTCTAAATAACTCTAGAGAAATATGAGAAAATTGCCAAGATGTCTCTAAAATTGCTGTTGTTGCCATGAGTATAGTTGAGCTATTGGTAATAAGCGTCCTGCAAAAATAAGAAAATTAAGATAATATTAATGGTGATTATGATGGAGATAATAATGGCATGAATCCTATATAATAAAAGCATAATGTGCAAATTGACCGAACTGCTGAACATGGAATGACCATCCAGACAACCATCCAGGCAACCATCCAGGATCATGCTACGATGCCCACTGGTGCCAGGCCAGCCAAGGCGGGTGTGATGTGATTGGTCCGGGGCCTGGCCATCACCCCATAATCACCCCGCAGAGGGAGGACCAGGCCACTGACCAGCGGGCTGCTGCAGGCGGGCGGGGCCTCCCTCTGCAAGGAAAGCCTGGGTCCCAGATGCCAGAGGGAAACCGGTGCCAGCAGCCGGGGGAAAGAAGGCCTACCCTTGCATGAATTTCGTGCATCGGGCCTCTAGTGTGTGTGTGTGTGTGTGTGTGTGTGTGTGTATGGTCCCCCCCATCCCCGGAACAGTTTTTTACATGTTCACCAAGTATGATTGTTGCATAACCATCCAGGTGCAATTATTACCATGTTGTATTTGTTTCCTTAAATTAAATGAAAACTTTCACAAGCTCTCTCCCTTTCCCTATAACCCAGATTTCAGGAAATCTAGAATAATCATGCTCCTTTCTCATTTACCCTTATTTTACAGATGTGAAGACAGTTTCAGAAAGGTGAAGTAACTTGCCAAAGGTTGAATTTTAATCAGTATAATAAATTGTGTGAGAGGAATAACTACTGAGTTAGGTTAGCAGAGATAATTCACATAAGAGAAAGCTTATGGGAATGCTGACAGAATTGTTTCTAGCTTTTCTTTCTCCAGGTCATTATTCACTTTAAAAAGAAATATGTCTCAGCTCCCTTCTTCATTTCCTTAAGGGGGAAGCAAGAGATCTTGATGCTTTAAAAAAAAAAAAAAAGAGTATCTTCTGTATGTTAGGTACTGAACTTGTGCTAAGGATACAGCTGTGAACAAGACAAACGCGGTCCCACTACTCACAAACACAACTGTGAAAAGATAAGCAAATGGGTAGGCAATAATATGTTGAGGACTAATTCTTCAAAGTCAGAATTTCCGCAATGGAAACTTATAGCAAAGCAAGTAACCATATACTCTTTGTGAGAGGTTTTACAGAAATTCTAACCTGTCTATGGAAAAGTGCATTGGTTTTCTATTGCTTAACAAATTATCACATGCTTAGTGGCTTAAAACTCACGTATTTATTAGTATTCAGTTGAATAGGTCAAAAGTCCAAAATAGATCCTACAGTTCTAAATTCTAGGTTCAGCAGAGCTGTATTCTTTCTGGATGTTCACAGCGGTTCTCAACCTGTGGGTACCGACCATCGGAAAACACATATAGCATATCAGATATTCATATTACGATTCATAACAGTAGCAAAATTACAGTTATGAAGTAGCAACGAAAATAATTTTATGGTTGGGGGTCACCACAACAATGAGGAACTGTATTAAAGGGTCGCGGCATTAGGAAGGTTGAGAATTTTAGTTCATGTCTTTTCCAGCTTCAAGAGGCTTCCCACAGTTCTCAGCTTGTGACCATGTCAATTTGACCTCTGCTTCTATTGTCACATCTTCTTTGCCTCTAAACCTTTTGCCTTCCTCTTTCAGTTGTAAGGATTTCTCTGATTACTTTGAGCCTTCTGGTCTCTCAATCTTTAACTTCATCAGGTCTGGGAGTATCTTTTTGACATGTAAGGTAGCTACCTACTCCTGGGCTCTGAGATTAGGATGTAGACATCTTTATGGAGGGCGTTTTGTTGCGCCACCCATTACAATAGAGTGAAAATTATACATATTTTAATTTAATAATCCACTTTTTAGCTATTTGATATAGATAAAATAGATGGAAAGAATTTTAGGTTGAGTTGTGAGGAAATTCAAATTCACTATTGTCATGTTTTCAACTTGGCTCCTTTTCAGTCTGAGTGTGAAACACAGATTGTGGTTGGATCTTTAACACTTAGGCCTCGATTTTCAATCTACAACCTTGAGTCCCAGTGTTTGCCCTTCGGACACCTTCAAAGAGCAATTAAATGAGCTGTAAATCAGACCACTTTAAAAAAAATAGTCTGCCCTACCTATAATAGGATGCTAAAAGAATGGACAAAAAAATTGGCTGTCTATTATATTTCAGGCCATGCTAGTTGTAAGAGTAAGTAAAGTAGTATGTACTCAAAAGTTATTGGCTAAAATAATGAAGCAAATGAAATCTTGCATGGGTTTTCTGAACTTAAAATTGATGTAAAACGTGGATACTAGACTTTATAATGTACATCATATAGTATGTGCCTGTATTAGAACCAATAGAATAAAGATAAAGATAAATAGTAAGAGGTGCTGACCCCCTACATAGTTAAAAATTGGCATGTAACTTTTAACTACTGATAGCCTATTGTTGACTCAAAGCCTTACCAATCACATAAAAAGTCTATCAATATAAATTTGTTTTGGTGTATGTATTATATACTGTATTCTTACAATAAAGTAAGATAGAGAAAAGGAAATATCATTAAGAAAATCATAAGGAAGAGAAAGTACATTTACAGTACTGTACATATTTTAAAATGTCCCCATAAAAGTAGACCCACACAGTTCAAGCCCATGCTGTTCAAGGCTCACACACACCTATCCACATATAAAGAGAGAATCGGCTCATGACACACTGATGCGATTGTGGGGGCTGGCATGTCTGAAATTCACAGGCAGGATTTTTATGTTGTGTTCTTGAAGAGGAAACTCTTCTATGGGAAACCCCAGTCTTTGCTTTTAAGGCTTTCAAGTGATTGGATGAGGCCCATCCACACTGTGGAGTATAATCTGCTTTAATTAGCATCAACTGACTACAAATGTTAATCACATCCACAAATACCTCCAATGCAACATCTGGAGTAGTGTTTGACCAAACAACTAGACACATAGAGCCTAGCCAAATTAACACCTAAAATTAACCATCACAAAACCCAAGGCCAAGAGCAATATTTTTGTTCCTTTAATTGGGATTTGAGAGGGGTTTTGATATTTTTTTTTAAACAGAACAGTCTTGAAACATCAGTAATTCCTAGTACTAAAGTGTATGTTAAAATATACTGGCATTTAAATAGGATAATGTAACACAAAAGTTTCAGGAATTGAAAATTGGGGGGGGGGGGGAATTAGATTTTTATATTTATTATTGTACTTGATTTCTTAGTAATGGTTACTCCCATAACTGCTTCATTGAACAGACATCAATTCATGTGGAAGGACAGGGACATAATTCCCCATATTGATTAATTATTTTCAAGCCTGGAATCACGTTGATTAATCATCCAGGTTACTTTAGAATATGACGTACAACATTAATTTTATTATATTAGGACAACTATGAAGAAACCAGCTGATTTGCAAATGGACCACCTATCATATTGATAAATAGAATTTTCAAATGTAAAGGAAGTACTAATTTAAAGCAATTTACATATATTGATGTTAATAAAAAATAGTTTTGTCATATTAAACATAACTAGATAAAACTTTGAAAGGAGTAGAGGTTTAAATACTGAAAAAACTTAAAGTTTAATAATGAGATTTTTATGAACTCCCCTTTGAACATTTTTTTTAACTAAAAAAAGGTTTTTAAGAAGCATCAACATAATATTTTTAAAGAGTACTATCTGCTGACTTCTTACAGAGACACTAGTTCAGAGCCAGGATTTCTTTTTATATTATTTTTTCCGTCACCCTTTGTCCTATGTCCTCTTCCACTATCCCATAATCCCCATGCAATCACCACCCTGTTGTCCATGTCCATGGGTTCTCTCTCTCTCTCTCTCTCTCTTTCTTTTTTGCTCTATTCATTGTTATAGCCTTTGTCATGTACATATATTTGTTCCATTGAAGAGAATATTGGTGATAAACATTTGGTTCCAAGGTAACTGAGGTTGAATTTGGGTTCTGTATGTATGAGAGTTTTTGAGAGAGACAGAACCATCGAGATATGTATATATATAGAAAGAAACAGGAGGAGAGATATGTATGTTAAGGAATTGTTCAGATTATTGTGTAAGTCTAGAATCTACCGGGTAGACAAGAAGGCTAGATACCCAGGAAGCACTGCAGTTTGAGGCCAAAGGCTGTCAGCTGGCAGAATTCCTTCTTGCTTGTGGGGCTGTGTGTCAGTATTTGTCTTATTAATGCCTTCAACTGATTGGATGAAGCCAATTTGAGTAGAGTAGATTACCCTCAAGTTACGGAGGGCAATTTGTTTGATGCAAAGTCCATTGATTTGAATTCCAATCTTACACAAATACACCTTCACAGAAACATTCAGGATGTTTGACCAAATATCCGGGCACCATAGTCCAGTTAAATTGACACATAAAATTAACCATCATAGATTCTTAGCTGAATTAAACTATGAATTGGAGTAATTTGTGCAATGGTAATACACAAATTAGAGAAGAGGCTAGAAAATCAACATGAAGTTTTTCTGGTTTGATATGTGTGTTTTATTTCTCAAGAGCTATCCAAACCATTTGAGTGCAAATAAAATTCTGATATTAACTGCATCAAAAAGGACTATGTAAAAATAAAATGATGGTAGAGCTGTAAGAGAAGGGTTTTAGTGTCAGTTCAGAAGGAGATAAAAAGGTGATTCTATTTTGCTGGTAAAACGACCATGTGTTTCCTCCTGAACGGGTGCTCTCTGCCCACTCCTCTGCACCACTGGGAGCAGCTGCTGACTAGGATGCACAAACCAGCTGTGGACCTGTCTGGCACCCACATGGCTTTTCTGAGAGCACAGGGTGCTTCAGTAAAGAGAGGTTGCCAGTATGATGCAGAGGCAGAGCTCAATTCACTAACTGCAACACCGATCTTAATCCAGTTGGATTTGTCAATAATCCTTCCTTACTCCCCACTGTGCCATCCAGCTGGGCACCATAG
The DNA here is from genome assembly GCF_000147115.1 of Myotis lucifugus. Lineage (NCBI taxonomy): Eukaryota > Metazoa > Chordata > Mammalia > Chiroptera > Vespertilionidae > Myotis > Myotis lucifugus. The sequence continues at coordinate 2,195,210 of NW_005871080.1, forward strand.
CCCAGTTAAATGAGAGATGCAGATGCATGTATTTTTCTACCATTGACCTGTAATCAAAAGCCACAACATAAAATAAGATAACTAGTAAGCATACCAATTCTAGTCAGTCAATAGCTGTTATTCATCTACCATCTTTCCCTCACGAGGTTTGACATTTTACCTCTCCTCAGAGGAGAGGTGGATGCCTGAGTGACTCCTGGCTGGAGTGCTTCTGGTCAGTGGCACTCAACCATTCCCAGGCTGTTTTCCTATTAACTGTCCCCAAACCTCTGCAGCAGCAGTTTTCAACCTGTGCGCTGCAGAAATTTGTAAAACAGGCAATTCCTGACTATTTAGTCAAGGGCACTGACCTCTTTTTCCTTAGATTGTCAAATAAAAAAAATGACAGCAGCCAACACATTAGCTGTCCAGTGTGCATGAATCATAATGGGGAAATATATAGCATTTTTTTGGCGTGCCAGAGAATTTTAGTAATTAAGTTTATAGGTGCCATGAGATGAAAAGGTTGAAATTGCCGTTCTACAGAATACTCCTACCTCCCTCACCACCATACTTCTAACTCCTGCTAGTTCCTGGCCCCCCAAACCCAACTAGACTAAAGCAGATACAGAAATTTTTTCAGGTTATTCCTATTTACCTTCTAAAATTCAAGGAAGAGTTCCATAGAGAGAAATTAAGCCATTGATGCTGTCAATTTATACATGTGCATTTTAGGAAATGAATGTGAAATTACATGTCATACAAGGAACAATGGCATTAAAGACCTTTATAGGCTCCTTTTCCTTCATCTGAAGATTTAAATTAACCCTGGCTGGGTGGCTCAGTTGGTTGGAGCATTGTTCCTTACACCAAAAGGTTGATGTTTCTCTCTCTCTCTCTCTCTCTCTCTCTCTCTCTCTCTCTCTCTCTTTCTCTTTTTCCCCCTACCATCCTCTCTCTCTAAAATTTATTTAAAAAACACATATCCTTGGGTGAGGATAAAAAAAAGATGATTTAGTCATATTTGAGCAAGGGATAGATTAAATATGTTTCAGAATAATTTCAAAGTATACTTTTTGAAGGACCTTATGCATTTTAACTAATATGGATAAACAAAAAAGAAGAATACAGAGAATAGGCATATATTCTATACTATAGAAAATTAATTAACCAATTATAATTCTCAATGAAGTTATTTTAATTAATGGATTCTTTTTACATTAATATGGCAGTGTGGTCTTGTTTAATGTGTTTACATTTATCTTTCTGTTCCCTATGCCAATTGTATTTTTAATAACCTTTTAATCTTGCCAAACTCTATTAATGAGTATATTTAAATACACATAACAGTAGGTTAGGAAAAAGACTAACATACACATCATCTGGTCACAATTATCAACCATGGTTTAGCTCTCTTCCCACTTGTGTATACTAAACTGGCCCTTTTATTAACTCCGATTTTTTCTCAAGGTAAGCATTAAGGTTTTTTTTTCTGAAAGGCATTTTATGTTGCTAAAAGGTTTTCATTCACAAGTTGTGTGTGTGTGTGTGTGTGTGTGTGTTAATGTTGCTAATTTTGAGGTGAGGTGGCTATTGCAGGTTGAGCCCCATGAGAAGCAGACCCTAAAAGACTGGCATGCAGGAAGTTTATTATGGAGTGCCCAGAGGTCAGTAAATTGTGGCAGGGAAGGCGAGGAAACAGGACTGGCAGGTGGAAGGCTGTAGTGGAGACTAAGAAGCCGGGCCCTTCAGAGTTGTCCTCAATGGGAGCCAAGGGAGTGGGGCTTTATGCTCTCACTTGGACAAGCCATTAGATGATGCCTGACCCTATGAAGAGGGCATGGCTTGGGAAGACATTTTCTCTAGGCAACGGTGAGCTCCAGAGAGGGCTAACGGAGGGCTATCAACCAGCAGTAGCTAATGAAGGCTGGTCTTTGTTCATAAAAATGAAGTATTAAAGGAAAAACTAAACAATATCTCTATAAACTGATTTTAATCTATATTATTTTCTTATTTATTATGAAAATACAATAGGGTCTAAATGCTTAGCACCCTCCCCGATGCTTCTCTGAAGGTAGTTAGATGCTTTTTCATCTCTTCAGTTTTTAGGTACTGTCTTTAGAAAACAGGCACTCATGTAAACACACTGTAAATTTAAATCCAAATTACTTTAACAACTGGAAAAATAAAAGAAAAAAAAGAATATGTACTCTCTAAATAATCCTCATGTAAGGTTTACCAATTTTATACATTTCTCTTCCAGTTAATCAAAAACAAAATGCTAAAATAACTGTTAGTGTCAAAATTTTATGCTATGATTCAATAAAGCTTATATTTTAATATCTTTAAATAATATAATAAATTAAAAATGTGGTTTGGTATAACAATATAATAGCATATTAATGCCAGTAAGAGTTTTTTATGACAGAAAATGTGTTCAGTAAGTCAAAATATAAACTGAAAATTTACATCAGCTCAGAAAGTAACTTGGTTAAGTTTAAATTTAATTGAGGGTAACACTGTTATGTTTTCTTTGGCTTACAACCTTGAAGTCAGCTGGTCATTCTGGCCACATTTTACGATTACCCATCAGGACAGCAGTCCCCTCCAGGGAGGAGGGAGAGTCTATGATTGTGGAAGGCATGCTGAGAACCCTCAGGGCTGTGGGCAGTGTTTCAGTTCTCCCCTCTGTTGCTAGATGGTCGATTCTTTCATACCTATTTGTTAAACTCTACATACATGTTACTTATATGAGTATGGAGTCTAAATACATGATTAGTGCTCACCATATCTGGTTCTCCTCCCCTTCCTGGTGGGTAGAAAGACCTCGTAGCCCACTGAGAATTAAGCATGACAGTGTGACTAATTCTGACCAGGGAGCTGTGAACAGGTAGAGACCCTTAAGAACAAGTATGAATTCACCACTTCTTATTTTTTTCTGCTAAGTGACCTTGGACTCCACATGTTGAGACAGCAGTGTCTCAAAATCAAATTAGCCTGGTTCCCTAAATCACTGTTTGGAAGGGAGCTGTCCTAGAGAGCCACTGGGCATGGAGTGAACTTTGCATGCACAGGAAATAACCTGTATGTATTGAGCTGCTGAAATTTTAGGGTTTTTTGGCTACCAAACAATAGAATTATTTTGTCTAATTAAAAAAGCGTGTGTGTGTGTGTGTGTGTGTGTGTGTGTGTCTGCGTTATATAACACGTGCTTGTATGTGTATATGTGTGCAAAGTGTTGCAAAATTGGATTAATGGGAAGTACAAAAGGAGAGGAAAAATTGTTGACAGTTCTCAGTAACTAAATTTTCTGATGTCTGATTGTCTCACCTTATCTTTCTGTGCCCCATGGGTTATGGTTGCCAGCCCACGGGTCAGCTGGACTTAGTCTAATAGTGAATGGCCGAGAAGTGGTAGGAAGATCACATAACTATATAGTGACCACCAATTAACATAATTTGCCTTAGAGAAGGAATAGGCAGGGCAATCACTATTTTTATGTAATAATATTAGAAGTTAACATTTCTGCCATCTATTATGGCTGTGAGCACGCAACCATCCAGTGTGCAAAGTGAAAATGTCAGCAGCATCTGACTTGCCTGCGTCTCTTTCAGTCTTAAGATCTGCAGTTCTTTGATACTGGGCAGCTTACCTACCTAATTAAATGAGATTAACATCATTGCTATTTTTAAAATAATTTAGTCTGTCAGATATTGCTGTACTCTTTGTGCACTGTACAATTCACAGGGGCTCATCACAGTGTTAATGAGCCCCCTTGTATTGTATAGTACCCAACTTGCACAGCTATATAAATGCATTAGGTCCCTAAGTACCTCACCTTACTCCTGTGTGTGTATATCATCCTTGAAGGTATTTGTTTCATTTGAAAGTCCATTTCTTGCCTAAATCTCAGTCATGAAATTGAACTCCAGTTCTACATTTTTTTTCTGTTAGACTTTCTACAATAATTCTGTCCCTTGTAGTGTAGATCACAAAATTGAGCATTTAGTTTATTAAAAGGTACCAGTGTGTGCCGTGCCACCTCAGCCAAGGGTTCAGTGAGCCTGAAGGGGGGGCGGCGAAGGATGTAGAAAAGACAAAGAGAATAAGCTGGGTCTAGGGCAGTGATGGCGAACCTTTTGAGCTCGGCGTGTGAGCATTTTGAAAAACCCTAACTTAACTCTGGTGCCGTGTCACATATAGAAATTTTTTGATATTTGCAACCATAGTAAAACAAAGACATATTTTTGATATTTATTTTATATATTTAAATGCCATTTAACAAAGAAAAATCAACCAAAAAAATGAGTTCGGGTGTCACCTCTGACACGCGTGTCATAGGTTCGCCATCACTGGTCTAGGTGGATCTTCCTGTGCCTGGCTAAGGCCACAGAGAGAGATCCAGACAGCAAGCTGAGCCTTTATTTTTTAGCCAGTGGTAAAAAAGGTAGTGGTCACCATAGTTGCAATGTTCTTGTGAGTTTCACTTGTTTTGGCAGCACTTGCTGCACCTCCCACAGCCCATTAGCTACCCAGATAAGATCTAGGGAGCATCATAAGGTCAAACTTAATTATGATAAAAGGGCTGTACCCTCTAAGCTGGGACTTGTTTGTGACTTTGCCAACAGGTCAGTCTGAGGCTTAACCCTATACCCTCTCCCTACACCAGTGAATTTACTCAAATTCAGATTCTAAAGTCAGCACATAGGGTAAAAACTGTATATAGTTAAAACCTACTTTTCATTTTTTTAAATCCTCACTTGAGAATATGTTTCGAGACAGGTAGAGAGGGTGGGAAGGAAAGTGAGAAAGAAAAGAAAGAAAGAAAGAAAGAGAGAGAGAGAGAGAGAGAGAGAGAGAGAGAGAGAGAATAGGTTGTCTCCCTTATGCACCCTGACTGGGATGATGCTTCAACCAACTGAGCCACCTGGCCAGGGCCAAACTCACCTTTAACCTGATGCATAAATTTGCGTATAATGCTGCATAGTTTACGTATGCACACTAACATTTGAGAAACATGGAGCAAGATGAAAGGAAGCTTCTAAACCAGATGAGTGAACTTTCAAATCTATCCTTAAGATAAATGTAAGATAAATATCTTCTTCCTAGATAAGGAATTCTAAAATTGATCCTCCTTGCCCACAGGGTTTATATTTTCAGCTTTAAATTTGAGTCTCTAAAATGTTAATACATGTCAATAGAAGCATTTCGCTTTTAATTTGGAAAGTACTTCGTGCCTGCCCTGGACACAATAGGTACTCTGTAAATGTCGGAGGGATTTAAGGCTGATTCAGTCTATTCCTTAAAGAGTTGTAGAAAAATTAAAGACCTCTTGAGAAAATGACTAGATTAGCTCAGATAATTTCATAAAACAAGAAAATATGATTTACTGTACCCAATATCAAGCCTTGCTATTGAGATACCTGGTAGAGTGTTTAAAACTGTGCAGTATTGCTGCAGGGGCTGAAAAAAAAAATGGATGAATGGGAAGAGATGGAAAGCCAAGAAATATATCAATACATTTAGCAGAACTTAGTACATTATGAAAAGAGTATTTAAAATAGGAGAGGAAGAATAAAGTAGTCAATAAATATTGTTGGAATAATTGGTTATCTATATCCTTCTCCTTCCCTACTTCCTTCCTCCACAATTGTTGATCTGTCTACCTAGCTACCTATCATTAGATGTGTTTCTCATACCATAAAATTAGAAGAGTCTATTGCTTACATATGTAACCTTGTTTTTGATATTATATATAATATATATATTACATACTTACATATGTGTTACCTTATATCTCATATATATATATATATATATAGACATATTTATATATTTAAAAGGCCCGGTACACGACATTTGTGCATTGGGGGGGAGGGGGCCCCTCATCCCAGCCTGTGCCCTCTCACAGTCTGGGATCCCTCTTGCATTCTGAGGCTCTCACAGTCCAGGACCCCTCACTCCTTACTACCTGCCTGCAGCAGAGGTGGGAGAGGCTCCTGCCACCCACTGCTGCGCTTGCCAGCCATGAGCCCAGCTTTTGGCTGAGCAGTACTCCCCCTGTGGGAGCACAGTGACCACCAGGGGCAGCTCCTGCGTTGAGTGTCTGCCCCCTGGTGGTCAGTTTGTGTCATAACAACTGGTCATTCCGCCATTCGGTCTATTTGCATATTAACCTTTAATTATCTATCTAATAAAAGGTTAGTGATGCAAATTGACCATCACTCCAACACACAAGATGGCCCCCCCATTTGGTCAAAGATGGCTGCCCCCATGTGGAAACAAGATGGCCACCACAAGATGGCCGGCAGGGGAGGGCATTTGTGGGTGATCAGGCTAGCAGGGGAGGGCAGTTGGGAGGGACCAGGCCTGAAAGGGAGGGAAGTTGGGGGCGATTAGGCCTGCAGGGGAGGGCAGTTGGGGGAAACCAGGCCTGCAGGGGAGGGTAGCTGGGGGCGATCAGGCCTGCAGGGGAGGGCAGTTGGGGGCAACCAGGCTGGCAGGGGAGAGCAGTTAGGGGCAATCGGGCTAGCAGGGGAGCAGTTAGGCGTTGATCAGGCTGGCAGGAGAGTGGTTAGGGCCAATCAGACAGGCAGGCAGGCAGGCAAACAGTTGGGAACCAGCAGTCCTGGATTTTGAGAAGGATGTCCGACTGCCCGTTTAGGCCCGGTCCCAGGATCGGGCCTAAATGGGCAGTCAGACATCCCTTGAGGGGTCCCTGATTGGAGAGGGTGCAGGCTGGGCTGAGGGACACACACACACATGCACACACACACACACACACACACGTGCACAAATTTCGTGCACCTGGCCTCTAGTATAGGGTATATAAACCTACATATAAGTTCTCTAATGTTATTAAACTAATATTATTTTGAAACTTGATGTTTCTATTTTACTGATTTTTCTTTTCTAGATATTCCCCTGTTGGTACATCTTTCCTGTACATTATTTTAATGGATACATAACATCCCACTGTATAAATATATAATAATTTGTTTATTAATAGGTATATAGGTAGGTTTTCTAATTTTTATTGTTATGGATAATGTTGAATTGAAAATCATCATACATGTTTTCTTTTACATATGCATGAAAGGTTTTCTAGAAATATGCACCTAGACTTGTTGGGACCTGAAATACAAATATACTAACTTTTTTAGTTTTGCCAATTGCTGTTAGTAGCAAATATAACAGTTCATAATTATATTCCTTGAGGGAACTGTTCTAAAGTCTCATCAAAATTTTGTCGTTTCTGCCTTTCAAATTTTTACTTATGGTTGTGAAATTTATTGTGCTTCATGGGTATTTTAATTAGTGGTCCCAAAGTAGTAGTTAGAGTAAACAAGTTTTCATATATTTCAAATAGTGAAGATTCAGTATTTGCTAGTACCTGCTGTGTCACGTGAACTGTCATCATTAACATTTCTCCCTTGTAATGGCAGGATGTTAAGCTTTGTCAGGAGAGGGCTCCAATAGGAAGAGGACTTCTCTTCCTGGTTCAGGTTTGTTTTCTTCTGTTGCCTCTTGCTTCTGCTGCAACAAGGTTGGTCAGTGATGCAGATGTTGGGGGAAATCAGCTGGTGTTCAGCTGTGTTTCTGCAGCACTCAAATCCTTGGCCACTGCTCAGTCCTGGCGGTGGCTAGTGACCGTCTTCCTAGAACATGCAGGGCAGACACTGCCTGCTCTGGCCCAGCAATCCTCGGACTTCTCTGACAGGGGTAGGCTGCGAGCACACCTTCTGGACTCTCATTCCAAGTTTCCCTTCTTTGGATATCCTCTCTCAGCTCTAGGGTAGTCTTGTTACACTTTTACACTTTTATCACAAAAGTAATTATTATCAATTTTTCATCTTTAAATTTCAGTGTATTTTCTGGCTCCTGATTAGATTCTAGACCAGCCGTGGGCAAACTACTGCCCGCAGGCCGGATCCGGCCCGTTTGAAATGAATAAAACTAAAAAAAAAAAAAAAGACCGTACTTTTATGTAATGACGTTTACCTTGAATTTATATTAGTTCACACAAACACTCCATCCATGCTTTTGTTCCGGCCCTCCGGTCCAGTTTAAGAACCCATTGTGGCCCTCGAGTCAAAAAGTTTGCCCACCCCTGTTAGACTAATATACACATCACTCATTTCCAATTGACTTGTAATGCCATCTCTATCACAGATTAACTGTTACATTCATCAGGTGATTTCTCTGTTAACTCACCTTTTTGTTTTGTTTTTAACATGCCAATTGTTAATCATTTAATTGTTCTCGGATTCACTTTTAAACCATTCAATTATAAAAAAATTCAATTACATTTACTATAGTTTATATGTACAAACTATATATTTAAATTTTAAAATACTATAGCTATATTTTATATTAAATACATTAAATAAAATATTTGATACATAATTAATATATAAGTAGATTACATATTATAATATAATTTATATATATGTGACATCATTATATAAACAGACTGTATATTACAATTTTAAATATATATACAGATACATTTTACTTTACCTGTATAAAAATGCTTAATATTTTATAGTATGTGTTCTCCTCTTCTTTTTTAAACTCATCTTAGATTCTACTTACCCTTTGTTCTTCACATTAATTTTAGAATTAGCTTCTCAGGTTCTTCAAAAGTTTCTGGAAAATCAATTGGTATTTAATAAATATAGATTCATTTAGGAAGAATTACCATTTTCCCAATACTGAATCTTTCCATTCGTGATGAGGGTATCTCTCTACATTTATCTAAATCTTTATTTTGTCTATTAATAAAAAATTGTTTTCTTTATAAATTACTTTGGTTAATCTTTATTAGGTACTTTATATATTTTTGTTATTTTAATGAACAGAATTTCTTTTAATAATACATTTTTTTTGGTGAATAAAATAATTTTCATATGTATACTTACTTATCTGGTATCTAGAAAGCTTACTGAATTCTCTCATTAGATCTAAATTTTGTTTTGAGAGTCCTGTGAATTTTCTAAATGCACCTTCATGGTGCTGCTGGGGATGAAACTCCCCTGTTGTTTTTGGGGAGCGAGGTTCTTGGGGTACCACTGAAAGAAGCACTTTTAGAAGCCCCCATGGGAGGATGGAATGTGGAAGAAGGCTTTGTTGGCATGGAGTTACATTTCTTGGGTTACAATGTACCATTTCTCCCATGCCAGTTCTCAAAGTGGGGCAGTTGGGAATTTAAGAGAATCAGAATGAGGGCCAGTGTCCAGAGTTTCTGCTCCATGTTGTAGCTGGGTAAAGTCTGGCATTCAGGCCAGACTAAAGTCCATCAGTCCATGCAGGTGCAAGGGAGTGCAGCCCCCTGCAGCAGGAGTCCCTTGAGAGAGGGCCTGGGAGGGAGCCAAGGGCTCACTTATTTGCTTAGAAATTTAAATATTTAGGTTTGATGTGCTTGCAGTGGCCACACCCATCCTGGCCAATTACCTTTTTCCAGGTGTGATTGATAGTCAACTAGCCTCCCATGTCACTCATACATTACTGGGGTAGTGTCTAAACTGCCTTTGTCCAGTCCCTCCCTCAGCAATGAGAGGGGAAGAGATTTGGAGTATAAAATGCAGCTTTTGGCAAAGCTGAACAAATGGCATGCCTATACTATTTGGGCTACCTTTTGACTCCTTTCTTGTTATTAATGACCAGGTTATTTAGTAACAATATTATCTGTTAATGGAAATTTCCCCTTACTGTTTCTATTTTTCAAATTTCTCAACCTTCTTTCATTGAAATTGGTTCTTTAATATAATTAACTTGAGGCCCGGTGCATGAAATTCATGCACGGGGGCGGGGGGCAGTCCCCTCAGCCCAGCCTGAACCCTCTCCAATCCAGGACTCCTCGGGGGATGTCTGACTGCTGGTTTAGGCCCGATCCCGGGGATTGGGCCTAAACTGGCATTGGACATCCCTCTCATAATCCTGGACCACTGGTTCCTAATCGCTCACCTGCCGGCCAGCCTGATCGCCCCTCACTGCCCCCACCCTGCCAGCCTAATTGCCCCCAACTGCATCCCCTGCCAGCCTTGTCGCTCCCACTGCTACCCCCAACCAGCTTGTTTGCCTCTAACTGCCCCCC